>NW_026519118.1:0-304000 GCF_947347685.1 Pleuronectes platessa | reverse complement strand
GCACCTCAGGAGATTTGCGCAGCAGGAGATGTGCGCCACTGGAGATGTGCACCAAAGGAGATGTGCACGCAGGAGATGTGCACGCAGGAGATGTGCGCCGCAGGAGATTTACATAGCAGGAGATGAGCACGCAGGAGATGTACATAGCAGGATATGTGCACAGCAGGAGATGTCCACCGCAGGAGATGTGCGCCGCAGGCGATATGCGCAGCAGGAGATGTGCACGCAGGAGATGTGCGCTGCAGGAGATGTGCGCCGCAGGAGATGTGCACGCAGGAGATGTGCGCCATCGGAGATGTGCACCGCAGGAGATGTGCGCCGCAGGCGATATGCGCAGCAGGAGATGTACATAGCAGGAGATGTGCGCCGCAGGAGATAGACATAGCAGGAGATGTGCGCCGCAAGAGATGTGCAAGCAGGAGATGTGCAATGCAGGATGTGTGCGCACAGTTTTTTTAGGAATTTGAGTTAATTATTATTATTTTTTGTAAATAAATGTTTAATTTATTTGCACCGCAGGGTGTGCGACGCAGGATGTACACCGCAGGAGATTTGCGCAGCAGGAGATGTGCGCCACTGGAGATGTGCACCGCAGGAGATGTGCACGCAGGACATTTGCGCCGCAGGAGATGTACATAGCAGGAGATGTGCACGCAGGAGACGTGCACTGCAGGAGATTTGCGCAGCAGGAGATGTGCACCGCAGGAGATCTGCACCGCAGGAGATGTGCGCAGCAGGAGATGTGCACTGCAGGAGATGTGTACGCACAGTTTTTTTAGGAATTTGAGTTAATTATTATTATTTTTTGTAAATAAATGTTTCATTTATGTGCACCTCAGGAGATTTGCGCAGCAGGAGATGTGCGCCACTGGAGATGTGCACCGCAGGAGATGTGCACGCAGAAGATGTGCGCCGCAGGAGATGTGCGCCGCAGGAGATTTACATAGCAGGAGATGAGCACTTAGGAGATGTACATAGCAGGATATGTGCACCACAGGAGATGTCCACCGCAGGAGATGTGCGCAGCAGGAGATGTGCACCGCAGGAGATGTGTACACAGGAGATATGCGCCGCAGGAGATGTGCAAGCAGGAGATGTGCAATGCAGGATGTGTGCGCACAGTTTTTTTAGGAATTTGAGTTAATTATTATTATTTTTTGTAAATAAATGTTTAATTTATTTGCACCGCAGGGTGTGCGACGCAGGATGTACACCGCAGGAGATTTGCGCAGCAGGAGATGTGCGCCACTGGAGATGTGCACCGCAGGAGATGTGCACGCAGGAGATGTGCGCCGCAGGAGATGTACATAGCAGGAGATGTGCACGCAGGAGATGTGCGCCGCAGGAGATGTACATAGCAGGAGATGTGCGCAGCAGGCGATATGTGCCACCGGAGATGTGCACCGCAGGAGATGTGCGCCGCAGGAGATGTGCACGCAGGAGATGTGCAACGCAGGATATGTGCACGCAGGAGATGTGCGCCTCAGGAGATGTGCGCAGCAGGGTGTGTGCACACGTTTTTTTTATTAATTTGATTTAATAATATTTTTTTGTAAATAAATGTTTCATTTATGTGCACCGAAGGGTGTGCGATGCAGGATTTTCACCGCAGGAGATTTGTGTAGCAGGAGATGTGCGCCACTGGAGATGTGCACCGCAGGAGATATGCACGAAGGAGATGAGTGCCACAGGAGATGTGTGCCACAGGATGTGTGCGCACAGTTTTTTTAGGAATTTGAGTTAATTATTATTATTTTTTGTAAATAAATGTTTAATTTATTTGCACCGGAGGGTGTGCGACGCAGGATGTACACCGCAGGAGATTTGCGCAGCAGGAGATGTGCGCCACTGGAGATGTGCACCACAGGAGATGTGCACGCAGGAGATGTGCGCCGCAGGAGATGTACATAGCAGGAGATGTGCACGCAGGAGATGTGCGCCGCAGGAGATGTACATAGCAGGAGATGTGCGCCGCAGGCGATATGCGCAGCAGGAGATGTACATAGCAGGAGATGTGCGCCGCAGGAGATGTGCGCAGCATGAGATGTGCGCCTCAGGAGATGTGCGCAGCAGGGTGTGTGCACACGTTTTTTTTATTAGTTTGATTTAATAATATTTTTTTGTAAATAAATGTTTCATTTATGTGCACCGCAGGGTGTGCGACGCAGGATGTACACCGCAGGAGATTTGCGCAGCAGGAGATGTGCGCCACTGGAGATGTGCACCGCAGGAGATGTGCACGCAGGACATTTGCGCCGCAGGAGATTTACATAGCAGGAGATGTGCACGCAGGAAACGTGCACTGCAGGAGATTTGCGCAGCAGGAGATGTGCACCGCAGGAGATCTGCACAGCAGGAGATGTGCGCAGCAGGAGATGTGCACCGCAGGAGATCTGCACCGCAGGAGATGTGCGCAGCAGGAGATGTGCGCAGCAGGAGATGTGCACCGCAGGAGATCTGCACCGCAGGAGATGTGCGCAGCAGGAGATGTGCACCGCAGGAGATGTGCACGCAGAAGATGTGCGCCGCAGGAGATGTGCGCCGCAGGAGATTTACATAGCAGGAGATGAGCACTTAGGAGATGTACATAGCAGGATATGTGCACCGCAGGAGATCTGCACCGCAGGAGATGTGCGCAGCAGGAGATGTGCACCGCAGGAGATCTGCACCGCAGGAGATGTGCGCAGCAGGAGATGTGCACCGCAGGAGATGTGCACGCAGAAGATGTGCGCCGCAGGAGATGTGCGCCGCAGGAGATTTACATAGCAGGAGATGAGCACTTAGGAGATGTACATAGCAGGATATGTGCACCACAGGAGATGTCCACCGCAGGAGATGTGCGCAGCAGGAGATGTGCACCGCAGGAGATGTGTACACAGGAGATATGCGCCGCAGGAGATGTGCGCCACAGGATGTGTGCGCACAGTTTTTTTAGGAATTTGAGTTAATTATTATTATTTTTTGTAAATAAATGTTTCATTTATGTGCACCGCAGGGTGTGCGACGCAGGATGTTCACCGCAGGAGATTTCCGCAGCAGGAGATGTGCGCCACTGGAGATGTGCACCGCAAGAGATGTGCACGCAGGAGATGTGCACTTAGGAGATGTGTGCTGCAGGAGATGTGCGCCGCAGGAGATGTGCACGCAGGAGATGTGCGCCATCGGAGATGTGCACCGCAGGAGATGTGCGCCGCAGGCGATATGCGCAGCAGGAGATGTACATAGCAGGAGATGTGCGCCGCAGGAGATGTCCACCGCAGGAGATGTGCGCAGCAGGAGATGTGCACAGCAGGAGATGTGTACACAGGAGATATGCGCTGCAGGAGATGAGTGCCGCAGGAGATGTGCGCCACAGGATGTGTGCGCACAGTTTTTTTAGGAATTTGAGTTAATTATTATTATTTTTTGTGAATAAATGTTTCATTTATGTGCACCGCAGGGTGTGCGACGCAGGATGTTCACTTCAGGAGATTTCCGCAGCAGGAGATGTGCGCCACTGGAGATGTGCACCGCAAGAGATGTGTACGCAGGAGATGTGCACTTAAGAGATGTGCGCTGCAGGAGATGTGTGCCGCAGGAGATGTGCACGCAGGAGATGTGCGCCATCGGAGATGTGCACCGCAGGAGACGTGCACTGCAGGAGATTTGCGCAGCAGGAGATGTGCACCGCAGGAGATGTGCGCAGCAGGAGATGTGCACTGCAGGAGATGTGTACGCAGTTTTTTTAGGAATTTTAGTTAATTATTATTATTTTTTGTAAATAAATGTTTCATTTATGTGCACCTCAGGAGATTTGCGCAGCAGGAGATGTGCGCCACTGGATATGTGCACCACAGGAGATGTGCAAGCAGGAGATGTGCACCGCAGGAGATTTACATAGCAGGAGATGAGCACGCAGGAGATGTACATAGCAGGATATGTGCACCGCAGGAGATGTCCACCGCAGGAGATGTGCGCCGCAGGCGATATGCGCAGCAGGAGATGTGCACGCAGGAGATGTGCGCTGCAGGAGATGTGCACCGCAGGAGATGTGCGCAACAGGAGATGTGTGCCGCAGGAGACGTGCACTGCAGGAGATTTGCGCAGCAGGAGATGTGCACCGCAGGAGATGTGTGCAGCAGGAGATGTGCACTGCAGGAGATGTGTACGCACAGTTTTTTTAGGAATTTTAGTTAATTATTATTATTTTTTGTAAATAAATGTTTCATTTATGTGCACCTCATTTGCGCAGCAGGAGATGTGCGCCACTGGAGATGTGCACGCAGGAGATGTGCACGCAGGAGATGTGCGCCGCAGGAGATTTACATAGCAGGAGATAAGCACGCAGGAGATGTACATAGCAGGATATGTGCACCGCAGGAGATGTCCACCGCAGGAGATGTGCGCAGCAGGAGATGTGCACAGCAGGAGATGTGTACTGCAGGAGATGTGCACTGCAGGAGATGTGTACGCACAGTTTTTTTAGGAATTTGAGTTAATTATTATTATTTTTTGTAAATAAATGTTTCATTTATGTGCACCTCAGGAGATTTGCGCAGCAGGAGATGTGCGCCACTGGAGATGTGCACCGCAGGAGATGTGCACGCAGAAGATGTGCGCCGCAGGAGATGTGCGCCGCAGGAGATTTACATAGCAGGAGATGAGCACTTAGGAGATGTACATAGCAGGATATGTGCACCACAGGAGATGTCCACCGCAGGAGATGTGCGCAGCAGGAGATGTGCACCGCAGGAGATGTGCGCCGCAGGAGATGTACATAGCAGGAGATGTCCGCCGCAGGCGATATGCGCCACCGGAGATGTGCACCGCAGGGTGTGCGCCGTAAGAGATGTGCACTGCCGGAGATGTGCGCATTAGGAGATGTGCACCGCAGGAGACGTGCACCGCAGGAGATGTGCGCCGCAGGAGATGAGTGCCGCAGGAGATGTGTGCCACAGGATGTGTGCGCACAGTTTTTTTAGGAATTTGAGTTAATTATTATTATTTTTTGTAAATAAATGTTTCATTTATGTGCACCGCAGGGTGTGCGACGCAGGATGTTCACCGCAGGAGATTTCCGCAGCAGGAGATCTGCGCCACTGGAGATGTGCACCGCAAGAGATGTGCACGCAGGAGATGTGCACTTAGGAGATGTGCGCTGCAGGAGATGTGCGCCGCAGGAGATGTGCACGCAGGAGATGTGCGCCATCGGAGATGTGCACCGCAGGAGATGTACGCCGCAGGCGATATGCGCAGCAGGAGATGTACATAGCAGGAGATGTGCGCCGCAGGAGATATACATAGCAGGAGATGTGCGCCGCAAGAGATGTGCAAGCAGGAGATGTGCAATGCAGGATGTGTGCGCACAGTTTTTTTAGGAATTTGAGTTAATTATTATTATTTTTTGTAAATAAATGTTTAATTTATTTGCACCGCAGGGTTTGCGGTGCAGGATGTACACCGCAGGAGATTTGCGCAGCAGGAGATGTGCGCCACTGGAGATTTTCACAACAGGAGATGTGCACGCAGGAGATGTGCGCCGCAGGAGATGTACATAGCAGGAGATGTGCACGCAGGAGATGTGCGCCGCAGTAGATGTACATAGCAGGAGATGTGCGCCGCAGGCGATATGCGCCACCGGAGATGTACATAGCAGGATATGTGCACCGCAGGAGATCTGCACCGCAGGAGATGTGCGCAGCAGGAGATGTGCACCGCAGGAGATCTGCACCGCAGGAGATGTGCGCAGCAGGAGATGTGCACCGCAGGAGATGTGCACGCAGAAGATGTGCGCCGCAGGAGATGTGCGCCGCAGGAGATTTACATAGCAGGAGATGAGCACTTAGGAGATGTACATAGCAGGATATGTGCACCACAGGAGATGTCCACCGCAGGAGATGTGCGCAGCAGGAGATGTGCACCGCAGGAGATGTGTACACAGGAGATATGCGCCGCAGGAGATGTGCGCCACAGGATGTGTGCGCACAGTTTTTTTAGGAATTTGAGTTAATTATTATTATTTTTTGTAAATAAATGTTTCATTTATGTGCACCGCAGGGTGTGCGACGCAGGATGTTCACCGCAGGAGATTTCCGCAGCAGGAGATGTGCGCCACTGGAGATGTGCACCGCAAGAGATGTGCACGCAGGAGATGTGCACTTAGGAGATGTGTGCTGCAGGAGATGTGCGCCGCAGGAGATGTGCACGCAGGAGATGTGCGCCATCGGAGATGTGCACCGCAGGAGATGTGCGCCGCAGGCGATATGCGCAGCAGGAGATGTACATAGCAGGAGATGTGCGCCGCAGGAGATGTCCACCGCAGGAGATGTGCGCAGCAGGAGATGTGCACAGCAGGAGATGTGTACACAGGAGATATGCGCTGCAGGAGATGAGTGCCGCAGGAGATGTGCGCCACAGGATGTGTGCGCACAGTTTTTTTAGGAATTTGAGTTAATTATTATTATTTTTTGTGAATAAATGTTTCATTTATGTGCACCGCAGGGTGTGCGACGCAGGATGTTCACTTCAGGAGATTTCCGCAGCAGGAGATGTGCGCCACTGGAGATGTGCACCGCAAGAGATGTGTACGCAGGAGATGTGCACTTAGGAGATGTGCGCTGCAGGAGATGTGTGCCGCAGGAGATGTGCACGCAGGAGATGTGCGCCATCGGAGTTGTGCACCGCAGGAGACGTGCACTGCAGGAGATTTGCGCAGCAGGAGATGTGCACCGCAGGAGATGTGCGCAGCAGGAGATGTGCACTGCAGGAGATGTGTACGCACAGTTTTTTTAGGAATTTTAGTTAATTATTATTATTTTTTGTAAATAAATGTTTCATTTATGTGCACCTCAGGAGATTTGCGCAGCAGGAGATGTGCGCCACTGGAGATGTGCACCACAGGAGATGTGCAAGCAGGAGATGTGCGCCGCAGGAGATTTACATAGCAGGAGATGAGCACGCAGGAGATGTACATAGCAGGATATGTGCACCGCAGGAGATGTCCACCGCAGGAGATGTGCGCCGCAGGCGATATGCGCAGCAGGAGATGTGCACGCAGGAGATGTGCGCTGCAGGAGATGTGCACCGCAGGAGATGTGCGCAACAGGAGATGTGTGCCGCAGGAGACGTGCACTGCAGGAGATTTGCGCAGCAGGAGATGTGCACCGCAGGAGATGTGCACCGCAGGAGATGTGCGCAGCAGGAGATGTGCACTGCAGGAGATGTGTACGCACAGTTTTTTTAGGAATTTTAGTTAATTATTATTATTTTTTGTAAATAAATGTTTCATTTATGTGCACCTCATTTGCGCAGCAGGAGATGTGCGCCACTGGAGATGTGCACGCAGGAGATGTGCACGCAGGAGATGTGCGCCGCAGGAGATTTACATAGCAGGAGATAAGCACGCAGGAGATGTACATAGCAGGATATGTGCACCGCAGGAGATGTCCACCGCAGGAGATGTGCGCAGCAGGAGATGTGCACAGCAGGAGATGTGTACTGCAGGAGATGTGCACTGCAGGAGATGTGTACACACAGTTTTTTTAGGAATTTGAGTTAATTATTATTATTTTTTGTAAATAAATGTTTCATTTATGTGCACCTCAGGAGATTTGCGCAGCAGGAGATGTGCGCCACTGGAGATGTGCACCGCAGGAGATGTGCACGCAGAAGATGTGCGCCGCAGGAGATGTGCGCCGCAGGAGATTTAGATAGCAGGAGATGAGCACTTAGGAGATGTACATAGCAGGATATGTGCACCACAGGAGATGTCCACCGCAGGAGATGTGCGCAGCAGGAGATGTGCACCGCAGGAGATGTGCGCCGCAGGAGATGTACATAGCAGGAGATGTCCGCCGCAGGCGATATGCGCCACCGGAGATGTGCACCGCAGGGTGTGCGCCGTAAGAGATGTGCACTGCCGGAGATGTGCGCATTAGGAGATGTGCACCGCAGGAGACGTGCACCGCAGGAGATGTGCGCCGCAGGAGATGAGTGCCGCAGGAGATGTGTGCCACAGGATGTGTGCGCACAGTTTTTTTAGGAATTTGAGTTAATTATTATTATTTTTTGTAAATAAATGTTTCATTTATGTGCACCGCAGGGTGTGCGACGCAGGATGTTCACCGCAGGAGATTTCCGCAGCAGGAGATCTGCGCCACTGGAGATGTGCACCGCAAGAGATGTGCACGCAGGAGATGTGCACTTAGGAGATGTGCGCTGCAGGAGATGTGCGCCGCAGGAGATGTGCACGCAGGAGATGTGCGCCATCGGAGATGTGCACCGCAGGAGATGTACGCCGCAGGCGATATGCGCAGCAGGAGATGTACATAGCAGGAGATGTGCGCCGCAGGAGATATACATAGCAGGAGATGTGCGCCGCAAGAGATGTGCAAGCAGGAGATGTGCAATGCAGGATGTGTGCGCACAGTTTTTTTAGGAATTTGAGTTAATTATTATTATTTTTTGTAAATAAATGTTTAATTTATTTGCACCGCAGGGTGTGCGGTGCAGGATGTACACCGCAGGAGATTTGCGCAGCAGGAGATGTGCGCCACTGGAGATTTTCACAACAGGAGATGTGCACGCAGGAGATGTGCGCCGCAGGAGATGTACATAGCAGGAGATGTGCACGCAGGAGATGTGCGCCGCAGTAGATGTACATAGCAGGAGATGTGCGCCGCAGGCGATATGCGCCACCGGAGATGTGCACCGCAGGAGATGTGCGCCGCAGGAGATGTGCACGCAGGAGATGTGCAACGCAGGATATGTGCGCAGCAGGAGATGTGCGCTTCAGGAGATGTGCGCAGCAGGGTTTGTGCACACGTTTTTTTTATTAATTTGATTTAATAATATTTTTTTGTAAATAAATGTTTCATTTATGTGCACCGCAGGGTGTGCGCCGTAAAAGATGTGCACTGCCGGAGATGTGCGCATTAGGAGATGTGCACCGCAGGAGACGTGCGCTGCAGGAGATGTGCGCCGCAGGAGATGTACATAGCAGGAGATGTGCGCCGCAGGCGATATGCGCAGCAGGAGATGTACATAGCAGGAGATGTGCATGCAGGAGATGTGCACGCAGGAGATGTGCGCCGCAGGAGATGTACATAGCAGGAGATGTGCGCTGCAGGATGTGTGCGCACAGTTTTTTTAGGAATTTGAGTTCATTATTATTATTTTTTGTGAATAAATGTTTCATTTATGTGCACCGCAGGGTGTGCGATGCAGGATTTTCACCGCAGGAGATTTGTGTAGCAGGAGATGTGCGCCACTGGAGATATGCACCGCAGGAGATATGCACGAAGGAGATGAGTGCCGCAGGAGATGTGTGCCACAGGATGTGTGCGCACAGTTTTTTTAGGAATTTGAGTTAATTATTATTATTTTTTGTAAATAAATGTTTAATTTATTTGCACCGCAGGGTGTGCGACGCAGGATGTACACCGCAGGAGATTTGCGCAGCAGGAGATGTGCGCCACTGGAGATGTGCACCACAGGAGATGTGCACGCAGGAGATGTGCGCCGCAGGAGATGTACATAGCAGGAGATGTGCACGCAGGAGATGTGCGCCGCAGGAGATGTACATAGCAGGAGATGTGCGCCGCAGGCGATATGCGCAGCAGGAGATGTACATAGCAGGAGATGTGCACGCAGGAGATGTGCGCCGCAGGAGATGTACATAGCAGGAGATGTGCGCTGCAGGATGTGTGCGCACAGTTTTTTTAGGAATTTGAGTTCATTATTATTATTTTTTGTAAAGAAATGTTTAATTTATTTGCACCGCAGGGTGTGCGACGCAGGATGTACACCGCAGGAGATTTGCGCATCAGGAGATGTGCGCCACTGGAGATGTGCACCGCAGGAGATGTGCGCCGGAGGAGATGTGCGCCGCAGGAGATGTGCGCACAGTTAAATTATTTATGTGATTTAATAATATTTTTTTTGTAAATGTTTTATTCATGTGCACCACAGGGTGTGCAACGCAGGATGTGTGACGCAGCAGATTTGCAATGCAGGAGATGTGCGCCGTATTATTTATATTTCCTCCTTACTGAGAATTCCTTTTATTTCATTAACAATTCTGTTTTATTTCGTCTGTATTTAATTTATTATTATTAAGTCATTTCCTTTTTGCTCAGGAAGCGTTCTACCGGTCAAAAAACTTAACAAGTGAGCCTATTGGTTCAAGGTGAAATAACTGCATGTTATTGGTGTAAAACGGTCTAAGTCCCGCCTCCTCACTCGAGTCAGAGAGGTGCGGTTCAGTGTGGAGACAGATGGAGCCTGATGAGAAGTTGAAATTACGGAGCGATATTACTGCTACTGGTACTCAATATAATACTGAACAAAGAGAAGTTAGAGTATGTTTGAGCCCATAACAAGTTTATCAACTACTGAGAGGACCTGGAGAGCAGCTTAGAGCACCGTTTATTCTTTTCTTTTCCCGGTGAGTTACACCTGCTAAATTAGCGGCCACACGTGGCACAGTAGCAAAATGCTATATGACTTAGCATAGCCTCGTGGTGTTTATGCCATTGAGTGTACTGTAAGATGTTTCATATTTCTTTAGTCATAGAGACAAAAGTGGACATTTGTATGTGTAATATGAGTATGTATGTGAGTTACATTTAGTACAGAGCTAAGGATTATGTAGCTGAATTTGAGCTTTGAGATTAGCTTTCTGTTCATCATTGTGCTGCTTGCATTCACAAATGCAAGGTGTCAGTGTTGTGACAAGAAAATGATTCACATTGCTTTACTTCCGATATTCACATATAGTGAGTAATTGATGTTAAGCTGTAGGTTGTTTGCATAATAATCTAACATTCATATTGTTTCACTGCCATTAAAATTGTAATTTAATAGTATTGTTTATACTTTAATATTAAGAGTTAATGTTATGATACAACAGTAATCCTTTATTCATGGGTTAAGTACTGAAATGTATTATATGTTGACATTGATCAAATTGAACTGTACAGTTAAGAGAATAAGAATATTTGCATATGTTGCTATATAAGCCGTGTTATGTTACACAGGCTGGGTTTTCTGGATACCCTTGAACTTTGAGTTGGATTGGAATCTCTCCCTGACGAGGGAGATGGCGAGCCACCCGTGTTGAGCACCTGGATTGAGGAGCGCTTCCAGCATTCATCTACCTTGCTGTCAGTGTGGTAAGACTGTGGGGAGGACCTCAAACGACAGTTGAATCTAGCAGAACTAGGGATGGGCATAATTAATCGACGATCGATTAATTGACCATTAAGAATGTCGTCGATGAAATCATTTTTTCATCGAGAAATTCGCTAATTACACATTTGACCACGGGGGGCAGTGTTTGAAAAAAACGCCACAGTCCTACTCAGTTACCTGCGACTTGCTGCGAGTTACCGTGTAGTTCCATTTCCAAAATAAACATGAAGAGGTCACGGCAAAGTGTTGCGTGGGACCATTTTGAGTTAAAAAAGTACTTGGTTCACTGCCAACACTGCGAAGCTATCCCAGAGGCTGCGGGAGACAAGGAGCCTGCGTTGTCTGACACGGACGAGGGGAGCACTAACACCGGAATCACAGTAATGTGAGTTACTGGTTATTTTTATGAAGCTTTCTCGACTCGGTACCTTGTCTGATAGTTTTGAGTTACATTTGGCAAAACCTGTCAGACCTAAGTATTATATATTTGTAGTTGTTGTTTAACATTACGTTTTTTTAAATTATTATTATTTTATTTTGGAGGAAAAAAAAACGAGGGTCAGTTGTGTTTAGTAGCACCGGCTTCTAGCTGTCGGCTCCGCTGCTTAAGATTACGGCAGCGCATATTTTGTTCATCTTGTAATAAAGATCTCAATGAGGAAACATCACTGCATTTTAATGTAGCTTATAAATAGTGAATTTTTGAACTTGAAAATATTAATGATTAATCGAAAATTCGTCATTAACTCTCCCGACGATCGACGAAGACAATTTAATCGAACGCCCATCCCTAAGCAGAACATCCTATTTTTTGAGGATTACTTTTATTTTCTGGGTGCACCCATTTCAAAAGACATTTCTAATTTTACTAAACTGAATGCCGGCAATGTTGTAAATATTTTGTGTGTTAATACAATTGTTTTCATTTAAACCTAACTCTGTGTTCTGTTTGCTCATTGTGGTGTCTGATTCCTGTTAATTACTCCTCCCTAAGAATCTTGGTTATACGGGTCCAGTGTGCGCCTCCATGTGGGTTACATGCGCAGCAGGAGATGTGCGCTTCAGGAGATGTGTGCCGCAGGAGATGTACATAGCAGGAGATGTACATAGCAGGAGATGTGCGCCGCAGGCGATATGCGCCACCGGAGATGTGCACCGCAGGAGATGTGCGCCGCAGGAGATGTGCAACGCAGGAGATGTGCGCAGCAGGAGATGTGCGCCTCAGGAGATGTGCGCAGCAGGGTGTGTGCACACGTTTTTTTTTATTAATTTGATTTAATAATATTTTTTTGTAAATAAATGTTTCATTTATGTGCACCGCAGGGTGTGCGCCGCAAGAAATGTGCACCGCCGGAGATGTGCGCAGCAGGAGATGTGCACCGCAGGAGATGTGCGCAACAGGAGATGTGTGCCGCAGGAGACGTGCACTGCAGGAGATTTGCGCAGCAGGAGATGTGCACCGCAGGAGATGTGCGCAGCAGGAGATGTGCACTGCAGGAGATGTGTACGCACAGTTTTTTTAGGAATTTTAGTTAATTATTATTATTTTTTGTAAATAAATGTTTCATTTATGTGCACCTCAGGAGATTTGCGCAGCAGGAGATGTGCGCCACTGGAGATGTGCACCACAGGAGATGTGCACGCAGGAGATGTGCACGCAGGAGATGTGCGCCGCAGGAGATTTACATAGCAGGAGATGAGCACGCAGGAGATGTACATAGCAGGATATGTGCACCACAGGAGATGTCCACCGCAGGAGATGTGCGCAGCAGGAGATGTGCACCGCAGGAGATGTGTACACAGGAGATATGCGCCGCAGGAGATGTGCAAGCAGGAGATGTGCAATGCAGGATGTGTGCGCACAGTTTTTTTAGGAATTTGAGTTATTATTATTATTTTTTGTAAATAAATGTTTAATTTATTTGCACCGCAGGGTGTGCGACGCAGGATGTACACCGCAGGAGATTTGCGCAGCAGGAGATGTGCGCCACTGGAGATGTGCACCGCAGGAGATGTGCACGCAGGAGATGTGCGCCGCAGGAGATGTACATAGCAGGAGATGTGCACGCAGGAGATGTGCGCCGCAGGAGATGTACATAGCAGGAGATGTGCGCCGCAGGCGATATGTGCCACCGGAGGTGTGCACCGCAGGAGATGTGCGCCGCAGGAGATGTGCACGCAGGAGATGTGCAATGCAGGATATGTGCACGCAGGAGATGTGCGCCTCAGGAGATGTGCGCAGCAGGGTGTGTGCACCCGTTTTTTTTATTAATTTGATTTAATAATATTTTTTTGTAAATAAATGTTTCATTTATGTGCACCGCAGGGTGTGCGATGCAGGATTTTCACCGCAGGAGATTTGTGTAGCAGGAGATGTGCGCCACTGGAGATGTGCACCGCAGGAGATATGCACGAAGGAGATGAGTGCCGCAGGAGATGTGTGCCACAGGATGTGTGCGCACAGTTTTTTTAGGAATTTGAGTTAATTATTATTATTTTTTGTAAATAAATGTTTAATTTATTTGCACCGCAGGGTGTGCGACGCAGGATGTACACCGCAGGAGATTTGCGCAGCAGGAGATGTGCGCCACTGGAGATGTGCACCACAGGAGATGTGCACGCAGGAGATGTGCGCCGCAGGAGATGTACATAGCAGGAGATGTGCACGCAGGAGATGTGCGCCGCAGGAGATGTACATAGCAGGAGATGTGCGCCGCAGGCGATATGCGCAGCAGGAGATGTACATAGCAGGAGATGTGCACGCAGGAGATGTGCGCCGCAGGAGATGTACATAGCAGGAGATGTGCGCTGCAGGATGTGTGCGCACAGTTTTTTTAGGAATTTGAGTTCATTATTATTATTTTTTGTAAAGAAATGTTTAATTTATTTGCACCGCAGGGTGTGCGACGCAGGATGTACACCGCAGGAGATTTGCGCATCAGGAGATGTGCGCCACTGGAGATGTGCACCGCAGGAGATGTGCGCCGGAGGAGATGTGCGCCGCAGGAGATGTGCGCACAGTTAAATTATTTATGTGATTTAATAATATTTTTTTTGTAAATGTTTTATTCATGTGCACCACAGGGTGTGCAACGCAGGATGTGTGACGCAGCAGATTTGCAATGCAGGAGATGTGCGCCGTATTATTTATATTTCCTCCTTACTGAGAATTCCTTTTATTTCATTAACAATTCTGTTTTATTTCGTCTGTATTTAATTTATTATTATTAAGTCATTTCCTTTTTGCTCAGGAAGCGTTCTACCGGTCAAAAAACTTAACAAGTGAGCCTATTGGTTCAAGGTGAAGTAACTGCATGTTATTGGTGTAAAACGGTCTAAGTCCCGCCTCCTCACTCGAGTCAGAGAGGTGCGGTTCAGTGTGGAGACAGATGGAGCCTGATGAGAAGTTGAAATTACGGAGCGATATTACTGCTACTGGTACTCAATATAATACTGAACAAAGAGAAGTTAGAGTATGTTTGAGCCCATAACAAGTTTATCAACTACTGAGAGGACCTGGAGAGCAGCTTAGAGCACCGTTTATTCTTTTCTTTTCCCGGTGAGTTACACCTGCTAAATTAGCGGCCACACGTGGCACAGTAGCAAAATGCTATATGACTTAGCATAGCCTCGTGATGTTTATGCCATTGAGTGTACTGTAAGATGTTTCATATTTCTTTAGTCATAGAGACAAAAGTGGACATTTGTATGTGTAATATGAGTATGTATGTGAGTTACATTTAGTACAGAGCTAAGGATTATGTAGCTGAATTTGAGCTTTGAGATTAGCTTTCTGTTCATCATTGTGCTGCTTGCATTCACAAATGCAAGGTGTCAGTGTTGTGACAAGAAAATGATTCACATTGCTTTACTTCCGATATTCACATATAGTGAGTAATTGATGTTAAGCTGTAGGTTGTTTGCATAATAATCTAACATTCATATTGTTTCCCTGCCATTAAAATTGTAATTTAATAGTATTGTTTATACTTTAATATTAAGAGTTAATGTTATGATACAACAGTAATCCTTTATTCATGGGTTAAGTACTGAAATGTATTATATGTTGACATTGATCAAATTGAACTGTACAGTTAAGAGAATAAGAATATTTGCATATGTTGCTATATAAGCCGTGTTATGTTACACAGGCTGGGTTTTCTGGATACCCTTGAACTTTGAGTTGGATTGGAATCTCTCCCTGACGAGGGAGATGGCGAGCCACCCGTGTTGAGCACCTGGATTGAGGAGCGCTTCCAGCATTCATCTACCTTGCTGTCAGTGTGGTAAGACTGTGGGGAGGACCTCAAACGACAGTTGAATCTAGCAGAACTAGGGATGGGCATAATTAATCGACGATCGATTAATTGACCATTAAGAATGTCGTCGATGAAATCATTTTTTCATCGAGAAATTCGCTAATTACACATTTGACCACGGGGGGCAGTGTTTGAAAAAAACGCCACAGTCCTACTCAGTTACCTGCGACTTGCTGCGAGTTACCGTGTAGTTCCATTTCCAAAATAAACATGAAGAGGTCACGGCAAAGTGTTGCGTGGGACCATTTTGAGTTAAAAAAGGACTTGGTTCACTGCCAACACTGCGAAGCTATCCCAGAGGCTGCGGGAGACAAGGAGCCTGCGTTGTCTGACACGGACGAGGGGAGCACTAACACCGGAATCACAGTAATGTGAGTTACTGGTTATTTTTATGAAGCTTTCTCGACTCGGTACCTTGTCTGATAGTTTTGAGTTACATTTGGCAAAACCTGTCAGACCTAAGTATTATATATTTGTAGTTGTTGTTTAACATTACGTTTTTTTAAATTATTATTATTTTATTTTGGAGGAAAAAAAAAACGAGGGTCAGTTGTGTTTAGTAGCACCGGCTTCTAGCTGTCGGCTCCGCTGCTTAAGATTACGGCAGCGCATATTTTGTTCATCTTGTAATAAAGATCTCAATGAGGAAACATCACTGCATTTTAATGTAGCTTATAAATAGTGAATTTTTGAACTTGAAAATATTAATGATTAATCGAAAATTCGTCATTAACTCTCCCGACGATCGACGAAGACAATTTAATCGAACGCCCATCCCTAAGCAGAACATCCTATTTTTTGAGGATTACTTTTATTTTCTGGGTGCACCCATTTCAAAAGACATTTCTAATTTTACTAAACTGAATGCCGGCAATGTTGTAAATATTTTGTGTGTTAATACAATTGTTTTCATTTAAACCTAACTCTGTGTTCTGTTTGCTCATTGTGGTGTCTGATTCCTGTTAATTACTCCTCCCTACGAATCTTGGTTATACTGGTCCAGTGTGCGCCTCCATGTGGGTTACATGCGCAGCAGGAGATGTGCGCTTCAGGAGATGTGTGCGGCAGGAGATGTACATAGCAGGAGATGTACATAGCAGGAGATGTGCGCCGCAGGCGATATGCGCCACCGGAGATGTGCACCGCAGGAGATGTGCGCCGCAGGAGATGTGCAACGCAGGAGATGTGCGCAGCAGGAGATGTGCGCCTCAGGAGATGTGCGCAGCAGGGTGTGTGCACACGTTTTTTTTTATTAATTTGATTTAATAATATTTTTTTGTAAATAAATGTTTCATTTATGTGCACCGCAGGGTGTGCGCCGCAAGAAATGTGCACCGCCGGAGATGTGCGCAGCAGGAGATGTGCACCGCAGGAGATGTGCGCAACAGGAGATGTGTGCCGCAGGAGACGTGCACTGCAGGAGATTTGCGCAGCAGGAGATGTGCACCGCAGGAGATGTGCGCAGCAGGAGATGTGCACTGCAGGAGATGTGTACGCACAGTTTTTTTAGGAATTTTAGTTAATTATTATTATTTTTTGTAAATAAATGTTTCATTTATGTGCACCTCAGGAGATTTGCGCAGCAGGAGATGTGCGCCACTGGAGATGTGCACCACAGGAGATGTGCACGCAGGAGATGTGCACGCAGGAGATGTGCGCCGCAGGAGATTTACATAGCAGGAGATGAGCACGCAGGAGATGTACATAGCAGGATATGTGCACCACAGGAGATGTCCACCGCAGGAGATGTGCGCAGCAGGAGATGTGCACCGCAGGAGATGTGTACACAGGAGATATGCGCCGCAGGAGATGTGCAAGCAGGAGATGTGCAATGCAGGATGTGTGCGCACAGTTTTTTTAGGAATTTGAGTTAATTATTATTATTTTTTGTAAATAAATGTTTAATTTATTTGCACCGCAGGGTGTGCGACGCAGGATGTACACCGCAGGAGATTTGCGCAGCAGGAGATGTGCGCCACTGGAGATGTGCACCGCAGGAGATGTGCACGCAGGAGATGTGCGCCGCAGGAGATGTACATAGCAGGAGATGTGCACGCAGGAGATGTGCGCCGCAGGAGATGTACATAGCAGGAGATGTGCGCCGCAGGCGATATGTGCCACCGGAGGTGTGCACCGCAGGAGATGTGCGCCGCAGGAGATGTGCACGCAGGAGATGTGCAACGCAGGATATGTGCACGCAGGAGATGTGCGCCTCAGGAGATGTGCGCAGCAGGGTGTGTGCACACGTTTTTTTTATTAATTTGATTTAATAATATTTTTTTGTAAAGAAATGTTTCATTTATGTGCACCGAAGGGTGTGCGATGCAGGATTTTCACCGCAGGAGATTTGTGTAGCAGGAGATGTGCGCCACTGGAGATGTGCACCGCAGGAGATATGCACGAAGGAGATGAGTGCCGCAGGAGATGTGTGCCACAGGATGTGTGCGCACAGTTTTTTTAGGAATTTGAGTTAATTATTATTATTTTTTGTAAATAAATGTTTAATTTATTTGCACCGCAGGGTGTGCGACGCAGGATGTACACCGCAGGAGATTTGCGCAGCAGGAGATGTGCGCCACTGGAGATGTGCACCACAGGAGATGTGCACGCAGGAGATGTGCGCCGCAGGAGATGTACATAGCAGGAGATGTGCACGCAGGAGATTTGCGCCGCAGGAGATGTACATAGCAGGAGATGTGCGCCGCAGGCGATATGCGCCGCAGGAGATGTACATAGCAGGAGATGTGCGCTGCAGGATGTGTGCGCACAGTTTTTTTAGGAATTTGAGTTCATTATTATTATTTTTTGTAAAGAAATGTTTAATTTATTTGCACCGCAGGGTGTGCGACGCAGGATGTACACCGCAGGAGATTTGCGCATCAGGAGATGTGCGCCACTGGAGATGTGCACCGCAGGAGATGTGCGCCGGAGGAGATGTGCGCCGCAGGAGATGTGCGCACAGTTAAATTATTTATGTGATTTAATAATATTTTTTTTGTAAATGTTTTATTCATGTGCACCACAGGGTGTGCAACGCAGGATGTGTGACGCAGCAGATTTGCAATGCAGGAGATGTGCGCCGTATTATTTATATTTCCTCCTTACTGAGAATTCCTTTTATTTCATTAACAATTCTGTTTTATTTCGTCTGTATTTAATTTATTATTATTAAGTCATTTCCTTTTTGCTCAGGAAGCGTTCTACCGGTCAAAAAACTTAACAAGTGAGCCTATTGGTTCAAGGTGAAATAACTGCATGTTATTGGTGTAAAACGGTCTAAGTCCCGCCTCCTCACTCGAGTCAGAGAGGTGCGGTTCAGTGTGGAGACAGATGGAGCCTGATGAGAAGTTGAAATTACGGAGCGATATTACTGCTACTGGTACTCAATATAATACTGAACAAAGAGAAGTTAGAGTATGTTTGAGCCCATAACAAGTTTATCAACTACTGAGAGGACCTGGAGAGCAGCTTAGAGCACCGTTTATTCTTTTCTTTTCCCGGTGAGTTACACCTGCTAAATTAGCGGCCACACGTGGCACAGTAGCAAAATGCTATATGACTTAGCATAGCCTCGTGGTGTTTATGCCATTGAGTGTACTGTAAGATGTTTCATATTTCTTTAGTTATAGAGACAAAAGTGGACATTTGTATGTGTAATATGAGTATGTATGTGAGTTACATTTAGTACAGAGCTAAGGATTATGTAGCTGAATTTGAGTTTTGAGATTAGCTTTCTGTTCATCATTGTGCTGCTTGCATTCACAAATGCAAGGTGTCAGTGTTGTGACAAGAAAATGATTCACATTGCTTTACTTCCGATATTCACATATAGTGAGTAATTGATGTTAAGCTGTAGGTTGTTTGCATAATAATCTAACATTCATATTGTTTCACTGCCATTAAAATAGTAATTTAATAGTATTGTTTATACTTTAATATTAAGAGTTAATGTTATGATACAACAGTAATCCTTTATTCATGGGTTAAGTACTGAAATGTATTATATGTTGACATTGATCAAATTGAACTGTACAGTTAAGAGAATAAGAATATTTGCACATGTTGCTATATAAGCCGTGTTATGTTACACAGGCTGGGTTTTCTGGATACCCTTGAACTTTGAGTTGGATTGGAATCTCTCCCTGACGAGGGAGATGGCGAGCCACCCGTGTTGAGCACCTGGATTGAGGAGCGCTTCCAGCATTCATCTACCTTGCTGTCAGTGTGGTAAGACTGTGGGGAGGACCTCAAACGACAGTTGAATCTAGCAGAACTAGGGATGGGCATAATTAATCGACGATCGATTAATTGACCATTAAGAATGTCGTCGATGAAATCATTTTTTCATCGAGAAATTCGCTAATTACACATTTGACCACGGGGGGCAGTGTTTGAAAAAAACGCCACAGTCCTACTCAGTTACCTGCGACTTGCTGCGAGTTACCGTGTAGTTCCATTTCCAAAATAAACATGAAGAGGTTACGGCAAAGTGTTGCGTGGGACCATTTTGAGTTAAAAAAGGACTTGGTTCACTGCCAACACTGCGAAGCTATCCCAGAGGCTGCGGGAGACAAGGAGCCTGCGTTGTCTGACACGGACGAGGGGAGCGCTAACACCGGAATCACAGTAATGTGAGTTACTGGTTATTTTTATGAAGCTTTCTCGACTCGGTACCTTGTCTGATAGTTTTGAGTTACATTTGGCAAAACCTGTCAGACCTAAGTATTATATATTTGTAGTTGTTGTTTAACATTACGTTTTTTTAAATTATTATTATTTTATTTTGGAGGAAAAAAAAACGAGGGTCAGTTGTGTTTAGTAGCACCGGCTTCTAGCTGTCGGCTCCGCTGCTTAAGATTACGGCAGCGCATATTTTGTTCATCTTGTAATAAAGATCTCAATGAGGAAACATCACTGCATTTTAATGTAGCTTATAAATAGTGAATTTTTGAACTTGAAAATATTAATGATTAATCGAAAATTCGTCATTAACTCTCCCGACGATCGACGAAGACAATTTAATCGAACGCCCATCCCTAAGCAGAACATCCTATTTTTTGAGGATTACTTTTATTTTCTGGGTGCACCCATTTCAAAAGACATTTCTAATTTTACTAAACTGAATGCCGGCAATGTTGTAAATATTTTGTGTGTTAATACAATTGTTTTCATTTAAACCTAACTCTGTGTTCTGTTTGCTCATTGTGGTGTCTGATTCCTGTTAATTACTCCTCCCTACGAATCTTGGTTATAACGGTCCAGTGTGCGCCTCCATGTGGGTTACATGCGCAGCAGGAGATGTGCGCTTCAGGAGATGTGTGCCGCAGGAGATGTACATAGCAGGAGATGTACATAGCAGGAGATGTGCGCCGCAGGAGATGTGCAACGCAGGAGATGTGCGCAGCAGGGTGTGTGCACACGTTTTTTTTTATTAATTTGATTTAATAATATTTTTTTGTAAATAAATGTTTCATTTATGTGCACCGCAGGGTGTGCGCCGCAAGAAATGTGCACCGCCGGAGATGTGCGCAGCAGGAGATGTGCGCAGCAGGAGATGTGTGCCGCAGGAGACGTGCACTGCAGGAGATTTGCGCAGCAGGAGATGTGCACCGCAGGAGATGTGCGCAGCAGGAGATGTGCACTGCAGGAGATGTGTACGCACAGTTTTTTTAGGAATTTTAGTTAATTATTATTATTTTTTGTAAATAAATGTTTCATTTATGTGCACCTCAGGAGATTTGCGCAGCAGGAGATGTGCGCCACTGGAGATGTGCACCACAGGAGATGTGCACGCAGGAGATGTGCACGCAGGAGATGTGCGCCGCAGGAGATTTACATAGCAGGAGATGAGCACGCAGTAGATGTACATAGCAGGATATGTGCACCACAGGAGATATCCACCGCAGGAGATGTGCGCAGCAGGAGATGTGCACCGCAGGAGATGTGTACACAGGAGATATGCGCCGCAGGAGATGTGCAAGCAGGAGATGTGCAATGCAGGATGTGTGCGCACAGTTTTTTTAGGAATTTGAGTTAATTATTATTATTTTTTGTAAATAAATGTTTAATTTATTTGCACCGCAGGGTGTGCGACGCAGGATGTACACCGCAGGAGATTTGCGCAGCAGGAGATGTGCGCCACTGGAGATGTGCACCGCAGGAGATGTGCACGCAGGAGATGTGCGCCGCAGGAGATGTACATAGCAGGAGATGTGCACGCAGGAGATGTGCGCCGCAGGAGATGTACATAGCAGGAGATGTGCGCCGCAGGCGATATGTGCCACCGGAGGTGTGCACCGCAGGAGATGTGCGCCGCAGGAGATGTGCACGCAGGAGATGTGCAACGCAGGATATGTGCACGCAGGAGATGTGCGCCTCAGGAGATGTGCGCAGCAGGGTGTGTGCACACGTTTTTTTTATTAATTTGATTTAATAATATTTTTTTGTAAATAAATGTTTCATTTATGTGCACCGCAGGGTGTGCGATGCAGGATTTTCACCGCAGGAGATTTGTGTAGCAGGAGATGTGCGCCACTGGAGATGTGCACCGCAGGAGATATGCACGAAGGAGATGAGTGCCGCAGGAGATGTGTGCCACAGGATGTGTGCGCACAGTTTTTTTAGGAATTTGAGTTAATTATTATTATTTTTTGTAAATAAATGTTTAATTTATTTGCACCGCAGGGTGTGCGACGCAGGATGTACACCGCAGGAGATTTGCGCAGCAGGAGATGTGCGCCACTGGAGATGTACATAGCAGGAGATGTGCACGCAGGAGATGTGCGCCGCAGGAGATGTACATAGCAGGAGATGTGCACGCAGGAGATGTGCGCCGCAGGAGATGTACATAGCAGGAGATGTGCGCCGCAGGCGATATGCGCAGCAGGAGATGTACATAGCAGGAGATGTGCACGCAGGAGATGTGCGCCGCAGGAGATGTACATAGCAGGAGATGTGCGCTGCAGGATGTGTGCGCACAGTTTTTTTAGGAATTTGAGTTCATTATTATTATTTTTTGTAAAGAAATGTTTAATTTATTTGCACCGCAGGGTGTGCGACGCAGGATGTACACCGCAGGAGATTTGCGCATCAGGAGATGTGCGCCACTGGAGATGTGCACCGCAGGAGATGTGCGCCGGAGGAGATGTGCGCCGCAGGAGATGTGCGCACAGTTAAATTATTTATGTGATTTAATAATATTTTTTTTGTAAATGTTTTATTCATGTGCACCACAGGGTGTGCAACGCAGGATGTGTGACGCAGCAGATTTGCAATGCAGGAGATGTGCGCCGTATTATTTATATTTCCTCCTTACTGAGAATTCCTTTTATTTCATTAACAATTCTGTTTTATTTCGTCTGTATTTAATTTATTATTATTAAGTCATTTCCTTTTTGCTCAGGAAGCGTTCTACCGGTCAAAAAACTTAACAAGTGAGCCTATTGGTTCAAGGTGAAATAACTGCATGTTATTGGTGTAAAACGGTCTAAGTCCCGCCTCCTCACTCGAGTCAGAGAGGTGCGGTTCAGTGTGGAGACAGATGGAGCCTGATGAGAAGTTGAAATTACGGAGCGATATTACTGCTACTGGTACTCAATATAATACTGAACAAAGAGAAGTTAGAGTATGTTTGAGCCCATAACAAGTTTATCAACTACTGAGAGGACCTGGAGAGCAGCTTAGAGCACCGTTTATTCTTTTCTTTTCCCGGTGAGTTACACCTGCTAAATTAGCGGCCACACGTGGCACAGTAGCAAAATGCTATATGACTTAGCATAGCCTCGTGGTGTTTATGCCATTGAGTGTACTGTAAGATGTTTCATATTTCTTTAGTTATAGAGACAAAAGTGGACATTTGTATGTGTAATATGAGTATGTATGTGAGTTACATTTAGTACAGAGCTAAGGATTATGTAGCTGAATTTGAGTTTTGAGATTAGCTTTCTGTTCATCATTGTGCTGCTTGCATTCACAAATGCAAGGTGTCAGTGTTGTGACAAGAAAATGATTCACATTGCTTTACTTCCGATATTCACATATAGTGAGTAATTGATGTTAAGCTGTAGGTTGTTTGCATAATAATCTAACATTCATATTGTTTCACTGCCATTAAAATAGTAATTTAATAGTATTGTTTATACTTTAATATTAAGAGTTAATGTTATGATACAACAGTAATCCTTTATTCATGGGTTAAGTACTGAAATGTATTATATGTTGACATTGATCAAATTGAACTGTACAGTTAAGAGAATAAGAATATTTGCACATGTTGCTATATAAGCCGTGTTATGTTACACAGGCTGGGTTTTCTGGATACCCTTGAACTTTGAGTTGGATTGGAATCTCTCCCTGACGAGGGAGATGGCGAGCCACCCGTGTTGAGCACCTGGATTGAGGAGCGCTTCCAGCATTCATCTACCTTGCTGTCAGTGTGGTAAGACTGTGGGGAGGACCTCAAACGACAGTTGAATCTAGCAGAACTAGGGATGGGCATAATTAATCGACGATCGATTAATTGACCATTAAGAATGTCGTCGATGAAATCATTTTTTCATCGAGAAATTCGCTAATTACACATTTGACCACGGGGGGCAGTGTTTGAAAAAAACGCCACAGTCCTACTCAGTTACCTGCGACTTGCTGCGAGTTACCGTGTAGTTCCATTTCCAAAATAAACATGAAGAGGTTACGGCAAAGTGTTGCGTGGGACCATTTTGAGTTAAAAAAGGACTTGGTTCACTGCCAACACTGCGAAGCTATCCCAGAGGCTGCGGGAGACAAGGAGCCTGCGTTGTCTGACACGGACGAGGGGAGCGCTAACACCGGAATCACAGTAATGTGAGTTACTGGTTATTTTTATGAAGCTTTCTCGACTCGGTACCTTGTCTGATAGTTTTGAGTTACATTTGGCAAAACCTGTCAGACCTAAGTATTATATATTTGTAGTTGTTGTTTAACATTACGTTTTTTTAAATTATTATTATTTTATTTTGGAGGAAAAAAAAACGAGGGTCAGTTGTGTTTAGTAGCACCGGCTTCTAGCTGTCGGCTCCGCTGCTTAAGATTACGGCAGCGCATATTTTGTTCATCTTGTAATAAAGATCTCAATGAGGAAACATCACTGCATTTTAATGTAGCTTATAAATAGTGAATTTTTGAACTTGAAAATATTAATGATTAATCGAAAATTCGTCATTAACTCTCCCGACGATCGACGAAGACAATTTAATCGAACGCCCATCCCTAAGCAGAACATCCTATTTTTTGAGGATTACTTTTATTTTCTGGGTGCACCCATTTCAAAAGACATTTCTAATTTTACTAAACTGAATGCCGGCAATGTTGTAAATATTTTGTGTGTTAATACAATTGTTTTCATTTAAACCTAACTCTGTGTTCTGTTTGCTCATTGTGGTGTCTGATTCCTGTTAATTACTCCTCCCTACGAATCTTGGTTATACTGGTCCAGTGTGCGCCTCCATGTGGGTTACATGCGCAGCAGGAGATGTGCGCTTCAGGAGATGTGTGCCGCAGGAGATGTACATAGCAGGAGATGTACATAGCAGGAGATGTGCGCCGCAGGCGATATGCGCCACCGGAGATGTGCACCGCAGGAGATGTGCGCCGCAGGAGATGTGCAACGCAGGAGATGTGCGCAGCAGGAGATGTGCAACGCAGGATATTTGCACGCAGGAGATGTGCGCAGCAGGAGATGTGCACCGCAGGAGATGTGCACCGCAGGAGATGTGCACGCAGGAGATGTGCGCCGGAGGAGATGTGCGCCGCAGGAGATGTGCGCACAGTTAATTTATTAATGTGATTTAATAATATTTTTTTTGTAAATGTTTTATTCATGTGCACCACAGGGTGTGCAACGCAGGATGTGTGACGCAAAAGATGTGCGACGCAAAAGATGTGCACCGCAGGAGATGTGCGCCGCAGCAGATTTGCAATGCAGGAGATGTACATAGCAGGAGATGTGCACGCAGGAGATGTGCGCAATCGGAGATGTGCACTTAGGAGATGTGCACTGCAGGAGATGTGCGCCGCAGGAGATGTGCGCAGCAGGATGTGTGCACCGCAGGAGATGTGCGCAGCAGAAGATGTGCGCCGCAGGAGATGTGCACGCAGGAGATGTGCAACGCAGGATGTGTGCGCACAGTTTTTTTAGGAATTTGAGTTAATTATTATTATTTTTTGTAAATAAATGTTTCATTTATTTGCACCGCAGGGTGTGCGACGCAGGATGTACACCGCAGGAGATTTGCGCAGCAGGAGATGTGCGCCACTGGAGATGTGCACCGCAGGAGATATGCACGCAGGAGATGTGCAACGCAGGAGATGTGCACGCAGGAGATGTGCGCAGCAGGAGATGTACGCCTCAGGAGATGTGCGCAGCAGGATGTGTGCACACAGTTTTTTTATTAATTTGATTTAATAATATTTTTTTGTAAATAAATGTTTCATTTATGTGCACCGCAGGGTATGCGCCGCAAGAGATGTGCACCGCCAGAGATGTGCGCAGCAGGAGATGTGCGCCGCAGGAGATGTTCGCAGCAGGAGATGTGTGCCGCAGGAGATGTGCGCAGCAGGAGATGTGCACCACTTGAGATATGCACTGCAGGATGTGCGCCGCAAGAGATGTGCACCGCCGGAGATGTGCGCAGCAAGAGATGTGCACCGCAGGCGATATGCGCCACCGGAGATGTGCACCGCAGGAGATGTGCATGCAGGAGATTTGCGCCGCAGGATGTTTGCGCACAGTTTTTTTATTAATTTGAGTTAATTATTATAATTTTTTTGTAAATAAATGTTTCATTTATGTGCAACGCAGGGGATGTGCGCCACAGGAGATGTGCGCCGCAGGAGATGTGCGCACAGTTTATTTGTTAATGTGATTTAATAATATTTATAATGTGAATGTTTTATTCATGTGCACCACAGGGTGTGCAACGGAGGATGTGCGACGCAAAAGATGTGCACCGCAGGAGATGTGCGCCGCAGGGGATTTGCAATAAAGGAGATGTGCGCCGTATTATTTATATTTCCTCCTTACTAAGAATTCCTTTTATTTCATTAACAATTCTGTTTTATTTCTTCTGTATTTAATTTATTATTATTAAGTCATTTCCTTTTTGCTCAGGAAGTGTTCTACCGGTCAAAAAACTTAACAAGTGAGCCTATTGGTTCAAGGTGAAATAACTGCATGTTATTGGTGTAAAACGGTCTAAGTCCCGCCTCCTCACTCGAGTCAGAGAGGTGCAGTTCAGTGTGGAGACAGATGGAGCCTGATGAGAAGTTGAAATTACGGAGCGATATTACTGCTACTGGTACTCAATATAATACTGAACAAAGAGTATTTAGAGTATGTTTGAGCCCACAAGTTTATCAACTACTGAGAGGACCTGGAGAGCAGCTTAGAGCACCGTTTATTCTTGTCTTTTCTAGATATGCAGTGCAGGAGATGTGCGCCGCAGGAGATGTACATAGCAGGAGATGTGCGCCGCAGGCGATATGCGCAAAAGGAGATGTGCGCCACTGGAGACGTGCATCGCAGGAGATGTGGGCCGCAGGAGATTTGAGCCGCAGGAGATGTGCGCAGCAGGAGATGTACATAGCAGGAGATGTGTACAGAGGAGATGTGCACCGCAGGAGATGTGCGCCGCAGGATATGTGCGCCACAGGAGATATGCGCAGCAGGATGTGTGCTCACAGTTTTTTTGGGAATTTTAGTTAATTATTATAATTTTTTTGTAAATAAATGTTTCATTTATGTGCACCGCAAGGTGTGCGACGCAGAATGTTCACCGCAGGAGATGTGCCCCACTGGAGATGTGCACCGTAGGAGATGTGCACGCAGGGTTTGACTGTTATAATGAAATAGGGTCACTAATCAACGTATTTTCTCAAAAGGCCTTCAGTCAAATTCCTTGATGCTTAACATGCATACAGTGGATTATAAGAATGAAAAAGGATAATTTGAAATCTTGGTTTCAACTCTAAAGGAATTCTTCAAAAAAAAGATTTTAAGTTTTGGAAACCCCAAGGAAAAAGTAGCAACTGCACGGTTTCTACTGTCAGATTGGCTCTAAGTGCCAAAAAGTGCTGGAAACGGGGAGAAAAGCCTATTTTTGCAACAATGGTTAAAATCTTCAATTTTTCATCACAGATGTGCCCAAGATGCGCAAAAGCGCTGGAAACGTTGAGATAAGCCTATTTTTGCAACTATGGTTAAAATCTTCATTTTTTCATCACAGATATGCCCAAGGTGCACAAAAGTGCTGGAAACGGTGAGATAAGCCTAATTTTGCAACAATGTTTAAGGTTTGGAGGTTTCAAGGACTAAAGCTGAAAATCAGTGGTTTGACTGCCATAATGAAATAGGGATACTAATCAATGTATTTTCTCAAAATGTCTTCAGTCAAATTACTTGATACTTAACATGCATACAGTGGATGTTTATAATGAAAAAGTATCATTTGAAATCTTGGTTTCAACTCTAAAGGAACTCTTTAAAAAACAGATTTTAAGTTTTGGAAACCCCAATGAAAAAGTAGCAACTGCACGGTTTCTACTGTCAGATTGGCTCTACGTGCCAAAAAGTGCTGGAAACGGGGAGATTAGCCTATTTTTGCAACTTTGGTTAAAATCTTAAATTTTTCATCACAGATGTGCCCAAGATGCGCAAAAGCGCTGGAAACGGTGAGATAAGCCTATTTTTGCAACTATGGTTAAAATCTTAAATTTTTCATCACAGATGTGCCCAAGATGCCCAAAAGCGCTGGAAACGGTGAGATAAGCCTATTTTTGCAACTTTGGTTAAAATCTTCATTTTTTCATCACAGATATGCCCAAGGTGCACAAAAGTGCTGGAAACGGTGAGATAAGCCTAATTTTGCAACAATGTTTAAGGTTTGGAGGTTTCATAGACTAAAGTTGAAAATCAGTGGTTTGACTGCCATAATGAAATAGGGTCACTAATCAACGATAATTTGTGCACCTTGGGCACATCTGTGATGAAAAATTTAAGATTTAAACCAGAGTTGCAAAAATAGGCTTATCTCACCGTTTCCAGCGCTTTTGGGCATCTTGGGCACATCTGTGATGAAAAATTTAAGATTTTAACCATAGTTGCAAAAATAGGCTTATCTCACCGTTTCCAGCACTTTTTGGCACTTAGAGCCAATCTGACCGTGCAGTTGCTACTTTTTCATTGGGGTTTCCAAAACTTAAAATCTGTTTTTTAAAGAGTTCCTTTAGAGTTGAAACCAAGATTTCAAATTATCCTTTTTCATTATTATAATCCACTGTATGCATTTTAAGTATCAAAGAATTTGACTGAAGGCCTTTTGAGAAAACACGTTGATTAGTGACCCTATTTCATTATGGCAGTCAAACCACTGATTTTCAACTTTTGTCTATGAAACCTCCAAACCTTAAACATTGTTGCAAAATTAGGCTTATCTCACCGTTTCCAGCACTTTTGTGCATCTTGGGCATATCTGTGATGAAAAAATGAAGATTTTAACCAAAGTTGCAAAAATAGGCTTATCTCACCGTTTCCAGCGCTTTTGCGCATCTTGGGCACATCTGTGATGAAAAATTTAAGATTTAACCAAAGTTGCAAAAATAGGCTTATCTCACCGTTTCCAGCGCTTTTGCGCATCTTGGGCACATCTGTGATGAAAAATTTATGATTTTAACCAAAGTTGCAAAAATAGGCTTATCTCCCTGTTTCCAGCACTTTTTGGCACTTAGAGCCAATCTGACAGTAGAAACCGTGCAGTTGCTACTTTTTCATTGGGGTTTCCAAAACTTCAAATCTTTTTTTCAAAGAGTTCCTTTAGAGTTGAAACCAAGATTTCAAATTATCCTTTTTCATTATTATAATCCACTGTATGCATTTTAAGTATCAAGGAATTTGACTGAAGGCCTTTTGAGAAAACACGTTGATTAGTGACCCTATTTCATTATGGCAGTCAAACCACTGATTTTCAACTTTAGTCTATGAAACCTCCAAACCTTAAACATTGTTGCAAAATTAGGCTTATCTCACCGTTTCCAGCACTTTTGTGCACCTTGGGCATATCTGTGATGAAAAAATGAAGATTTTAACCAAAGTTGCAAAAATAGGCTTATCTCACAGTTTCCAGTGCCTTTGGGCATCTTGGGCACATTTGTGATGAAAAATTTAAGATTTTAATTATAGTTGCAAAAATAGGTTTATCTCACCGTTTCCAGCGCTTTTGCGCATCTTGGGCACATCTGTGATGAAAAATTTAAGATTTTAACCATAGTTGCAAAAATAGGGTTTTCTCACCGTTTCCAGCGCTTTTGCGCATATTGGGCACATCTGTGATGAAAAATTTAAGATTTTAACCATAGTTGCAAAAATAGGCTTATCTCACCGTTTCCAGCGCTTTTGGGCATCTTGGGCACATCTGTGATGAAAAATTTAAGATTTTAACCAAAGTTGCAAAAATAGGCTTATCTCTCCGTTTCCAGCACTTTTTGGCACTTAGAGCCAATCTGACAGTAGAAACCGTGCAGTTGCTACTTTTTCATTGGGGTTTCCAAAACTTAAAATCTTTTTTTTAAAAAGTTCCTTTAGAGTTGAAACCAAGATTTCAAATTATCCTTTTTCATTATTATAATCCACTGTATGCATTTTAAGTATCAAGGAATTTGACTGAAGGCCTTTTGAGAAAACACGTTGATTAGTGACCCTATTTCATTATGGCAGTCAAACCACTGATTTTCAACTTTAGTCTATGAAACCTCCAAACCTTAAACATTGTTGCAAAATTAGGCTTATCTCACCGTTTCCAGCACTTTTGTGCACCTTGGGCATATCTGTGATGAAAAAATGAAGATTTTAACCAAAGTTGCAAAAATAGGCTTATCTCACCGTTTCCAGCGCCTTTGGGCATCTTGGGCACATTTGTGATGAAAAATTTAAAATTTTAATTATAGTTGCAAAAATAGGTTCATCTCACCGTTTCCAGCGCTTTTGCGCATCTTGGGCACATCTGTGATGAAAAATTTAAGATTTTCACCAAAGTTGCAAAAAAAGGCTTATCTCCCCGTTTCCAGCGCTTTTGGGCATCTTGGGCACATCTGTGATGAAAAATTTAAGATTTTAACCAAAGTTGCAAAAATAGGCTTATCTCACCGTTTCCAGCGCTTTTGTGCATCTTGGGCACATCTGTGATGAAAAATTGAAGATTTTAACCATTGTTGCAAATATAGGCTTATCTCCCCGTTTCCAGCACTTTTTGGCACTTAGAGCCAATCTGAACAGTAGAAACCGTGCAGTTGCTACTTTTTCATTGGGGTTTCCAAAACTTAAAATCTTTTTTTTAAAGAGTTCCTTTAGAGTTGAAACCAAGATTTCAAACTATCCTTTTTCATTATTATAATCCACTGTATGCATTTTAAGTATCAAGGAATTTGACTGAAGGCCTTTTGAGAAAACACGTTGATTAGTGACCCTATTTCATTATGGCAGTCAAACCACTGATTTTCAACTTTAGTCTATGAAACCTCCAAACCTTAAACATTGTTGCAAAATTAGGCCTATCTCACCGTTTCCAGGACTTTTGTGCATCTTGGGCATATCTGTGATGAAAAAATGAAGATTTTAACCAAAGTTGCAAAAATAGGCTTATCTCACCGTTTCCAGCGCTTTTGCGCATCTAGGGCACATCTGTGATGAAAAATTTAAGATTTAACCAAAGTTGCAAAAATAGGCTTATCTCCCTGTTTCCAGCACTTTTTGGCACTTAGAGCCAATCTGACAGTAGAAACCGTGCAGTTGCTACTTTTTCATTGGGGTTTCCAAAACTTCAAATCTTTTTTTTAAAGAGTTCCTCTAGAGTTGAAACCAAGATTTCAAATTATCCTTTTTCATTATTATAATCCACTGTATGCATTTTAAGTATCAAGGAATTTGACTGAAGGCCTTTTGAGAAAACACGTTGATTAGTGACCCTATTTCATTATGGCAGTCAAACCACTGATTTTCAACTTTAGTCTATGAAACCTCCAAACCTTAAACATTGTTGCAAAATTAGGCTTATCTCACCGTTTCCAGCACTTTTGTGCACCTTGGGCATATCTGTGATGAAAAAATGAAGATTTTAACCAAAGTTGCAAAAATAGGCTTATCTCACAGTTTCCAGTGCCTTTGGGCATCTTGGGCACATTTGTGATGAAAAATTTACGATTTTAATTATAGTTGCAAAAATAGGTTTATCTCACCGTTTCCAGCGCTTTTGCGCATCTTGGGCACATCTGTGATGAAAAATTTAAGATTTTAACCATAGTTGCAAAAATAGGGTTTTCTCACCGTTTCCAGCGCTTTTGGGCATCTTGGGCACATCTGTGATGAAAAATTTAAGATTTTAACCATAGTTGCAAAAATAGGCTTATCTCACCGTTTCCAGCGCTTTTGGGCATCTTGGGCACATCTGTGATGAAAAATTTAAGATTTTAACCAAAGTTGCAAAAATAGGCTTATCTCACCGTTTCCAGCGCTTTTGTGCATCTTGGGCACATCTGTGATGAAAAATTGAAAATTTTAACCATTGTTGCAAAAATAGGCTTATCTCCCCGTTTCCAGCACTTTTTGGCACTTAGAGCCAATCTGACAGTAAAAACCGTGCAGTTGCTACTTTTTCATTGGGGTTTCCAAAACTTAAAATCTGTTTTTTAAAGAGTTCCTTTAGAGTTGAAACCAAGATTTCAAATTATCCTTTTTCATTATTATAATCCACTGTATGCATTTTAAGTATCAAGGAATTTGACTGAAGGCCTTTTGAGAAAACACGTTGATTAGTGACCCTATTTCATTATGGCAGTCAAACCACTGATTTTCAACTTTAGTCTATGAAACCTCCAAACCTTAAACATTGTTGCAAAATTAGGCTTATCACACCGTTTCCAGCGCTTTTGCGCATCTTGGGCACATCTGTGATGAAAAATTTATGATTTTAACCAAAGTTGCAAAAATAGGCTTATCTCCCTGTTTCCAGCACTTTTTGGCACTTAGAGCCAATCTGACAGTAGAAACCGTGCAGTTGCTACTTTTTCATTGGGGTTTCCAAAACTTCAAATCTTTTTTTTAAAGAGTTCCTCTAGAGTTGAAACCAAGATTTCAAATTATCCTTTTTCATTATTATAATCCACTGTATGCATTTTAAGTATCAAGGAATTTGACTGAAGGCCTTTTGAGAAAACACGTTGATTATTGACCCTATTTCATTATGGCAGTCAAACCACTGATTTTCAACTTTAGTCTATGAAACCTCCAAACCTTAAACATTGTTGCAAAATTAGGCTTATCTCACCGTTTCCAGCACTTTTGTGCACCTTGGGCATATCTGTGATGAAAAAATGAAGATTTTAACGAAAGTTGCAAAAATAGGCTTATCTCACAGTTTCCAGTGCCTTTGGGCATCTTGGGCACATTTGTGATGAAAAATTTAAGATTTTAATTATAGTTGCAAAAATAGGTTTATCTCACCGTTTCCAGCTCTTTTGCGCATCTTGGGCACATCTGTGATGAAAAATTTAAGATTTTAACCATAGTTGCAAAAATAGGGTTTTCTCACCGTTTCCAGCGCTTTTGCGCATATTGGGCACATCTGTGATGAAAAATTTAAGATTTTAACCATAGTTGCAAAAATAGGCTTATCTCACCGTTTCCAGCGCTTTTGGGCATCTTGGGCACATCTGTGATGAAAAATTTAAGATTTTAACCAAAGTTGCAAAAATAGGCTTATCTCTCCGTTTCCAGCACTTTTTGGCACTTAGAGCCAATCTGACAGTAGAAACCGTGCAGTTGCTACTTTTTCATTGGGGTTTCCAAAACTTAAAATCTTTTTTTTAAAGAGTTCCTTTAGAGTTGAAACCAAGATTTCAAATTATCCTTTTTCATTATTATAATCCACTGTATGCATTTTAAGTATCAAGGAATTTGACTGAAGGCCTTTTGAGAAAACACGTTGATTAGTGACCCTATTTCATTATGGCAGTCAAACCACTGATTTTCAACTTTAGTCTATGAAACCTCCAAACCTTAAACATTGTTGCAAAATTAGGCTTATCTCACCGTTTCTAGCACTTTTGTGCACCTTGGGCATATCTGTGATGAAAAAATGAAGATTTTAACCAAAGTTGCAAAAATAGGGTTATCTCACCGTTTCCCGCGCCTTTGGGCATCTTGGGCACATTTGTGATGAAAAATTTAAGATTTTAATTATAGTTGCAAAAATCGGTTTATCTCACCGTTTCCAGCGCTTTTGCGCATCTTGGGCACATCTGTGATGAAAAATTTAAGATTTTAACCAAAGTTGCAAAAAAAGGCTTATCTCCCCGTTTCCAGCGCTTTTGGGCATCTTGGGCACATCTGTGATGAAAAATTTAAGATTTTAACCAAAGTTGCAAAAATAGGCTTATCTCACCGTTTCCAGCGCTTTTGTGCATCTTGGGCACATCTGTGATGAAAAATTGAAGATTTTAACCATTGTTGCAAAAATAGGCTTATCTCCCCGTTTCCAGCACTTTTTGGCACTTAGAGCCAATCTGAACAGTAGAAACCGTGCAGTTGCTACTTTTTCATTGGGGTTTCCAAAACTTAAAATCTTTTTTTTAAAGAGTTCCTTTAGAGTTGAAACCAAGATTTCAAATGATCCTTTTTCATTATTATAATCCACTGTATGCATTTTAAGTATCAAGGAATTTGACTGAAGGCCTTTTGAGAAAACACGTTGATTAGTGACCCTATTTCATTATGGCAGTCAAACCACTGATTTTCAACTTTAGTCTATGAAACCTCCAAACCTTAAACATTGTTGCAAAATTAGGCTTATCTCACCGTTTCCAGCACTTTTGTGCACCTTGGGCATATCTGTGATGAAAAAATTAAGATTTTAACCAAAGTTGCAAAAATAGGCTTATCTCACCGTTTCCAGCGCTTTTGTGCATCTTGGGCACATCTGTGATGAAAAATTGAAGATTTTAACCATTGTTGCAAAAATAGGCTTATCTCCCCGTTTCCAGCACTTTTTGGCACTTAGAGCCAATCTGACAGTAAAAACCGTGCAGTTGCTACTTTTTCATTGGGGTTTCCAAAACTTAAAATCTGTTTTTTAAAGAGTTCCTTTAGAGTTGAAACCAAGATTTCAAATTATCCTTTTTCATTATTATAATCCACTGTATGCATTTTAAGTATCAAGGAATTTGACTGAAGGCCTTTTGAGAAAACACGTTGATTAGTGACCCTATTTCATTATGGCAGTCAAACCACTGATTTTCAACTTTAGTCTATGAAACCTCCAAACCTTAAACATTGTTGCAAAATTAGGCTTATCTCACCGTTTCCAGCACTTTTGTGCATCTTGGGCATATCTGTGATAAAAAAATGAAGATTTTAACCAAAGTTGCAAAAATAGGCTTATCTCACCGTTTCCAGCGCTTTTGCGCATCTTGGGCACATCTGTGATGAAAAATTTAAGATTTAACCAAAGTTGCAAAAATAGGCTTATCTCACCGTTTCCAGCGCTTTTGCGCATCTTGAGCACATCTGTGATGAAAAATTTATGATTTTAACCAAAGTTGCAAAAATAGGCTTATCTCCCTGTTTCCAGCACTTTTTGGCACTTAGAGCCAATCTGACAGTAGAAACCGTGCAGTTGCTACTTTTTCATTGGGGTTTCCAAAACTTCAAATCTTTTTTTCAAAGAGTTCCTCTAGAGTTGAAACCAAGATTTCAAATTATCCTTTTTCATTATTATAATCCACTGTATGCATTTTAAGTATCAAGGAATTTGACTGAAGGCCTTTTGAGAAAACACGTTGATTAGTGACCCTATTTCATTATGGCAGTCAAACCACTGATTTTCAACTTTAGTCTATGAAACCTCCAAACCTTAAACATTGTTGCAAAATTAGGCTTATCTCACCGTTTCCAGCACTTTTGTGCATCTTGGGCATATCTGTGATGAAAAAATGAAGATTTTAACCAAAGTTGCAAAAATAGGCTTATCTCACCGTTTCCAGCGCTTTTGCGCATCTTGGGCACATCTGTGATGAAAAATTTAAGATTTAACCAAAGTTGCAAAAATAGGCTTATCTCACCGTTTCCAGCGCTTTTGCGCATCTTGGGCACATCTGTGATGAAAAATTTATGATTTTAACCAAAGTTGCAAAAATAGGCTTATCTCCCTGTTTCCAGCACTTTTTGGCACTTAGAGCCAATCTGACAGTAGAAACCGTGCAGTTGCTACTTTTTCATTGGGGTTTCCAAAACTTCAAATCTTTTTTTTAAAGAGTTCCTCTAGAGTTGAAACCAAGATTTCAAATTATCCTTTTTCATTATTATAATCCACTGTATGCATTTTAAGTATCAAGGAATTTGACTGAAGGCCTTTTGAGAAAACACGTTGATTAGTGACCCTATTTCATTATGGCAGTCAAACCACTGATTTTCAACTTTAGTCTATGAAACCTCCAAACCTTAAACATTGTTGCAAAATTAGGCTTATCACACCGTTTCCAGCACTTTTGTGCACCTTGGGCATATCTGTGATGAAAAAATGAAGATTTTAACCAAAGTTGCAAAAATAGGCTTATCTCTCAGTTTCCAGTGCCTTTGGGCATCTTGGGCACATTTGTGATGAAAAATTTAAGATTTTAATTATAGTTGCAAAAATAGGTTTATCTCACCGTTTCCAGCGCTTTTGCGCATCTTGGGCACATCTGTGATGAAAAATTTAAGATTTTAACCATAGTTGCAAAAAAAGGCTTATCTCCCCGTTTCCAGCGCTTTTGGGCATCTTGGGCACATCTGTGATGAAAAATTTAAGATTTAACCAAAGTTGCAAAAATAGGCTTATCTCACCGTTTCCAGCGCTTTTGCGCATCTTGGGCACATCTGTGATGAAAAATTTATGATTTTAACCAAAGTTGCAAAAATAGGCTTATCTCCTGTTTCCAGCACTTTTTGGCACTTAGAGCCAATATGACAGTAGAAACCGTGCAGTTGCTACTTTTTCATTGGGGTTTCCAAAACTTCAAATCTTTTTTTTAAAGAGTTCCTCTAGAGTTGAAACCAAGATTTCAAATTATCCTTTTTCATTATTATAATCCACTGTATGCATTTTAAGTATCAAGGAATTTGACTGAAGGCCTTTTGAGAAAACACGTTGATTAGTGACCCTATTTCATTATGGCAGTCAAACCAATGATTTTCAACTTTAGTCTATGAAACCTCCAAACCTTAAACATTGTTGCAAAATTAGGCTTATCTCACCGTTTCCATTACTTTTGTGCACCTTGGGCATATCTGTGATGAAAAAATGAAGATTTTAACCAAAGTTGCAAAAATAGGCTTATCTCACAGTTTCCAGTGCCTTTGGGCATCTTGGGCACATTTGTGATGAAAAATTTAAGATTTTAATTATAGTTGCAAAAATAGGTTTATCTCATCGTTTCCAGCGCTTTTGCGCATCTTGGGCACATCTGTGATGAAAAATTTAAGATTTTAACCAAAGTTGCAAAAAAAGGCTTATCTCCCCGTTTCCAGCGCTTTTGGGCATCTTGGGCACATCTGTGATGAAAAATTTAAGATTTTAACCAAAGTTGCAAAAATAGGCTTATCTCACCGTTTCCAGCGCTTTTGTGCATCTTGGGCACATCTGTGATGAAAAATTGAAGATTTTAACCATTGTTGCAAAAATAGGCTTATCTCCCCGTTTCCAGCACTTTTTGGCACTTAGAGCCAATCTGACAGTAGAAACCGTGCAGTTGCTACTTTTTCATTGGGGTTTCCAAAACTTAAAATCTTTTTTTTAAAGAGTTCCTTTAGAGTTGAAACCAAGATTTCAAATTATCCTTTTTCATTATTATAATCCACTGTATGCATTTTAAGTATCAAGGAATTTGACTGAAGGCCTTTTGAGAAAACACGTTGATTAGTGACCCTATTTCATTATGGCAGTCAAACCACTGATTTTTCAACTTTAGTCTATGAAACCTCCAAACCTTAAACATTGTTGCAAAATTAGGCTTATCTCACCGTTTCCAGCACTTTTGTGCACCTTGGGCATATCTGTGATGAAAAAATGAAGATTTTAACCAAAGTTGCAAAAATAGGGTTATCTCACCGTTTCCCGCGCCTTTGGGCATCTTGGGCACATTTGTGATGAAAAATTTAAGATTTTAATTATAGTTGCAAAAATAGGTTTATCTCACCGTTTCCAGCGCTTTTGCGCATCTTGGGCACATCTGTGATGAAAAATTTAAGATTTTAACCAAAGTTGCAAAAAAAGGCTTATCTCCCCGTTTCCAGCGCTTTTGGGCATCTTGGGCACATTTGTGATGAAAAATTTAACATTTTAATTATAGTTGCAAAAATAGGTTTATCTCACCGTTTCCAGCGCTTTTGCGCATCTTGGGCACATCTGTGATGAAAAATTTAAGATTTTAACCAAAGTTGCAAAAAAAGGCTTATCTCCCCGTTTCCAGCGCTTTTGGGCATCTTGGGCACATCTGTGATGAAAAATTTAAGATTTTAACCAAAGTTGCAAAAATAGGCTTATCTCACCGTTTCCAGCGCTTTTGTGCATCTTGGGCACATCTGTGATGAAAAATTGAAGATTTTAACCATTGTTGCAAAAATAGGCTTATCTCCCCGTTTCCAGCACTTTTTGGCACTTAGAGCCAATCTGACAGTAAAAACCGTGCAGTTGCTACTTTTTCATTGGGGTTTCCAAAACTTAAAATCTGTTTTTTAAAGAGTTCCTTTAGAGTTGAAACCAAGATTTCAAATTATCCTTTTTCATTATTATAATCCACTGTATGCATTTTAAGTATCAAGGAATTTGACTGAAGGCCTTTTGAGAAAACACGTTGATTAGTGACCCTATTTCATTATGGCAGTCAAACCACTGATTTTTCAACTTTAGTCTATGAAACCTCCAAACCTTAAACATTGTTGCAAAATTAGGCTTATCTCACCGTTTCCAGCACTTTTGTGCACCTTGGGCATATCTGTGATGAAAAAATGAAGATTTTAACCAAAGTTGCAAAAATAGGGTTTTCTCACCGTTTCCCGCGCCTTTGGGCATCTTGGGCACATTTGTGATGAAAAATTTAAGATTTTAATTATAGTTGCAAAAATAGGTTTATCTCACCGTTTCCAGCGCTTTTGCGCATCTTGGGCACATCTGTGATGAAAAATTTAAGATTTTAACCAAAGTTGCAAAAAAAGGCTTATCTCCCCGTTTCCAGCGCTTTTGGGCATCTTGGGCACATTTGTGATGAAAAATTTAACATTTTAATTATAGTTGCAAAAATAGGTTTATCTCACCGTTTCCAGCGCTTTTGCGCATCTTGGGCACATCTGTGATGAAAAATTTAAGATTTTAACCAAAGTTGCAAAAAAAGGCTTATCTCCCCGTTTCCAGCGCTTTTGGGCATCTTGGGCACATCTGTGATGAAAAATTTAAGATTTTAACCAAAGTTGCAAAAATAGGCTTATCTCACCGTTTCCAGCGCTTTTGTGCATCTTGGGCACATCTGTGATGAAAAATTGAAGATTTTAACCATTGTTGCAAAAATAGGCTTATCTCCCCGTTTCCAGCACTTTTTGGCACTTAGAGCCAATCTGACAGTAAAAACCGTGCAGTTGCTACTTTTTCATTGGGGTTTCCAAAACTTAAAATCTGTTTTTTAAAGAGTTCCTTTAGAGTTGAAACCAAGATTTCAAATTATCCTTTTTCATTATTATAATCCACTGTATGCATTTTAAGTATCAAGGAATTTGACTGAAGGCCTTTTGAGAAAACACGTGGATTAGTGACCCTATTTCATTATGGCAGTCAAACCACTGTTTTTCAACTTTAGTCTATGAAACCTCCAAACCTTAAACATTGTTGCAAAATTAGGCTTATCTCACCGTTTCCAGCACTTTTGTGCATCTTGGGCATATCTGTGATGAAAAAATGAAGATTTTAACCAAAGTTGCAAAAATAGGCTTATCTCACCGTTTCCAGCGCTTTTGCGCATCTTGGGCACATCTGTGATGAAAAATTTAAGATTTAACCAAAGTTGCAAAAATAGGCTTATCTCACCGTTTCCAGCGCTTTTGCGCATCTTGGGCACATCTGTGATGAAAAATTTATGATTTTAACCAAAGTTGCAAAAATAGGCTTATCTCCCTGTTTCCAGCACTTTTTGGCACTTAGAGCCAATCTGACAGTAGAAACCGTGCAGTTGCTACTTTTTCATTGGGGTTTCCAAAACTTCAAATCTTTTTTTTAAAGAGTTCCTCTAGAGTTGAAACCAAGATTTCAAATTATCCTTTTTCATTATTATAATCCACTGTATGCATTTTAAGTATCAAGGAATTTGACTGAAGGCCTTTTGAGAAAACACGTTGATTAGTGACCCTATTTCATTATGGCAGTCAAACCACTGATTTTCAACTTTAGTCTATGAAACCTCCAAACCTTAAACATTGTTGCAAAATTAGGCTTATCACACCGTTTCCAGCACTTTTGTGCACCTTGGGCATATCTGTGATGAAAAAATGAAGATTTTAACCAAAGTTGCAAAAATAGGCTTATCTCTCAGTTTCCAGTGCCTTTGGGCATCTTGGGCACATTTGTGATGAAAAATTTAAGATTTTAATTATAGTTGCAAAAATAGGTTTATCTCACCGTTTCCAGCGCTTTTGCGCATCTTGGGCACATCTGTGATGAAAAATTTAAGATTTTAACCATAGTTGCAAAAAAAGGCTTATCTCCCCGTTTCCAGCGCTTTTGGGCATCTTGGGCACATCTGTGATGAAAAATTTAAGATTTAACCAAAGTTGCAAAAATAGGCTTATCTCACCGTTTCCAGCGCTTTTGCGCATCTTGGGCACATCTGTGATGAAAAATTGAAGATTTTAACCATTGTTGCAAAAATAGGCTTATCTCCCCGTTTCCAGCACTTTTTGGCACTTAGAGCCAATCTGACAGTAAAAACCGTGCAGTTGCTACTTTTTCATTTGGGTTTCCAAAACTTAAAATCTGTTTTTTAAAGAGTTCCTTTAGAGTTGAAACCAAGATTTCAAATTATCCTTTTTCATTATTATAATCCACTGTATGCATTTTAAGTATCAAGGAATTTGACTGAAGGCCTTTTGAGAAAACACGTTGATTAGTGACCCTATTTCATTATGGCAGTCAAACCACTGATTTTCAACTTTAGTCTATGAAACCTCCAAACCTTAAACATTGTTGCAAAATTAGGCTTATCTCACCGTTTCCAGCACTTTTGTGCATCTTGGGCATATCTGTGATGAAAAAATGAAGATTTTAACCAAAGTTGCAAAAATAGGCTTATCTCACCGTTTCCAGCGCTTTTGCGCATCTTGGGCACATCTGTGATGAAAAATTTAAGATTTAACCAAAGTTGCAAAAATAGGCTTATCTCACCGTTTCCAGCGCTTTTGCGCATCTTGGGCACATCTGTGATGAAAAATTTATGATTTTAACCAAAGTTGCAAAAATAGGCTTATCTCCCTGTTTCCAGCACTTTTTGGCACTTAGAGCCAATCTGACAGTAGAAACCGTGCAGTTGCTACTTTTTCATTGGGGTTTCCAAAACTTCAAATCTTTTTTTTTAAAGAGTTCCTCTAGAGTTGAAACCAAGATTTCAAATTATCCTTTTTCATTATTATAATCCACTGTATGCATTTTAAGTATCAAGGAATTTGACCGAAGGCCTTTTGAGAAAACACGTTGATTAGTGACCCTATTTCATTATGGCAGTCAAACCACTGATTTTCAACTTTAGTCTATGAAACCTCCAAACCTTAAACATTGTTGCAAAATTAGGCTTATCTCACCGTTTCCAGCACTTTTGTGCACCTTGGGCATATCTGTGATGAAAAAATGAAGATTTTAACCAAAGTTGCAAAAATAGGCTTATCTCACAGTTTCCAGTGCCTTTGGGCATCTTGGGCACATTTGTGATGAAAAATTTAAGATTTTAATTATAGTTGCAAAAATAGGTTTATCTCACCGTTTCCAGCGCTTTTGCGCATCTTGGGCACATCTGTGATGAAAAATGTAAGATTTTAACCATAGTTGCAAAAATAGGCTTATCTCACCGTTTCCAGCGCTTTTGGGCATCTTGGGCACATTTGTGATGAAAAATTTAAGATTTTAATTATAGTTGCAAAAATAGGTTTATCTCATCGTTTCCAGCGCTTTTGCGCATCTTGGGCACATCTGTGATGAAAAATTTAAGATTTTAACCAAAGTTGCAAAAAAAGGCTTATCTCCCCGTTTCCAGCGCTTTTGGGCATCTTGGGCACATCTGTGATGAAAAATTTAAGATTTTAACCAAAGTTGCAAAAATAGGCTTATCTCACCGTTTCCAGCGCTTTTGTGCATCTTGGGCACATCTGTGATGAAAAATTGAAGATTTTAACCATTGTTGCAAAAATAGGCTTATCTCCCCGTTTCCAGCACTTTTTGGCACTTAGAGCCAATCTGACAGTAAAAACCGTGCAGTTGCTACTTTTTCATTTGGGTTTCCAAAACTTAAAATCTGTTTTTTAAAGAGTTCCTTTAGAGTTGAAACCAAGATTTCAAATTATCCTTTTTCATTATTATAATCCACTGTATGCATTTTAAGTATCAAGGAATTTGACTGAAGGCCTTTTGAGAAAACACGTTGATTAGTGACCCTATTTCATTATGGCAGTCAAACCACTGATTTTCAACTTTAGTCTATGAAACCTCCAAACCTTAAACATTGTTGCAAAATTAGGCTTATCTCACCGTTTCCAGCACTTTTGTGCATCTTGGGCATATCTGTGATGAAAAAATGAAGATTTTAACCAAAGTTGCAAAAATAGGCTTATCTCACCGTTTCCAGCGCTTTTGCGCATCTTGGGCACATCTGTGATGAAAAATTTAAGATTTAACCAAAGTTGCAAAAATAGGCTTATCTCACCGTTTCCAGCGCTTTTGCGCATCTTGGGCACATCTGTGATGAAAAATTTATGATTTTAACCAAAGTTGCAAAAATAGGTTTATCTCACCGTTTCCAGCGCTTTTGCGCATCTTGGGCACATCTGTGATGAAAAATGTAAGATTTTAACCATAGTTGCAAAAATAGGCTTATCTCACCGTTTCCAGCGCTTTTGGGCATCTTGGGCACATCTGTGATGAAAAATTTAAGATTTTAACCAAAGTTGCAAAAATAGGCTTATCTCTCCGTTTCCAGCACTTTTTGGCACTTAGAGCCAATCTGACAGTAGAAACCGTGCAGTTGCTACTTTTTCATTGGGGTTTCCAAAACTTAAAATCTTTTTTTTAAAGAGTTCCTTTAGAGTTGAAACCAAGATTTCAAATTATCCTTTTTCATTATTATAATCCACTGTATGCATTTTAAGTATCAAGGAATTTGACTGAAGGCCTTTTGAGAAAACACGTTGATTAGTGACCCTATTTCATTATGGCAGTCAAACCACTGATTTTTCAACTTTAGTCTATGAAACCTCCAAACCTTAAACATTGTTGCAAAATTAGGCTTATCTCACCGTTTCCAGCACTTTTGTGCACCTTGGGCATATCTGTGATGAAAAAATGAAGATTTTAACCAAAGTTGCAAAAATAGGGTTATCTCACCGTTTCCCGCGCCTTTGGGCATCTTGGGCACATTTGTGATGACAAATTTAAGATTTTTATTATAGTTGCAAAAATAGGTTTATCTCACCGTTTCCAGCGCTTTTGCGCATCTTGGGCACATCTGTGATGAAAAATTTAAGATTTTAACCAAAGTTGCAAAAAAAGGCTTATCTCCCCGTTTCCAGCGCTTTTGGGCATCTTGGGCACATCTGTGATGAAAAATTTAAGATTTTAACCAAAGTTGCAAAAATAGGCTTATCTCACCGTTTCCAGTGCCTTTGGGCATCTTGGGCACATTTGTGATGAAAAATTTAACATTTTAATTATAGTTGCAAAAATAGGTTTATCTCATCGTTTCCAGCGCTTTTGCGCATCTTGGGCACATCTGTGATGAAAAATTTAAGATTTTAACCAAAGTTGCAAAAATAGGCTTATCTCACCGTTTCCAGCGCTTTTGTGCATCTTGGGCACATCTGTGATGAAAAATGTAAGATTTTAACCATAGTTGCAAAAATAGGCTTATCTCACCGTTTCCAGCGCTTTTGGGCATCTTGGGCACATCTGTGATGAAAAATTTAAGATTTTAATTATAGTTGCAAAAATAGGTTTATCTCATCGTTTCCAGCGCTTTTGCGCATCTTGGGCACATCTGTGATGAAAAATTTAAGATTTTAACCAAAGTTGCAAAAATAGGCTTATCTCACCGTTTCCAGTGCCTTTGGGCATCTTGGGCACATTTGTGATGAAAAATTTAACATTTTAATTATAGTTGCAAAAATAGGTTTATCTCACCGTTTCCAGCGCTTTTGCGCATCTTGGGCACATCTGTGATGAAAAATTTAAGATTTTAACCAAAGTTGCAAAAAAAGGCTTATCTCCCCGTTTCCAGCGCTTTTGGGCATCTTGGGCACATCTGTGATGAAAAATTTAAGATTTTAACCAAAGTTGCAAAAATAGGCTTATCTCACCGTTTCCAGCGCTTTTGTGCATCTTGGGCACATCTGTGATGAAAAATTGAAGATTTTAACCATTGTTGCAAAAATAGGCTTATCTCCCCGTTTCCAGCACTTTTTGGCACTTAGAGCCAATCTGACAGTAAAAACCGTGCAGTTGCTACTTTTTCATTGGGGTTTCCAAAACTTAAAATCTGTTTTTTAAAGAGTTCCTTTAGAGTTGAAACCAAGATTTCAAATTATCCTTTTTCATTATTATAATCCACTGTATGCATTTTAAGTATCAAGGAATTTGACTGAAGGCCTTTTGAGAAAACACGTTGATTAGTGACCCTATTTCATTATGGCAGTCAAACCACTGATTTTCAACTTTAGTCTATGAAACCTCCAAACCTTAAACATTGTTGCAAAATTAGGCTTATCTCACCGTTTCCAGCACTTTTGTGCATCTTGGGCATATCTGTGATGAAAAAATGAAGATTTTAACCAAAGTTGCAAAAATAGGCTTATCTCACCGTTTCCAGCGCTTTTGCGCATCTTGGGCACATCTGTGATGAAAAATTTAAGATTTAACCAAAGTTGCAAAAATAGGCTTATCTCACCGTTTCCAGCGCTTTTGCGCATCTTGGGCACATCTGTGATGAAAAATTTAAGATTTTAACCATTGTTGCAAAAATAGGCTTATCTCTCCGTTTCCAGCACTTTTTGGCACTTAGAGCCAATCTGACAGTAGAAACCGTGCAGTTGCTACTTTTTCATTGGGGTTTCCAAAACTTAAAATCTTTTTTTTAAAAAGTTCCTTTAGAGTTGAAACCAAGATTTCAAATTATCCTTTTTCATTATTATAATCCACTGTATGCATTTTAAGTATCAAGGAATTTGACTGAAGGCCTTTTGAGAAAACACGTTGATTAGTGACCCTATTTCATTATGGCAGTCAAACCACTGATTTTCAACTTTAGTCTATGAAACCTCCAAACCTTAAACATTGTTGCAAAATTAGGCTTATCTCACCGTTTCCAGCACTTTTGTGCACCTTGGGCATATCTGTGATGAAAAAATGAAGATTTTAACCAAAGTTGCAAAAATAGGCTTATCTCACCGTTTCCAGCGCCTTTGGGCATCTTGGGCACATTTGTGATGAAAAATTTAAAATTTTAATTATAGTTGCAAAAATAGGTTTATCTCACCGTTTCCAGCGCTTTTGCGCATCTTGGGCACATCTGTGATGAAAAATTTAAGATTTTCACCAAAGTTGCAAAAAAAGGCTTATCTCCCCGTTTCCAGCGCTTTTGGGCATCTTGGGCACATCTGTGATGAAAAATTTAAGATTTTAACCAAAGTTGCAAAAATAGGCTTATCTCACCGTTTCCAGCGCTTTTGTGCATCTTGGGCACATCTGTGATGAAAAATTGAAGATTTTAACCATTGTTGCAAAAATAGGCTTATCTCCCCGTTTCCAGCACTTTTTGGCACTTAGAGCCAATCTGAACAGTAGAAACCGTGCAGTTGCTACTTTTTCATTGGGGTTTCCAAAACTTAAAATCTTTTTTTTAAAGAGTTCCTTTAGAGTTGAAACCAAGATTTCAAATTATCCTTTTTCATTATTATAATCCACTGTATGCATTTTAAGTATCAAGGAATTTGACTGAAGGCCTTTTGAGAAAACACGTTGATTAGTGACCCTATTTCATTATGGCAGTCAAACCACTGATTTTCAACTTTAGTCTATGAAACCTCCAAACCTTAAACATTGTTGCAAAATTAGGCCTATCTCACCGTTTCCAGCACTTTTGTGCATCTTGGGAATATCTGTGATGAAAAAATGAAGATTTTAACCAAAGTTGCAAAAATAGGCTTATCTCACCGTTTCCAGCGCTTTTGCGCATCTAGGTCACATCTGTCATGAAAAATTTAAGATTTAACCAAAGTTGCAAAAATAGGCTTATCTCACCGTTTCCAGCGCTTTTGCGCATCTTGGGCATATCTGTGATGAAAAAATGAAGATTTTAACCAAAGTTGCAAAAATAGGCTTATCTCACAGTTTCCAGTGCCTTTGGGCATCTTGGGCACATTTGTGATGAAAAATTTAAGATTTTAATTATAGTTGCAAAAATAGGTTTATCTCACCGTTTCCAGCGCTTTTGCGCATCTTGGGCACATCTGTGATGAAAAATGTAAGATTTTAACCATAGTTGCAAAAATAGGCTTATCTCACCGTTTCCAGCGCTTTTGGGCATCTTGGGCACATCTGTGATGAAAAATTTAAGATTTTAACCAAAGTTGCAAAAATAGGCTTATCTCTCCGTTTCCAGCACTTTTTGGCACTTAGAGCCAATCTGACAGTAGAAACCGTGCAGTTGCTACTTTTTCATTGGGGTTTCCAAAACTTAAAATCTTTTTTTTAAAGAGTTCCTTTAGAGTTGAAACCAAGATTTCAAATTATCCTTTTTCATTATTATAATCCACTGTATGCATTTTAAGTATCAAGGAATTTGACTGAAGGCCTTTTGAGAAAACACGTTGATTAGTGACCCTATTTCATTATGGCAGTCAAACCACTGATTTTTCAACTTTAGTCTATGAAACCTCCAAACCTTAAACATTGTTGCAAAATTAGGCTTATCTCACCGTTTCCAGCACTTTTGTGCACCTTGGGCATATCTGTGATGAAAAAATGAAGATTTTAACCAAAGTTGCAAAAATAGGGTTATCTCACCGTTTCCCGCGCCTTTGGGCATCTTGGGCACATTTGTGATGAAAAATTTAAGATTTTAATTATAGTTGCAAAAATAGGTTTATCTCACCGTTTCCAGCGCTTTTGCGCATCTTGGGCACATCTGTGATGAAAAATTTAAGATTTTAACCAAAGTTGCAAAAAAAGGCTTATCTCCCCGTTTCCAGCGCTTTTGGGCATCTTGGGCACATCTGTGATGAAAAATTTAAGATTTAACCAAAGTTGCAAAAATAGGCTTATCTCACCGTTTCCAGCGCTTTTGCGCATCTTGGGCACATCTGTGATGAAAAATGTATGATTTTAACCAAAGTTGCAAAAATAGGCTTATCTCCCTGTTTCCAGCACTTTTTGGCACTTAGAGCCAATCTGACAGTAGAAACCGTGCAGTTGCTACTTTTTCATTGGGGTTTCCAAAACTTCAAATCTTTTTTTTAAAGAGTTCCTCTAGAGTTGAAACCAAGATTTCAAATTATCCTTTTTCATTATTATAATCCACTGTATGCATTTTAAGTATCAAGGAATTTGACTGAAGGGCTTTTGAGAAAACACGTTGATTAGTGACCCTATTTCATTATGGCAGTCAAACCACTGATTTTCAACTTTAGTCTATGAAACCTCCAAACCTTAAACATTGTTGCAAAATTAGGCTTATCTCACCGTTTCTAGCACTTTTGTGCACCTTGGGCATATCTGTGATGAAAAAATGAAGATTTTAACCAAAGTTGCAAAAAATAGGGTTATCTCACCGTTTCCCGCGCCTTTGGGCATCTTGGGCACATTTGTGATGAAAAATTTAAGATTTTAATTATAGTTGCAAAAATAGGTTTATCTCACCGTTTCCAGCGCTTTTGCGCATCTTGGGCACATCTGTGATGAAAAATTTAAGATTTTAACCAAAGTTGCAAAAATAGGCTTATATCACCGTTTCCAGCGCTTTTGCGCATCTAGGTCACATCTGTGATGAAAAATTTAAGATTTAACCAAAGTTGCAAAAATAGGCTTATCTCACCGTTTCCAGCGCTTTTGCGCATCTTGGGCACATCTGTGATGAAAAATTTATGATTTTAACCAAAGTTGCAAAAATAGGCTTATCTCCCTGTTTCCAGCACTTTTTGGCACTTAGAGCCAATCTGACAGTAGAAACCGTGCAGTTGCTACTTTTTCATTGGGGTTTCCAAAACTTAAAATCTTTTTTTTAAAAAGTTCCTTTAGAGTTGAAACCAAGATTTCAAATTATCCTTTTTCATTATTATAATCCACTGTATGCATTTTAAGTATCAAGGAATTTGACTGAAGGCCTTTTGAGAAAACACGTTGATTAGTGACCCTATTTCATTATGGCAGTCAAACCACTGATTTTCAACTTTAGTCTATGAAACCTCCAAACCTTAAACATTGTTGCAAAATTAGGCTTATCTCACCGTTTCCAGCACTTTTGTCCACCTTGGGCATATCTGTGATGAAAAAATGAAGATTTTAACCAAAGTTGCAAAAATAGGCTTATCTCACCGTTTCCAGCGCCTTTGGGCATCTTGGGCACATTTGTGATGAAAAATTAAAAATTTTAATTATAGTTGCAAAAATAGGTTTATCTACCCGTTTCCAGCGCTTTTGCGCATCTTGGGCACATCTGTGATGAAAAATTTAAGATTTTCACCAAAGTTGCAAAAAAAGGCTTATCTCCCCGTTTCCAGCGCTTTTGGGCATCTTGGGCACATCTGTGATGAAAAATTTAAGATTTTAACCAAAGTTGCAAAAATAGGCTTATCTCACCGTTTCCAGCGCTTTTGTGCATCTTGGGCACATCTGTGATGAAAAATTGAAGATTTTAACCATTGTTGCAAAAATAGGCTTATCTCCCCGTTTCCAGCACTTTTTGGCACTTAGAGCCAATCTGAACAGTAGAAACCGTGCAGTTGCTACTTTTTCATTGGGGTTTCCAAAACTTAAAATCTTTTTTTTAAAGAGTTCCTTTAGAGTTGAAACCAAGATTTCAAATTATCCTTTTTCATTATTATAATCCACTGTATGCATTTTAAGTATCAAGGAATTTGACTGAAGGCCTTTTGAGAAAACACGTTGATTAGTGACCCTATTTCATTATGGCAGTCAAACCACTGATTTTCAACTTTAGTCTATGAAACCTCCAAACCTTAAACATTGTTGCAAAATTAGGCCTATCTCACCGTTTCCAGCACTTTTGTGCATCTTGGGAATATCTGTGATGAAAAAATGAAGATTTTAACCAAAGTTGCAAAAATAGGCTTATCTCACCGTTTCCAGCGCTTTTGCGCATCTAGGTCACATCTGTGATGAAAAATTTAAGATTTAACCAAAGTTGCAAAAATAGGCTTATCTCACCGTTTCCAGCGCTTTTGCGCATCTTGGGCACATCTGTGATGAAAAATTTATGATTTTAACCAAAGTTGCAAAAATAGGCTTATCTCCCTGTTTCCAGCACTTTTTGGCACTTAGAGCCAATCTGACAGTAGAAACCGTGCAGTTGCTACTTTTTCATTGGGGTTTCCAAAACTTCAAATCTTTTTTTCAAAGAGTTCCTCTAGAGTTGAAACCAAGATTTCAAATTATCCTTTTTCATTATTATAATCCACTGTATGCATTTTAAGTATCAAGGAATTTGACTGAAGGCCTTTTGAGAAAACACGTTGATTAGTGACCCTATTTCATTATGGCAGTCAAACCACTGATTTTCAACTTTAGTCTATGAAACCTCCAAACCTTAAACATTGTTGCAAAATTAGGCTTATCTCACCGTTTCCAGCACTTTTGTGCATCTTGGGCATATCTGTGATGAAAAAATGAAGATTTTAACCAAAGTTGCAAAAATAGGCTTATCTCACCGTTTCCAGCGCTTTTGCGCATCTTGGGCACATCTGTGATGAAAAATTTAAGATTTAACCAAAGTTGCAAAAATAGGCTTATCTCACCGTTTCCAGCGCTTTTGCGCATCTTGGGCACATCTGTGATGAAAAATTTATGATTTTAACCAAAGTTGCAAAAATAGGCTTATCTCCCTGTTTCCAGCACTTTTTGGCACTTAGAGCCAATCTGACAGTAGAAACCGTGCAGTTGCTACTTTTTCATTGGGGTTTCCAAAACTTCAAATCTTTTTTTTAAAGAGTTCCTCTAGAGTTGAAACCAAGATTTCAAATTATCCTTTTTCATTATTATAATCCACTGTATGCATTTTAAGTATCAAGGAATTTGACTGAAGGCCTTTTGAGAAAACACGTTGATTAGTGACCCTATTTCATTATGGCAGTCAAACCACTGATTTTCAACTTTAGTCTATGAAACCTCCAAACCTTAAACATTGTTGCAAAATTAGGCTTATCACACCGTTTCCAGCACTTTTGTGCACCTTGGGCATATCTGTGATGAAAAAATGAAGATTTTAACCAAAGTTTCAAAAATAGGCTTATCTCACAGTTTCCAGTGCCTTTGGGCATCTTGGGCACATTTGTGATGAAAAATTTAAGATTTTAATTATAGTTGCAAAAATAGGTTTATCTCACCGTTTCCAGCGCTTTTGCGCATCTTGGGCACATCTGTGATGAAAAATGTAAGATTTTAACCATAGTTGCAAAAATAGGCTTATCTCACCGTTTCCAGCGCTTTTGCGCATCTTGGGCACATCTGTGATGAAAAATTTATGATTTTAACCAAAGTTGCAAAAATAGGCTTATCTCCCTGTTTCCAGCACTTTTTGGCACTTAGAGCCAATCTGACAGTAGAAACCGTGCAGTTGCTACTTTTTCATTGGGGTTTCCAAAACTTCAAATCTTTTTTTTAAAGAGTTCCTCTAGAGTTGAAACCAAGATTTCAAATTATCCTTTTTCATTATTATAATCCACTGTATGCATTTTAAGTATCAAGGAATTTGACTGAAGGCCTTTTGAGAAAACACGTTGATTAGTGACCCTATTTCATTATGGCAGTCAAACCACTGATTTTCAACTTTAGTCTATGAAACCTCCAAACCTTAAACATTGTTGCAAAATTAGGCTTATCTCACCGTTTACAGCACTTTTGTGCATCTTGGGCATATCTGTGATGAAAAAATGAAGATTTTAACCAAAGTTGCAAAAATAGGCTTATCTCACCGTTTCCAGCGCTTTTGCGCATCTTGGGCACATCTGTGATGAAAAATTTAAGATTTAACCAAAGTTGCAAAAATAGGCTTATCTCACCGTTTCCAGCGCTTTTGCGCATCTTGGGCACATCTGTGATGAAAAATTTATGATTTTAACCAAAGTTGCAAAAATAGGCTTATCTCCCTGTTTCCAGCACTTTTTGGCACTTAGAGCCAATCTGACAGTAGAAACCGTGCAGTTGCTACTTTTTCATTGGGGTTTCCAAAACTTCAAATTTTTTTTTTAAAGAGTTCCTCTAGAGTTGAAACCAAGATTTCAAATTATCCTTTTTCATTATTATAATCCACTGTATGCATTTTAAGTATCAAGGAATTTGACTGAAGGCCTTTTGAGAAAACACGTTGATTAGTGACCCTATTTCATTATGGCAGTCAAACCACTGATTTTCAACTTTAGTCTATGAAACCTCCAAACCTTAAACATTGTTGCAAAATTAGGCTTATCTCACCGTTTCCAGCACTTTTGTGCACCTTGGGCATATCTGTGATGAAAAAATGAAGATTTTAACCAAAGTTGCAAAAATAGGCTTATCTCACAGTTTCCAGTGCCTTTGGGCATCTTGGGCACATTTGTGATGACAAATTTAAGATTTTAATTATAGTTGCAAAAATAGGTTTATCTCACCGTTTCCAGCGCTTTTGCGCATCTTGGGCACATCTGTGATGAAAAATGTAAGATTTTAACCATAGTTGCAAAAATAGGCTTATCTCACCGTTTCCAGCGCTTTTGCGCATCTTGGGCACATCTGTGATGAAAAATTTATGATTTTAACCAAAGTTGCAAAAATAGGCTTATCTCCCTGTTTCCAGCACTTTTTGGCACTTAGAGCCAATCTGACAGTAGAAACCGTGCAGTTGCTACTTTTTCATTGGGGTTTCCAAAACTTCAAATCTTTTTTTTAAAGAGTTCCTCTAGAGTTGAAACCAAGATTTCAAATTATCCTTTTTCATTATTATAATCCACTGTATGCATTTTAAGTATCAAGGAATTTGACTGAAGGGCTTTTGAGAAAACACGTTGATTAGTGACCCTATTTCATTATGGCAGTCAAACCACTGATTTTCAACTTTAGTCTATGAAACCTCCAAACCTTAAACATTGTTGCAAAATTAGGCTTATCTCACCGTTTCTAGCACTTTTGTGCACCTTGGGCATATCTGTGATGAAAAAATGAAGATTTTAACCAAAGTTGCAAAAAATAGGGTTATCTCACCGTTTCCCGCGCCTTTGGGCATCTTGGGCACATTTGTGATGAAAAATTTAAGATTTTAATTATAGTTGCAAAAATAGGTTCATCTCACCGTTTCCAGCGCTTTTGCGCATCTTGGGCACATCTGTGATGAAAAATTTAAGATTTTAACCAAAGTTGCAAAAATAGGCTTATCTCACCGTTTCCAGCGCTTTTGCGCATCTAGGTCACATCTGTGATGAAAAATTTAAGATTTAACCAAAGTTGCAAAAACAGGCTTATCTCACCGTTTCCAGCGCTTTTGCGCATCTTGGGCACATCTGTGATGAAAAATTTATGATTTTAACCAAAGTTGCAAAAATAGGCTTATCTCCCTGTTTCCAGCACTTTTTGGCACTTAGAGCCAATCTGACAGTAGAAACCGTGCAGTTGCTACTTTTTCATTGGGGTTTCCAAAACTTCAAATCTTTTTTTTAAAGAGTTCCTCTAGAGTTGAAACCAAGATTTCAAATTATCCTTTTTCATTATTATAATCCACTGTATGCATTTTAAGTATCAAGGAATTTGACTGAAGGCCTTTTGAGAAAACACGTTGATTAGTGACCCTATTTCATTATGGCAGTCAAACCACTGATTTTCAACTTTAGTCTATGAAACCTCCAAACCTTAAACATTGTTGCAAAATTAGGCTTATCTCACCGTTTCCAGCACTTTTGTGCACCTTGGGCATATCTGTGATGAAAAAATGAAGATTTTAACCAAAGTTGCAAAAATAGGCTTATCTCACAGTTTCCAGTGCCTTTGGGCATCTTGGGCACATTTGTGATGAAAAATTTACGATTTTAATTATAGTTGCAAAAATAGGTTTATCTCACCGTTTCCAGCGCTTTTGCGCATCTTGGGCACATCTGTGATGAAAAATTTAATATTTTAACCATAGTTGCAAAAATAGGGTTTTCTCACCGTTTCCAGCGCTTTTGCGCATATTGGGCACATCTGTGATGAAAAATTTAAGATTTTAATCATAGTTGCAAAAATAGGCTTATCTCACCGTTTCCAGCGCTTTTGGGCATCTTGGGCACATCTGTGATGAAAAATTTAAGATTTTAACCAAAGTTGCAAAAATAGGCTTATCTCTCCGTTTCCAGCACTTTTTGGCACTTAGAGCCAATCTGACAGTAGAAACCGTGCAGTTGCTACTTTTTCATTGGGGTTTCCAAAACTTAAAATCTTTTTTTTAAAGAGTTCCTTTAGAGTTGAAACCAAGATTTCAAATTATCCTTTTTCATTATTATAATCCACTGTATGCATTTTAAGTATCAAGGAATTTGACTGAAGGCCTTTTGAGAAAACACGTTGATTAGTGACCCTATTTCATTATGGCAGTCAAACCACTGATTTTCAACTTTAGTCTATGAAACCTCCAAACCTTAAACATTGTTGCAAAATTAGGCTTATCTCACCGTTTCCAGCACTTTTGTGCACCTTGGGCATATCTGTGATGAAAAAATGAAGATTTTAACCAAAGTTGCAAAAATAGGGTTATCTCACCGTTTCCCGCGCCTTTGGGCATCTTGGGCACATTTGTGATGAAAAATTTAAGATTTTAATTATAGTTGCAAAAATAGGTTTATCTCACCGTTTCCAGCGCTTTTGCGCATCTTGGGCACATCTGTGATGAAAAATTTAAGATTTTAACCAAAGTTGCAAAAAAAGGCTTTTCTCCCCGTTTCCAGCGCTTTTGGGAATCTTGGGCACATCTGTGATGAAAAATTTAAGATTTTAACCAAAGTTGCAAAAATAGGCTTATCTCACCGTTTCCAGCGCTTTTGTGCATCTTGGGCACATCTGTGATGAAAAATTGAAAATTTTAACCATTGTTGCAAAAATAGGCTTATCTCTCCGTTTCCAGCACTTTTTGGCACTTAGAGCCAATCTGACAGTAAAAACCGTGCAGTTGCTACTTTTTCATTGGGGTTTCCAAAACTTAAAATCTGTTTTTTAAAGAGTTCCTTTAGAGTTGAAACCAAGATTTCAAATTATCCTTTTTCATTATTATAATCCACTGTATGCATTTTAAGTATCAAGGAATTTGACTGAAGGCCTTTTGAGAAAACACGTTGATTAGTGACCCTATTTCATTATGGCAGTCAAACCACTGATTTTCAACTTTAGTCTATGAAACCTCCAAACCTTAAACATTGTTGCAAAATTAGGCTTATCTCACCGTTTCCAGCGCTTTTGCGCATCTTGGGCACATCTGTGATGAAAAATTTATGATTTTAACCAAAGTTGCAAAAATAGGCTTATCTCCCTGTTTCCAGCACTTTTTGGCACTTAGAGCCAATCAGACAGTAGAAACCGTGCAGTTGCTACTTTTTCATTGGGGTTTCCAAAACTTCAAATCTTTTTTTTAAAGAGTTCCTCTAGAGTTGAAACCAAGATTTCAAATTATCCTTTTTCATTATTATAATCCACTGTATGCATTTTAAGTATCAAGGAATTTGACTGAAGGCCTTTTGAGAAAACACGTTGATTAGTGACCCTATTTCATTATGGCAGTCAAACCACTGATTTTCAACTTTAGTCTATGAAACCTCCAAACCTTAAACATTGTTGCAAAATTAGGCTTATCTCACCGTTTCTAGCACTTTTGTGCACCTTGGGCATATCTGTGATGAAAAAATGAAGATTTTAACCAAAGTTGCAAAAATAGGGTTATCTCACCGTTTCCCGCGCCTTTGGGCATCTTTGGCACATTTGTGATGAAAAATTTAAGATTTTAATTATAGTTGCAAAAATAGGTTTATCTCACCGTTTCCAGCGCTTTTGCGCATCTTGGGCACATCTGTGATGAAAAATTTAAGATTTTAACCAAAGTTGCAAATATAGGCTTATCTCACCGTTTCCAGCACTTTTGTGCACCTTGGGCATATCTGTGATGAAAAAATGAAGATTTTAACCAAAGTTGCAAAAATAGGCTTATCTCACAGTTTCCAGTGCCTTTGGGCATCTTGGGCACATTTGTGATGAAAAATTTAAGATTTTAATTATAGTTGCAAAAATAGGTTTATCTCACCGTTTCCAGCGCTTTTGCGCATCTTGGGCACATCTGTGATGAAAAATGTAAGATTTTAACCATAGTTGCAAAAATAGGCTTATCTCACCGTTTCCAGCGCTTTTGTGCATCTTGGGCACATCTGTGATGAAAAATTGAAGATTTTAACCATTGTTGCAAAAATAGGCTTATCTCCCCGTTTCCAGCACTTTTTGGCACTTAGAGCCAATCTGACAGTAAAAACCGTGCAGTTGCTAATTTTTCATTGGGGTTTCCAAAACTTAAAATCTGTTTTTTAAAGAGTTCCTTTAGAGTTGAAACCAAGATTTCAAATTATCCTTTTTCATTATTATAATCCACTGTATGCATTTTAAGTATCAAGGAATTTGACTGAAGGCCTTTTGAGAAAACACGTTGATTAGTGACCCTATTTCATTATGGCAGTCAAACCACTGATTTTCAACTTTAGTCTATGAAACCTCCAAACCTTAAACATTGTTGCAAAATTAGGCTTATCTCACCGTTTCCAGCACTTTTGTGCATCTTGGGCATATCTGTGATGAAAAAATGAAGATTTTAACCAAAGTTGCAAAAATAGGCTTATCTCACCGTTTCCAGCGCTTTTGCGCATCTTGGGCACATCTGTGATGAAAAATTTAAGATTTAACCAAAGTTGCAAAAATAGGCTTATCTCACCGTTTCCAGCGCTTTTGCGCATCTTGGGCACATCTGTGATGAAAAATTTATGATTTTAACCAAAGTTGCAAAAATAGGCTTATCTCCCTGTTTCCAGCAGTTTTTGGCACTTAGAGCCAATCTGACAGTAGAAACCGTGCAGTTGCTACTTTTTCATTGGGGTTTCCAAAACTTAAAATCTTTTTTTTGAAGAGTTCCTTTAGAGTTGAAACCAAGATTTCAAATTATCCTTTTTCATTATTATAATCCACTGTATGCATTTTAAGTATCAAGGAATTTGACTGAAGGCCTTTTGAGAAAACACGTTGATTAGTGACCCTATTTCATTATGGCAGTCAAACCACTGATTTTCAACTTTAGTCTATGAAACCTCCAAACCTTAAACATTGTTGCAAAATTAGGCTTATCTCACCGTTTCTAGCACTTTTGTGCACCTTGGGCATATCTGTGATGAAAAAATGAAGATTTTAACCAAAGTTGCAAAAATAGGGTTATCTCACCGTTTCCCGCGCCTTTGGGCATCTTGGGCACATTTGTGATGAAAAATTTAAGATTTTAATTATAGTTGCAAAAATAGGTTTATCTCACCGTTTCCAGCGCTTTTGCGCATCTTGGGCACATCTGTGATGAAAAATTTAAGATTTTAACCAAAGTTGCAAAAAAAGGCTTATCTCCCCGTTTCCAGCGCTTTTGGGCATCTTGGGCACATCTGTGATGAAAAATTTAAGATTTTAACCAAAGTTGCAAAAATAGGCTTATCTCACCGTTTCCAGTGCCTTTGGGCATCTTGGGCACATCTGTGATGAAAAATTTAAGATTTTAATTATAGTTGCAAAAATAGGTTTATCTCACCGTTTCCAGCGCTTTTGCGCATCTTGGGCACATCTGTGATGAAAAATTTAAGATTTTAACCAAAGTTGCAAAAAAAGGCTTATCTCCCCGTTTCCAGCGCTTTTGGGCATCTTGGGCACATCTGTGATGAAAAATTTAAGATTTTAACCAAAGTTGCAAAAATAGGCTTATCTCACCGTTTCCAGCGCTTTTGTGCATCTTGGGCACATCTGTGATGAAAAATTGAAGATTTTAACCATTGTTGCAAAAATAGGCTTATCTCCCCGTTTCCAGCACTTTTTGGCACTTAGAGCCAATCTGACAGTAAAAACCGTGCAGTTGCTACTTTTTCATTGGGGTTTCCAAAACTTAAAATCTGTTTTTTAAAGAGTTCCTTTAGAGTTGAAACCAAGATTTCAAATTATCCTTTTTCATTATTATAATCCACTGTATGCATTTTAAGTATCAAGGAATTTGACTGAAGGCCTTTTGAGAAAACACGTTGATTTGTGACCCTATTTCATTATGGCAGTCAAACCACTGATTTTCAACTTTAGTCTATGAAACCTCCAAACCTTAAACATTGTTGCAAAATTAGGCTTATCTCACCGTTTCCAGCACTTTTGTGCATCTTGGGCATATCTGTGATGAAAAAATGAAGATTTTAACCAAAGTTGCAAAAATAGGCTTATCTCACCGTTTCCAGCGCTTTTGGGCATCTTGGGCACATTTGTGATGAAAAATTTAAGATTTTAATTATAGTTGCAAAAATAGGTTTATCTCACCGTTTCCAGCGCTTTTGCGCATCTTGGGCACATCTGTGATGAAAAATTTAAGATTTTAACCAAAGTTGCAAAAAAAGGCTTATCTCCCCGTTTCCAGCGCTTTTGGGCATCTTGGGCACATCTGTGATGAAAAATTTAAGATTTTAACCAAAGTTGCAAAAATAGGCTTATCTCACCGTTTCCAGTGCCTTTGGGCATCTTGGGCACATTTGTGATGAAAAATTTAAGATTTTAATTATAGTTGCAAAAATAGGTTTATCTCACCGTTTCCAGCGCTTTTGCGCATCTTGGGCACATCTGTGATGAAAAATTTAAGATTTTAACCAAAGTTGCAAAAAAAGGCTTATCTCCCCGTTTCCAGCGCTTTTGGGCATCTTGGGCACATCTGTGATGAAAAATTTAAGATTTTAACCAAAGTTGCAAAAATAGGCTTATCTCACCGTTTCCAGCGCTTTTGCGCATCTAGGTCACATCTGTGATGAAAAATTTAAGATTTAACCAAAGTTGCAAAAATAGGCTTATCTCACCGTTTCCAGCGCTTTTGCGCATCTAGGTCACATCTGTGATGAAAAATTTAAGATTTAACCAAAGTTGCAAAAATAGGCTTATCTCACCGTTTCCAGCGCTTTTGCGCATCTTGGGCACATCTGTGATGAAAAATTTATGATTTTAACCAAAGTTGCAAAAATAGGCTTATCTCCCTGTTTCCAGCACTTTTTGGCACTTAGAGCCAATCTGACAGTAGAAACCGTGCAGTTGCTACTTTTTCATTGGGGTTTCCAAAACTTCAAATCTTTTTTTTAAAGAGTTCCTCTAGAGTTGAAACCAAGATTTCAAATTATCCTTTTTCATTATTATAATCCACTGTATGCATTTTAAGTATCAAGGAATTTGACTGAAGGCCTTTTGAGAAAACACGTTGATTAGTGACCCTATTTCATTATGGCAGTCAAACCACTGATTTTCAACTTTAGTCTATGAAACCTCCAAACCTTAAACATTGTTGCAAAATTAGGCTTATCTCACCGTTTCCAGCACTTTTGTGCACCTTGGGCATATCTGTGATGAAAAAATGAAGATTTTAACCAAAGTTGCAAAAATAGGCTTATCTCACAGTTTCCAGTGCCTTTGGGCATCTTGGGCACATTTGTGATGAAAAATTTACGATTTTAATTATAGTTGCAAAAATAGGTTTATCTCACCGTTTCCAGCGCTTTTGCGCATCTTGGGCACATCTGTGATGAAAAATTTAAGATTTTAACCATAGTTGCAAAAATAGGGTTTTCTCACCGTTTCCAGCGCTTTTGCGCATATTGGGCACATCTGTGATGAAAAATTTAAGATTTTAACCATAGTTGCAAAAATAGGCTTATCTCACCGTTTCCAGCGCTTTTGGGCATCTTGGGCACATCTGTGATGAAAAATTTAAGATTTTAACCAAAGTTGCAAAAATAGGCTTATCTCTCCGTTTCCAGCACTTTTTGGCACTTAGAGCCAATCTGACAGTAGAAACCGTGCAGTTGCTACTTTTTCATTGGGGTTTCCAAAACTTAAAATCTTTTTTTTAAAGAGTTCCTTTAGAGTTGAAACCAAGATTTCAAATTATCCTTTTTCATTATTATAATCCACTGTATGCATTTTAAGTATCAAGGAATTTGACTGAAGGCCTTTTGAGAAAACACGTTGATTAGTGACCCTATTTCATTATGGCAGTCAAACCACTGATTTTCAACTTTAGTCTATGAAACCTCCAAACCTTAAACATTGTTGCAAAATTAGGCTTATCTCACCGTTTCCAGCACTTTTGTGCACCTTGGGCATATCTGTGATGAAAAAATGAAGATTTTAACCAAAGTTGCAAAAATAGGGTTATCTCACCGTTTCCCGCGCCTTTGGGCATCTTGGGCACATTTGTGATGAAAAATTTAAGATTTTAATTATAGTTGCAAAAATAGGTTTATCTCACCGTTTCCAGCGCTTTTGCGCATCTTGGGCACATCTGTGATGAAAAATGTAAGATTTTAACCATAGTTGCAAAAATAGGCTTATCTCCCTGTTTCCAGCACTTTTTGGCACTTAGAGCCAATCAGACAGTAGAAACCGTGCAGTTGCTACTTTTTCATTGGGGTTTCCAAAACTTCAAATCTTTTTTTTAAAGAGTTCCTCTAGAGTTGAAACCAAGATTTCAAATTATCCTTTTTCATTATTATAATCCACTGTATGCATTTTAAGTATCAAGGAATTTGACTGAAGGCCTTTTGAGAAAACACGTTGATTAGTGACCCTATTTCATTATGGCAGTCAAACCACTGATTTTCAACTTTAGTCTATGAAACCTCCAAACCTTAAACATTGTTGCAAAATTAGGCTTATCTCACCGTTTCCAGCACTTTTGTGCACCTTGGGCATATCTGTGATGAAAAAATGAAGATTTTAACCAAAGTTGCAAAAATAGGCTTATCTCACAGTTTCCAGTGCCTTTGGGCATCTTGGGCACATTTGTGATGAAAAATTTACGATTTTAATTATAGTTGCAAAAATAGGTTTATCTCACCGTTTCCAGCGCTTTTGCGCATCTTGGGCACATCTGTGATGAAAAATTTAAGATTTTAACCATAGTTGCAAAAATAAGGTTTTCTCACCGTTTCCAGCGCTTTTGCGCATATTGGGCACATCTGTGATGAAAAATTTAAGATTTTAACCATAGTTGCAAAAATAGGCTTATCTCACCGTTTCCAGCGCTTTTGGGCATCTTGGGCACATCTGTGATGAAAAATTTAAGATTTTAACCAAAGTTGCAAAAATAGGCTTATCTCTCCGTTTCCAGCACTTTTTGGCACTTAGAGCCAATCTGACAGTAGAAACCGTGCAGTTGCTACTTTTTCATTGGGGTTTCCAAAACTTAAAATCTTTTTTTTAAAGAGTTCCTTTAGAGTTGAAACCAAGATTGCAAATTATCCTTTTTCATTATTATAATCCACTGTATGCATTTTAAGTATCAAGGAATTTGACTGAAGGCCTTTTGAGAAAACACGTTGATTAGTGACCCTATTTCATTATGGCAGTCAAACCACTGATTTTCAACTTTAGTCTATGAAACCTCCAAACCTTAAACATTGTTGCAAAATTAGGCTTATCTCACCGTTTCCAGCACTTTTGTGCACCTTGGGCATATCTGTGATGAAAAAATGAAGATTTTAACCAAAGTTGCAAAAATAGGGTTATCTCACCGTTTCCCGCGCCTTTGGGCATCTTGGGCACATTTGTGATGAAAAATTTAAGATTTTAATTATAGTTGCAAAAATAGGTTTATCTCACCGTTTCCAGCGCTTTTGCGCATCTTGGGCACAGCTGTGATGAAAAATGTAAGATTTTAACCATAGTTGCAAAAATAGGCTTATCTCACCGTTTCCAGCGCTTTTGGGCATCTTGGGCACATCTGTGATGAAAAATTTAAGATTTTAACCAAAGTTGCAAAAATAGGCTTATCTCTCCGTTTCCAGCACTTTTTGGCACTTAGAGCCAATCTGACAGTAGAAACCGTGCAGTTGCTACTTTTTCATTGGGGTTTCCAAAACTTAAAATCTTTTTTTTAAAGAGTTCCTTTAGAGTTGAAACCAAGATTTCAAATTATCCTTTTTCATTATTATAATCCACTGTATGCATTTTAAGTATCAAGGAATTTGACTGAAGGCCTTTTGAGAAAACACGTTGATTAGTGACCCTATTTCATTATGGCAGTCAAACCACTGATTTTTCAACTTTAGTCTATGAAACCTCCAAACCTTAAACATTGTTGCAAAATTAGGCTTATCTCACCGTTTCCAGCACTTTTGTGCACCTTGGGCATATCTGTGATGAAAAAATGAAGATTTTAACCAAAGTTGCAAAAATAGGGTTATCTCACCGTTTCCCGCGCCTTTGGGCATCTTGGGCACATTTGTGATGAAAAATTTAAGATTTTAATTATAGTTGCAAAAATAGGCTTATCTCACCGTTTCCAGCGCTTTTGCGCATCTTGGGCACATCTGTGATGAAAAATTTATGATTTTAACCAAAGTTGCAAAAATAGGCTTATCTCCCTGTTTCCAGCACTTTTTGGCACTTAGAGCCAATCTGACAGTAGAAACCGTGCAGTTGCTACTTTTTCATTGGGGTTTCCAAAACTTCAAATCTTTTTTTTAAAGAGTTCCTCTAGAGTTGAAACCAAGATTTCAAATTATCCTTTTTCATTATTATAATCCACTGTATGCATTTTAAGTATCAAGGAATTTGACTGAAGGCCTTTTGAGAAAACACGTTGATTAGTGACCCTATTTCATTATGGCAGTCAAACCACTGATTTTCAACTTTAGTCTATGAAACCTCCAAACCTTAAACATTGTTGCAAAATTAGGCTTATCTCACCGTTTCTAGCACTTTTGTGCACCTTGGGCATATCTGTGATGAAAAAATGAAGATTTTAACCAAAGTTGCAAAAATAGGGTTATCTCACCGTTTCCCGCGCCTTTGGGCATCTTGGGCACATTTGTGATGAAAAATTTAAGATTTTAATTATAGTTGCAAAAATAGGTTTATCTCACCGTTTCCAGCGCTTTTGCGCATCTTGGGCACATCTGTGATGAAAAATTTAAGATTTTAACCAAAGTTGCAAAAAAAGGCTTATCTCCCCGTTTCCAGCGCTTTTGGGCATCTTGTGCACATCTGTGATGAAAAATTTAAGATTTTAACCAAAGTTGCAAAAATAGGCTTATCTCACCGTTTCCAGTGCCTTTGGGCATCTTGGGCACATTTGTGATGAAAAATTTAAGATTTTAATTATAGTTGCAAAAATAGGTTTATCTCACCGTTTCCAGCGCTTTTGCGCATCTTGGGCACATCTGTGATGAAAAATTTAAGATTTTAACCAAAGTTGCAAAAAAAGGCTTATCTCCCCGTTTCCAGCGCTTTTGGGCATCTTGGGCACATCTGTGATGAAAAATTGAAGATTTTAACCATTGTTGCAAAAATAGGCTTATCTCCCCGTTTCCAGCACTTTTTGGCACTTAGAGCCAATCTGACAGTAAAAACCGTGCAGTTGCTACTTTTTCATTGGGGTTTCCAAAACTTAAAATCTGTTTTTTAAAGAGTTCCTTTAGAGTTGAAACCAAGATTTCAAATTATCCTTTTTCATTATTATAATCCACTGTATGCATTTTAAGTATCAAGGAATTTGACTGAAGGCCTTTTGAGAAAACACGTTGATTTGTGACCCTATTTCATTATGGCAGTCAAACCACTGATTTTCAACTTTAGTCTATGAAACCTCCAAACCTTAAACATTGTTGCAAAATTAGGCTTATCTCACCGTTTCCAGCGCCTTTGGGCATCTTGGGCACATTTGTGATGAAAAATTTAAAATTTTAATTATAGTTGCAAAAATAGGTTTATCTCACCGTTTCCAGCGCTTTTGCGCATCTTGGGCACATCTGTGATGAAAAATTTAAGATTTTCACCAAAGTTGCAAAAAAAGGCTTATCTCCCCGTTTCCAGCGCTTTTGGGCATCTTGGGCACATCTGTGATGAAAAATTTAAGATTTTAACCAAAGTTGCAAAAATAGGCTTATCTCACCGTTTCCAGCGCTTTTGTGCATCTTGGGCACATCTGTGATGAAAAATTGAAAATTTTAACCATTGTTGCAAAAAAAGGCTTATCTCCCCGTTTCCAGCGCTTTTGGGCATCTTGGGCACATCTGTGATGAAAAATTTAAGATTTTAACCAAAGTTGCAAAAATAGGCTTATCTCACCGTTTCCAGCGCTTTTGGGCATCTTGGGCACATCTGTGATGAAAAATTTAAGATTTTAACCAAAGTTGCAAAAATAGGCTTATCTCACCGTTTCCAGCGCTTTTGTGCATCTTGGGCACATCTGTGATGAAAAATTGAAGATTTTAACCATTGTTGCAAAAATAGGCTTATCTCCCCGTTTCTAGCACTTTTTGGCACTTAGAGCCAATCTGACAGTAAAAACCGTGCAGTTGCTACTTTTTCATTGGGGTTTCCAAAACTTAAAATCTGTTTTTTAAAGAGTTCCTTTAGAGTTGAAACCAAGATTTCAAATTATCCTTTTTCATTATTATAATCCACTGTATGCATTTTAAGTATCAAGGAATTTGACTGAAGGCCTTTTGAGAAAACACGTTGATTAGTGACCCTATTTCATTATGGCAGTCAAACCACTGATTTTCAACTTTAGTCTATGAAACCTCCAAACCTTAAACATTGTTGCAAAATTAGGCTTATCTCACCGTTTCCAGCACTTTTGTGCATCTTGGGCATATCTGTGATGAAAAAATGAAGATTTTAACCAAAGTTGCAAAAATAGGCTTATCTCACCGTTTCCAGCGCTTTTGCGCATCTTGGGCACATCTGTGATGAAAAATTTAAGATTTAACCAAAGTTGCAAAAATAGGCTTATCTCACCGTTTCCAGCGCTTTTGCGCATCTTGGGCACATCTGTGATGAAAAATTTAAGATTTTAACCATTGTTGCAAAAATAGGCTTATCTCTCCGTTTCCAGCACTTTTTGGCACTTAGAGCCAATCTGACAGTAGAAACCGTGCAGTTGCTACTTTTTCATTGGGGTTTCCAAAACTTAAAATCTTTTTTTTAAAAAGTTCCTTTAGAGTTGAAACCAAGATTTCAAATTATCCTTTTTCATTATTATAATCCACTGTATGCATTTTAAGTATCAAGGAATTTGACTGAAGGCCTTTTGAGAAAACACGTTGATTAGTGACCCTATTTCATTATGGCAGTCAAACCACTGATTTTCAACTTTAGTCTATGAAACCTCCAAACCTTAAACATTGTTGCAAAATTAGGCTTATCTCACCGTTTCCAGCACTTTTGTGCACCTTGGGCATATCTGTGATGAAAAAATGAAGATTTTAACCAAAGTTGCAAAAATAGGCTTATCTCACCGTTTCCAGCGCCTTTGGGCATCTTGGGCACATTTGTGATGAAAAATTTAAAATTTTAATTATAGTTGCAAAAATAGGTTTATCTCACCGTTTCCAGCGCTTTTGCGCATCTTGGGCACATCTGTGATGAAAAATTTAAGATTTTCACCAAAGTTGCAAAAAAAGGCTTATCTCCCCGTTTCCAGCGCTTTTGGGCATCTTGGGCACATCTGTGATGAAAAATTGAAGATTTTAACCATTGTTGCAAAAATAGGCTTATCTCCCCGTTTCCAGCACTTTTTGGCACTTAGAGCCAATCTGAACAGTAGAAACCGTGCAGTTGCTACTTTTTCATTGGGGTTTCCAAAACTTAAAATCTTTTTTTTAAAGAGTTCCTTTAGAGTTGAAACCAAGATTTCAAATTATCCTTTTTCATTATTATAATCCACTGTATGCATTTTAAGTATCAAGGAATTTGACTGAAGGCCTTTTGAGAAAACACGTTGATTAGTGACCCTATTTCATTATGGCAGTCAAACCACTGATTTTCAACTTTAGTCTATGAAACCTCCAAACCTTAAACATTGTTGCAAAATTAGGCTTATCTCACCGTTTCCAGCACTTTTGTGCACCTTGGGCATATCTGTGATGAAAAAATGAAGATTTTAACCAAAGTTGCAAAAATAGGCTTATCTCACAGTTTCCAGTGCCTTTGGGCATCTTGGGCACATTTGTGATGAAAAATTTAAGATTTTAATTATAGTTGCAAAAATAGGTTTATCTCACCGTTTCCAGCGCTTTTGCGCATCTTGGGCACATCTGTGATGAAAAATTTAAGATTTTAACCATAGTTGCAAAAATAGGGTTTTCTCACCGTTTCCAGCGCTTTTGCGCATATTGGGCACATCTGTGATGAAAAATTTAAGATTTTAACCATAGTTGCAAAAATAGGCTTATCTCACCGTTTCCAGCGCTCTTGGGCATCTTGGGCACATCTGTGATGAAAAATTTAAGATTTTAACCAAAGTTGCAAAAATAGGCTTATCTCTGCGTTTCCAGCACTTTTTGGCACTTAGAGCCAATCTGACAGTAGAAACCGTGCAGTTGCTACTTTTTCATTGGGGTTTCCAAAACTTAAAATCTTTTTTTTAAAGAGTTCCTTTAGAGTTGAAACCAAGATTTCAAATTATCCTTTTTCATTATTATAATCCACTGTATGCATTTTAAGTATCAAGGAAATTGACTGAAGGCCTTTTGAGAAAACACGTTGATTAGTGACCCTATTTCATTATGGCAGTCAAACCACTGATTTTCAACTTTAGTCTATGAAACCTCCAAACCTTAAACATTGTTGCAAAATTAGGCTTATCTCACCGTTTCCAGCACTTTTGCGCACCTTGGGCACATCTGTGATGAAAAATTTAAGATTTTAACCAAAGTTGCAAAAATAGGCTTATCTCACCGTTTCCAGCGCTTTTGCGCATCTTGGGCACATCTGTGATGAAAAATTGAAGATTTTAACCAAAGTTGCAAAAATAGGCTTATCTCACCGTTTCCAGCGCTTTTGTGCATCTTGGGCACATCTGTGATGAAAAATTGAAGATTTTAACCAAAGTTGCAAAAATAGGCTTATCTCACCGTTTCCAGCGCTTTTGGGCATCTTGGGCACATCTGTGATGAAAAATTTAAGATTTTAACCATTGTTGCAAAAATAGGCTTATCTCCCCGTTTCCAGCACTTTTTGGCACTTAGAGCCATCTGACAGTAGAAACCGTGCAGTTGCTACTTTTTCATTGGGGTTTCCAAAACTTAAAATCTTTTTTTTAAAGAGTTCCTTTAGAGTTGAAACCAAGATTTCAAATTATCCTTTTTCATTATTATAATCCACTGTATGCATTTTAAGTATCAAGGAATTTGACTGAAGGCCTTTTGAGAAAACACGTTGATTAGTGACCCTATTTCATTATGGCAGTCAAACCACTGATTTTCAACTTTAGTCTATGAAACCTCCAAACCTTAAACATTGTTGCAAAATTAGGCTTATCTCACCGTTTCCAGCACTTTTGTGCACCTTGGGCATATCTGTGATGAAAAAATGAAGATTTTAACCAAAGTTGCAAAAATAGGCTTATCTCACCGTTTCCAGCGCTTTTGGGCATCTTGGGCACATCTGTGATGAAAAATTTAAGATTTTAACCAAAGTTGCAAAAATAGGCTTATCTCACCGTTTCCAGCGCTTTTGTGCATCTTGGGCACATCTGTGATGAAAAATTGAAGATTTTAACCAAAGTTGCAAAAATAGGCTTAGTTTTGTGCGCTGGAAACGGATGCACAAAACCGTTTCCAGCGCTTTTGTGCATCTTGGACACATCTGTGATGAAAAATTGAAGATTTCAACCAAAGTTGCAAAAATAGGCTTATCTCACCGTTTCCAGCGCTTTTGTGCATCTTGGACACATCTGTGATGAAAAATTGAAGATTTTAACCATTGTTGCAAAAATAGGCTTATCTCCCCGTTTCCAGCACTTTTTGGCACTTAGAGCCAATCTGACAGTAGAAACCGTGCAGTTGCTACTTTTTCATTGGGGTTTCCAAAACTTAAAATCTTTTTTTTAAAGAGTTCCTTTAGAGTTGAAACCAAGATTTCAAATTATCCTTTTTCATTATTATAATCCACTGTATGCATTTTAAGTATCAAGGAATTTGACTGAAGGCCTTTTGAGAAAACACGTTGATTAGTGACCCTATTTCATTATGGCAGTCAAACCACTGATTTTCAACTTTAGTCTATGAAACCTCCAAACCTTAAACATTGTTGCAAAATTAGGCTTATCTCACCGTTTCCAGCATTTTTGTGCACCTTGGGCATATATGTGATGAAAAAATGAAGATTTTAACCAAAGTTGCAAAAATAGGCTTATCTCACCGTTTCCAGCGCTTTTGTGCATCTTGGACACATCTGTGATGAAAAATTGAAGATTTTAACCATTGTTGCAAAAATAGGCTTATCTCCCCGTTTCCAGCACTTTTTGGCACTTAGAGCCAATCTGACAGTAGAAACCGTTGCAGTTGCTACTTTTTCATTGGGGTTTCCAAAACTTAAAATCTTTTTTTTAAAGAGTTCCTTTAGAGTTGAAACCAAGATTTCAAATTATCCTTTTTCATTATTATAATCCACTGTATGCATTTTAAGTATCAAGGAATTTGACTGAAGGCCTTTTGAGAAAACACGTTGATTAGTGACCCTATTTCATTATGGCAGTCAAACCACTGATTTTCAACTTTAGTCTATGAAACCTCCAAACCTTAAACATTGTTGCAAAATTAGGCTTATCTCACCGTTTCCAGCACTTTTGTGCACCTTGGGCATATCTGTGATGAAAAAATGAAGATTTTAACCAAAGTTGCAAAAATAGGCTTATCTCACCGTTTCCAGCGCTTTTGGGCATCTTGGGCACATCTGTGATGAAAAATTGAAGATTTTAACCAAAGTTGCAAAAATAGGCTTATCTCACCGTTTCCAGCGCTTTTGTGCATCTTGGGCACATCTGTGATGAAAAATTGAAGATTTTAACCAAAGTTGCAAAAATAGGCTTATCTCCCCGTTTCCAGCACTTTTTGGCACTTAGAGCCAATCTGACAGTAGAAACCGTGCAGTTGCTACTTTTTCATTGGGGTTTCCAAAACTTAAAATCTTTTTTTTAAAGAGTTCCTTTAGAGTTGAAACCAAGATTTCAAATTATCCTTTTTCATTATTATAATCCACTGTATGCATTTTAAGTATCAAGGAATTTGACTGAAGGCCTTTTGAGAAAACACGTTGATTAGTGACCCTATTTCATTATGGCAGTCAAACCACTGATTTTCAACTTTAGTCTATGAAACCTCCAAACCTTAAACATTGTTGCAAAATTAGGCTTATCTCACCGTTTCCAGCACTTTTGCGCACCTTGGGCACATCTGTGATGAAAAATTTAAGATTTTAACCAAAGTTGCAAAAATAGGCTTATCTCACCGTTTCCAGCGCTTTTGCGCATCTTGGGCACATCTGTGATGAAAAATTGAAGATTTTAACCAAAGTTGCAAAAATAGGCTTATCTCACCGTTTCCAGCGCTTTTGTGCATCTTGGGCACATCTGTGATGAAAAATTGAAGATTTTAACCAAAGTTGCAAAAATAGGCTTATCTCACCGTTTCCAGCGCTTTTGGGCATCTTGGGCACATCTGTGATGAAAAATTTAAGATTTTAACCATTGTTGCAAAAATAGGCTTATCTCCCCGTTTCCAGCACTTTTTGGCACTTAGAGCCATCTGACAGTAGAAACCGTGCAGTTGCTACTTTTTCATTGGGGTTTCCAAAACTTAAAATCTTTTTTTTAAAGAGTTCCTTTAGAGTTGAAACCAAGATTTCAAATTATCCTTTTTCATTATTATAATCCACTGTATGCATTTTAAGTATCAAGGAATTTGACTGAAGGCCTTTTGAGAAAACACGTTGATTAGTGACCCTATTTCATTATGGCAGTCAAACCACTGATTTTCAACTTTAGTCTATGAAACCTCCAAACCTTAAACATTGTTGCAAAATTAGGCTTATCTCACCGTTTCCAGCACTTTTGTGCACCTTGGGCATATCTGTGATGAAAAAATGAAGATTTTAACCAAAGTTGCAAAAATAGGCTTATCTCACCGTTTCCAGCGCTTTTGGGCATCTTGGGCACATCTGTGATGAAAAATTTAAGATTTTAACCAAAGTTGCAAAAATAGGCTTATCTCACCGTTTCCAGCGCTTTTGTGCATCTTGGGCACATCTGTGATGAAAAATTGAAGATTTTAACCAAAGTTGCAAAAATAGGCTTAGTTTTGTGCGCTGGAAACGGATGCACAAAACCGTTTCCAGCGCTTTTGTGCATCTTGGACACATCTGTGATGAAAAATTGAAGATTTCAACCAAAGTTGCAAAAATAGGCTTATCTCACCGTTTCCAGCGCTTTTGTGCATCTTGGACACATCTGTGATGAAAAATTGAAGATTTTAACCATTGTTGCAAAAATAGGCTTATCTCCCCGTTTCCAGCACTTTTTGGCACTTAGAGCCAATCTGACAGTAGAAACCGTGCAGTTGCTACTTTTTCATTGGGGTTTCCAAAACTTAAAATCTTTTTTTTAAAGAGTTCCTTTAGAGTTGAAACCAAGATTTCAAATTATCCTTTTTCATTATTATAATCCACTGTATGCATTTTAAGTATCAAGGAATTTGACTGAAGGCCTTTTGAGAAAACACGTTGATTAGTGACCCTATTTCATTATGGCAGTCAAACCACTGATTTTCAACTTTAGTCTATGAAACCTCCAAACCTTAAACATTGTTGCAAAATTAGGCTTATCTCACCGTTTCCAGCATTTTTGTGCACCTTGGGCATATATGTGATGAAAAAATGAAGATTTTAACCAAAGTTGCAAAAATAGGCTTATCTCACCGTTTCCAGCGCTTTTGTGCATCTTGGACACATCTGTGATGAAAAATTGAAGATTTTAACCATTGTTGCAAAAATAGGCTTATCTCCCCGTTTCCAGCACTTTTTGGCACTTAGAGCCAATCTGACAGTAGAAACCGTTGCAGTTGCTACTTTTTCATTGGGGTTTCCAAAACTTAAAATCTTTTTTTTAAAGAGTTCCTTTAGAGTTGAAACCAAGATTTCAAATTATCCTTTTTCATTATTATAATCCACTGTATGCATTTTAAGTATCAAGGAATTTGACTGAAGGCCTTTTGAGAAAACACGTTGATTAGTGACCCTATTTCATTATGGCAGTCAAACCACTGATTTTCAACTTTAGTCTATGAAACCTCCAAACCTTAAACATTGTTGCAAAATTAGGCTTATCTCACCGTTTCCAGCACTTTTGTGCACCTTGGGCATATCTGTGATGAAAAAATGAAGATTTTAACCAAAGTTGCAAAAATAGGCTTATCTCACCGTTTCCAGCGCTTTTGGGCATCTTGGGCACATCTGTGATGAAAAATTGAAGATTTTAACCAAAGTTGCAAAAATAGGCTTATCTCACCGTTTCCAGCGCTTTTGTGCATCTTGGGCACATCTGTGATGAAAAATTGAAGATTTTAACCAAAGTTGCAAAAATAGGCTTATCTCCCCGTTTCCAGCACTTTTTGGCACTTAGAGCCAATCTGACAGTAGAAACCGTGCAGTTGCTACTTTTTCATTGGGGTTTCCAAAACTTAAAATCTTTTTTTTAAAGAGTTCCTTTAGAGTTGAAACCAAGATTTCAAATTATCCTTTTTCATTATTATAATCCACTGTATGCATTTTAAGTATCAAGGAATTTGACTGAAGGCCTTTTGAGAAAACACGTTGATTAGTGACTCTATTTCATTATGGCAGTCAAACCACTGATTTTCAACTTTAGTCTATGAAACCTCCAAACCTTAAACATTGTTGCAAAATTAGGCTTATCTCACCGTTTCCAGCACTTTTGTGCACCTTGGGCACATCTGTGATGAAAAATTGAAGATTTTAACCAAAGTTGCAAAAATAGGCTTATCTCACCGTTTCCAGCGCTTTTGCGCATCTTGGGCACATCTGTGATGAAAAATTGAAGATTTTAACCAAAGTTGCAAAAATAGGCTTAGTTTTGTGCGCTGGAAACGGATGCACAAAACCGTTTCCAGCGCTTTTGTGCATCTTGGACACATCTGTGATGAAAAATTGAAGATTTCAACCAAAGTTGCAAAAATAGGCTTATCTCACCGTTTCCAGCGCTTTTGTGCATCTTGGACACATCTGTGATGAAAAATTGAAGATTTTAACCATTGTTGCAAAAATAGGCTTATCTCCCCGTTTCCAGCACTTTTTGGCACTTAGAGCCAATCTGACAGTAGAAACCGTTGCAGTTGCTACTTTTTCATTGGGGTTTCCAAAACTTAAAATCTTTTTTTTAAAGAGTTCCTTTAGAGTTGAAACCAAGATTTCAAATTATCCTTTTTCATTATTATAATCCACTGTATGCATTTTAAGTATCAAGGAATTTGACTGAAGGCCTTTTGAGAAAACACGTTGATTAGTGACCCTATTTCATTATGGCAGTCAAACCACTGATTTTCAACTTTAGTCTATGAAACCTCCAAACCTTAAACATTGTTGCAAAATTAGGCTTATCTCACCGTTTCCAGCACTTTTGTGCACCTTGGGCATATCTGTGATGAAAAAATGAAGATTTTAACCAAAGTTGCAAAAATAGGCTTATCTCACCGTTTCCAGCGCTTTTGGGCATCTTGGGCACATCTGTGATGAAAAATTTAAGATTTTAACCAAAGTTGCAAAAATAGGCTTATCTCACCGATTCCAGCGCTTTTGGGCATCTTGGGCACATCTGTGATGAAAAATTGAAGATTTTAACCAAAGTTGCAAAAATAGGCTTATCTCCCCGTTTCCAGCACTTTTTGGCACTTAGAGCCAATCTGACAGTAGAAACCGTGCAGTTGCTACTTTTTCATTGGGGTTTCCAAAACTTAAAATCTTTTTTTTAAAGAGTTCCTTTAGAGTTGAAACCAAGATTTCAAATTATCCTTTTTCATTATTATAATCCACTGTATGCATTTTAAGTATCAAGGAATTTGACTGAAGGCCTTTTGAGAAAACACGTTGATTAGTGACTCTATTTCATTATGGCAGTCAAACCACTGATTTTCAACTTTAGTCTATGAAACCTCCAAACCTTAAACATTGTTGCAAAATTAGGCTTATCTCACCGTTTCCAGCACTTTTGTGCACCTTGGGCACATCTGTGATGAAAAATTGAAGATTTTAACCAAAGTTGCAAAAATAGGCTTATCTCACCGTTTCCAGCGCTTTTGCGCATCTTGGGCACATCTGTGATGAAAAATTGAAGATTTTAACCAAAGTTGCAAAAATAGGCTTAGTTTTGTGCGCTGGAAACGGATGCACAAAACCGTTTCCAGCGCTTTTGTGCATCTTGGACACATCTGTGATGAAAAATTGAAGATTTCAACCAAAGTTGCAAAAATAGGCTTATCTCACCGTTTCCAGCGCTTTTGTGCATCTTGGACACATCTGTGATGAAAAATTGAAGATTTTAACCATTGTTGCAAAAATAGGCTTATCTCCCCGTTTCCAGCACTTTTTGGCACTTAGAGCCAATCTGACAGTAGAAACCGTGCAGTTGCTACTTTTTCATTGGGGTTTCCAAAACTTAAAATCTTTTTTTTAAAGAGTTCCTTTAGAGTTGAAACCAAGATTTCAAATTATCCTTTTTCATTATTATAATCCACTGTATGCATTTTAAGTATCAAGGAATTTGACTGAAGGCCTTTTGAGAAAACACGTTGATTAGTGACCCTATTTCATTATGGCAGTCAAACCACTGATTTTCAACTTTAGTCTATGAAACCTCCAAACCTTAAACATTGTTGCAAAATTAGGCTTATCTCACCGTTTCCAGCATTTTTGTGCACCTTGGGCATATATGTGATGAAAAAATGAAGATTTTAACCAAAGTTGCAAAAATAGGCTTATCTCACCGTTTCCAGCGCTTTTGGGCATCTTGGGCACATCTGTGATGAAAAATTGAAGATTTTAACCAAAGTTGCAAAAATAGGCTTATCTCACCGTTTCCAGCGCTTTTGTGCATCTTGGGCACATCTGTGATGAAAAATTGAAGATTTTAACCAAAGTTGCAAAAATAGGCTTATCTCACCGTTTCCAGCGCTTTTGCGCATCTTGGGCACATCTGTGATGAAAAATTGAAGATTTTAACCAAAGTTGCAAAAATAGGCTTAGTTTTGTGCGCTGGAAACGGATGCACAAAACCGTTTCCAGCGCTTTTGTGCATCTTGGACACATCTGTGATGAAAAATTGAAGATTTCAACCAAAGTTGCAAAAATAGGCTTATCTCACCGTTTCCAGCGCTTTTGTGCATCTTGGGCACATCTGTGATGAAAAATTGAAGATTTTAACCAAAGTTGCAAAAATAGGCTTATCTCCCCGTTTCCAGCACTTTTTGGCACTTAGAGCCAATCTGACAGTAGAAACCGTGCAGTTGGTACTTTTTCATTGGGGTTTCCAAAACTTAAAATCTTTTTTTTAAAGAGTTCCTTTAGAGTTGAAACCAAGATTTCAAATTATCCTTTTTCATTATTATAATCCACTGTATGCATTTTAAGTATCAAGGAATTTGACTGAAGGCCTTTTGAGAAAACACGTTGATTAGTGACCCTATTTCATTATGGCAGTCAAACCACTGATTTTCAACTTTAGTCTATGAAACCTCCAAACCTTAAACATTGTTGCAAAATTAGGCTTATCTCACCGTTTCCAGCACTTTTGTGCACCTTGGGCACATCTGTGATGAAAAATTGAAGATTTTAACCAAAGTTGCAAAAATAGGCTTATCTCACCGTTTCCAGCGCTTTTGTGCATCTTGGGCACATCTGTGATGAAAAATTGAAGATTTTAACCAAAGTTGCAAAAATAGGCTTATCTCACCGTTTCCAGCGCTTTTGGGCATCTTGGGCACATCTGTGATGAAAAATTTAAGATTTTAACCAAAGTTGCAAAAATAGGCTTATCTCACCGTTTCCAGCGCTTTTGCGCATCTTGGGCACATCTGTGATGAAAAATTGAAGATTTTAACCAAAGTTGCAAAAATAGGCTTATCTCACCGTTTCCAGCGCTTTTGTGCATCTTGGACACATCTGTGATGAAAAATTGAAGATTTCAACCAAAGTTGCAAAAATAGGCTTATCTCCCCGTTTCCAGCACTTTTTGGCACTTAGAGCCAATCTGACAGTAGAAACCGTGCAGTTGCTACTTTTTCATTGGGGTTTCCAAAACTTAAAATCTTTTTTTTAAAGAGTTCCTTTAGAGTTGAAACCAAGATTTCAAATTATCCTTTTTCATTATTATAATCCACTGTATGCATTTTAAGTATCAAGGAATTTGACTGAAGGCCTTTTGAGAAAACACGTTGATTAGTGACCCTATTTCATTATGGCAGTCAAACCACTGATTTTCAACTTTAGTCTATGAAACCTCCAAACCTTAAACATTGTTGCAAAATTAGGCTTATCTCACCGTTTCCAGCACTTTTGTGCACCTTGGGCACATCTGTGATGAAAAATTGAAGATTTTAACCAAAGTTGCAAAAATAGGCTTATCTCACCGTTTCCAGCGCTTTTGTGCATCTTGGGCACATCTGTGATGAAAAATTGAAGATTTTAACCAAAGTTGCAAAAATAGGCTTATCTCACCGTTTCCAGCGCTTTTGGGCATCTTGGGCACATCTGTGATGAAAAATTTAAGATTTTAACCAAAGTTGCAAAAATAGGCTTATCTCACCGTTTCCAGCGCTTTTGCGCATCTTGGGCACATCTGTGATGAAAAATTGAAGATTTTAACCAAAGTTGCAAAAATAGGCTTATCTCACCGTTTCCAGCGCTTTTGTGCATCTTGGACACATCTGTGATGAAAAATTGAAGATTTCAACCAAAGTTGCAAAAATAGGCTTATCTCACCGTTTCCAGCGCTTTTGTGCATCTTGGACACATCTGTGATGAAAAATTGAAGATTTTAACCATTGTTGCAAAAATAGGCTTATCTCCCCGTTTCCAGCACTTTTTGGCACTTAGAGCCAATCTGACAGTAGAAACCGTGCAGTTGCTACTTTTTCATTGGGGTTTCCAAAACTTAAAATCTTTTTTTTAAAGAGTTCCTTTAGAGTTGAAACCAAGATTTCAAATTATCCTTTTTCATTATTATAATCCACTGTATGCATTTTAAGTATCAAGGAATTTGACTGAAGGCCTTTTGAGAAAACACGTTGATTAGTGACCCTATTTCATTATGGCAGTCAAACCACTGATTTTCAACTTTAGTCTATGAAACCTCCAAACCTTAAACATTGTTGCAAAATTAGGCTTATCTCACCGTTTCCAGCACTTTTGTGCACCTTGGGCACATCTGTGATGAAAAATGAAGATTTTAACCAAAGTTGCAAAAATAGGCTTATCTCACCGTTTCCAGCGCTTTTGTGCATCTTGGGCACATCTGTGATGAAAAATTGAAGATTTTAACCAAAGTTGCAAAAATAGGCTTATCTCACCGTTTCCAGCGCTTTTGGGCATCTTGGGCACATCTGTGATGAAAAATTTAAGATTTTAACCAAAGTTGCAAAAATAGGCTTATCTCACCGTTTCCAGCGCTTTTGCGCATCTTGGGCACATCTGTGATGAAAAATTGAAGATTTTAACCAAAGTTGCAAAAATAGGCTTATCTCACCGTTTCCAGCGCTTTTGTGCATCTTGGGCACATCTGTGATGAAAAATTGAAGATTTCAACCAAAGTTGCAAAAATAGGCTTATCTCACCGTTTCCAGCGCTTTTGTGCATCTTGGACACATCTGTGATGAAAAATTGAAGATTTTAACCATTGTTGCAAAAATAGGCTTATCTCCCCGTTTCCAGCACTTTTTGGCACTTAGAGCCAATCTGACAGTAGAAACCGTGCAGTTGCTACTTTTTCATTGGGGTTTCCAAAACTTAAAATCTTTTTTTTAAAGAGTTCCTTTAGAGTTGAAACCAAGATTTCAAATTATCCTTTTTCATTATTATAATCCACTGTATGCATTTTAAGTATCAAGGAAATTGACTGAAGGCCTTTTGAGAAAACACGTTGATTAGTGACCCTATTTCATTATGGCAGTCAAACCACTGATTTTCAACTTTAGTCTATGAAACCTCCAAACCTTAAACATTGTTGCAAAATTAGGCTTATCTCACCGTTTCCAGCACTTTTGCGCACCTTGGGCACATCTGTGATGAAAAATGTAAGATTTTAACCAAAGTTGCAAAAATAGGCTTATCTCACCGTTTCCAGCGCTTTTGTGCATCTTGGGCACATCTGTGATGAAAAATTGAAGATTTTAACCAAAGTTGCAAAAATAGGCTTATCTCACCGTTTCCAGCGCTTTTGTGCATCTTGGGCACATCTGTGATGAAAAATTGAAGATTTTAACCAAAGTTGCAAAAATAGGCTTATCTCACCGTTTCCAGCGCTTTTGTGCATCTTGGACACATCTGTGATGAAAAATTGAAGATTTTAACCATTGTTGCAAAAATAGGCTTATCTCCCCGTTTCCAGCACTTTTTGGCACTTAGAGCCAATCTGACAGTAGAAACCGTTGCAGTTGCTACTTTTTCATTGGGGTTTCCAAAACTTAAAATCTTTTTTTTAAAGAGTTCCTTTAGAGTTGAAACCAAGATTTCAAATTATCCTTTTTCATTATTATAATCCACTGTATGCATTTTAAGTATCAAGGAATTTGACTGAAGGCCTTTTGAGAAAACACGTTGATTAGTGACCCTATTTCATTATGGCAGTCAAACCACTGATTTTCAACTTTAGTCTATGAAACCTCCAAACCTTAAACATTGTTGCAAAATTAGGCTTATCTCACCGTTTCCAGCACTTTTGTGCACCTTGGGCACATCTGTGATGAAAAATTGAAGATTTTAACCAAAGTTGCAAAAATAGGCTTATCTCACCGTTTCCAGCGCTTTTGGGCATCTTGGGCACATCTGTGATGAAAAATTTAAGATTTTAACCAAAGTTGCAAAAATAGGCTTATCTCACCGTTTCCAGCGCTTTTGCGCATCTTGGGCACATCTGTGATGAAAAATTGAAGATTTTAACCAAAGTTGCAAAAATAGGCTTATCTCACCGTTTCCAGCGCTTTTGTGCATCTTGGACACATCTGTGATGAAAAATTGAAGATTTCAACCAAAGTTGCAAAAATAGGCTTATCTCCCCGTTTCCAGCACTTTTTGGCACTTAGAGCCAATCTGACAGTAGAAACCGTGCAGTTGCTACTTTTTCATTGGGGTTTCCAAAACTTAAAATCTTTTTTTTAAAGAGTTCCTTTAGAGTTGAAACCAAGATTTCAAATTATCCTTTTTCATTATTATAATCCACTGTATGCATTTTAAGTATCAAGGAATTTGACTGAAGGCCTTTTGAGAAAACACGTTGATTAGTGACCCTATTTCATTATGGCAGTCAAACCACTGATTTTCAACTTTAGTCTATGAAACCTCCAAACCTTAAACATTGTTGCAAAATTAGGCTTATCTCACCGTTTCCAGCACTTTTGTGCACCTTGGGCACATCTGTGATGAAAAATTGAAGATTTTAACCAAAGTTGCAAAAATAGGCTTATCTCACCGTTTCCAGCGCTTTTGTGCATCTTGGGCACATCTGTGATGAAAAATTGAAGATTTTAACCAAAGTTGCAAAAATAGGCTTATCTCACCGTTTCCAGCGCTTTTGGGCATCTTGGGCACATCTGTGATGAAAAATTTAAGATTTTAACCAAAGTTGCAAAAATAGGCTTATCTCACCGTTTCCAGCGCTTTTGCGCATCTTGGGCACATCTGTGATGAAAAATTGAAGATTTTAACCAAAGTTGCAAAAATAGGCTTATCTCACCGTTTCCAGCGCTTTTGTGCATCTTGGACACATCTGTGATGAAAAATTGAAGATTTCAACCAAAGTTGCAAAAATAGGCTTATCTCACCGTTTCCAGCGCTTTTGTGCATCTTGGACACATCTGTGATGAAAAATTGAAGATTTTAACCATTGTTGCAAAAATAGGCTTATCTCCCCGTTTCCAGCACTTTTTGGCACTTAGAGCCAATCTGACAGTAGAAACCGTGCAGTTGCTACTTTTTCATTGGGGTTTCCAAAACTTAAAATCTTTTTTTTAAAGAGTTCCTTTAGAGTTGAAACCAAGATTTCAAATTATCCTTTTTCATTATTATAATCCACTGTATGCATTTTAAGTATCAAGGAATTTGACTGAAGGCCTTTTGAGAAAACACGTTGATTAGTGACCCTATTTCATTATGGCAGTCAAACCACTGATTTTCAACTTTAGTCTATGAAACCTCCAAACCTTAAACATTGTTGCAAAATTAGGCTTATCTCACCGTTTCCAGCACTTTTGTGCACCTTGGGCACATCTGTGATGAAAAATGAAGATTTTAACCAAAGTTGCAAAAATAGGCTTATCTCACCGTTTCCAGCGCTTTTGTGCATCTTGGGCACATCTGTGATGAAAAATTGAAGATTTTAACCAAAGTTGCAAAAATAGGCTTATCTCACCGTTTCCAGCGCTTTTGGGCATCTTGGGCACATCTGTGATGAAAAATTTAAGATTTTAACCAAAGTTGCAAAAATAGGCTTATCTCACCGTTTCCAGCGCTTTTGCGCATCTTGGGCACATCTGTGATGAAAAATTGAAGATTTTAACCAAAGTTGCAAAAATAGGCTTATCTCACCGTTTCCAGCGCTTTTGTGCATCTTGGGCACATCTGTGATGAAAAATTGAAGATTTCAACCAAAGTTGCAAAAATAGGCTTATCTCACCGTTTCCAGCGCTTTTGTGCATCTTGGACACATCTGTGATGAAAAATTGAAGATTTTAACCATTGTTGCAAAAATAGGCTTATCTCCCCGTTTCCAGCACTTTTTGGCACTTAGAGCCAATCTGACAGTAGAAACCGTGCAGTTGCTACTTTTTCATTGGGGTTTCCAAAACTTAAAATCTTTTTTTTAAAGAGTTCCTTTAGAGTTGAAACCAAGATTTCAAATTATCCTTTTTCATTATTATAATCCACTGTATGCATTTTAAGTATCAAGGAAATTGACTGAAGGCCTTTTGAGAAAACACGTTGATTAGTGACCCTATTTCATTATGGCAGTCAAACCACTGATTTTCAACTTTAGTCTATGAAACCTCCAAACCTTAAACATTGTTGCAAAATTAGGCTTATCTCACCGTTTCCAGCACTTTTGCGCACCTTGGGCACATCTGTGATGAAAAATTTAAGATTTTAACCAAAGTTGCAAAAATAGGCTTATCTCACCGTTTCCAGCGCTTTTGTGCATCTTGGGCACATCTGTGATGAAAAATTGAAGATTTTAACCAAAGTTGCAAAAATAGGCTTATCTCACCGTTTCCAGCGCTTTTGTGCATCTTGGGCACATCTGTGATGAAAAATTGAAGATTTTAACCAAAGTTGCAAAAATAGGCTTATCTCACCGTTTCCAGCGCTTTTGTGCATCTTGGACACATCTGTGATGAAAAATTGAAGATTTTAACCATTGTTGCAAAAATAGGCTTATCTCCCCGTTTCCAGCACTTTTTGGCACTTAGAGCCAATCTGACAGTAGAAACCGTGCAGTTGCTACTTTTTCCTTGGGGTTTCCAAAACTTAAAATCTTTTTTTTAAAGAGTTCCTTTAGAGTTGAAACCAAGATTTCAAATTATCCTTTTTCATTATTATAATCCACTGTATGCATTTTAAGTATCAAGGAATTTGACTGAAGGCCTTTTGAGAAAACACGTTGATTAGTGACCCTATTTCATTATGGCAGTCAAACCACTGATTTTCAACTTTAGTCTATGAAACCTCCAAACCTTAAACATTGTTGCAAAATTAGGCTTATCTCACCGTTTGCAGCACTTTTGTGCACCTTGGGCATATCTGTGATGAAAAAATGAAGATTTTAACCAAAGTTGCAAAAATAGGCTTATCTCACCGTTTCCAGCGCTTTTGTGCATCTTGGGCACATCTGTGATGAAAAATTGAAGATTTCAACCAAAGTTGCAAAAATAGGCTTATCTCACCGTTTCCAGCGCTTTTGTGCATCTTGGACACATCTGTGATGAAAAATTGAAGATTTTAACCATTGTTGCAAAAATAGGCTTATCTCCCCGTTTCCAGCACTTTTTGGCACTTAGAGCCAATCTGACAGTAGAAACCGTGCAGTTGCTACTTTTTCATTGGGGTTTCCAAAACTTAAAATCTTTTTTTTAAAGAGTTCCTTTAGAGTTGAAACCAAGATTTCAAATTATCCTTTTTCATTATTATAATCCACTGTATGCATTTTAAGTATCAAGGAATTTGACTGAAGGCCTTTTGAGAAAACACGTTGATTAGTGACCCTATTTCATTATGGCAGTCAAACCACTGATTTTCAACTTTAGTCTATGAAACCTCCAAACCTTAAACATTGTTGCAAAATTAGGCTTATCTCACCGTTTCCAGCACTTTTGTGCACCTTGGGCACATCTGTGATGAAAAATTGAAGATTTTAACCAAAGTTGCAAAAATAGGCTTATCTCACCGTTTCCAGCGCTTTTGTGCATCTTGGACACATCTGTGATGAAAAATTGAAGATTTTAACCATTGTTGCAAAAATAGGCTTATCTCCCCGTTCCCAGCACTTTTTGGCACTTAGAGCCAATCTGACAGTAGAAACCGTGCAGTTGCTACTTTTTCATTGGGGTTTCCAAAACTTAAAATCTTTTTTTTAAAGAGTTCCTTTAGAGTTGAAACCAAGATTTCAAATTATCCTTTTTCATTATTATAATCCACTGTATGCATTTTAAGTATCAAGGAATTTGACTGAAGGCCTTTTGAGAAAACACGTTGATTAGTGACCCTATTTCATTATGGCAGTCAAACCACTGATTTTCAACTTTAGTCTATGAAACCTCCAAACCTTAAACATTGTTGCAAAATTAGGCTTATCTCACCGTTTCCAGCACTTTTGCGCACCTTGGGCACATCTGTGATGAAAAATTTAAGATTTTAACCAAAGTTGCAAAAATAGGCTTATCTCACCGTTTCCAGCGCTTTTGCGCATCTTGGGCACATCTGTGATGAAAAATTGAAGATTTTAACCAAAGTTGCAAAAATAGGCTTATCTCACCGTTTCCAGCGCTTTTGTGCATCTTGGGCACATCTGTGATGAAAAATTGAAGATTTTAACCAAAGTTGCAAAAATAGGCTTATCTCACCGTTTCCAGCGCTTTTGTGCATCTTGGGCACATCTGTGATGAAAAATTGAAGATTTTAACCAAAGTTGCAAAAATAGGCTTATCTCACCGTTTCCAGCGCTTTTGTGCATCTTGGACACATCTGTGATGAAAAATTGAGGATTTTAACCATTGTTGCAAAAATAGGCTTATCTCCCCGTTTCCAGCACTTTTTGGCACTTAGAGCCAATCTGACAGTAGAAACCGTGCAGTTGCTACTTTTTCATTGGGGTTTCCAAAACTTAAAATCTTTTTTTTAAAGAGTTCCTTTAGAGTTGAAACCAAGATTTCAAATTATCCTTTTTCATTATTATAATCCACTGTATGCATTTTAAGTATCAAGGAATTTGACTGAAGGCCTTTTGAGAAAACACGTTGATTAGTGACCCTATTTCATTATGGCAGTCAAACCACTGATTTTCAACTTTAGTCTATGAAACCTCCAAACCTTAAACATTGTTGCAAAATTAGGCTTATCTCACCGTTTCCAGCACTTTTGTGCACCTTGGGCATATCTGTGATGAAAAATTTAAGATTTGAACCAAAGTTGCAAAAATAGGCTTATCTCACCGTTTCCAGCGCTTTTGCGCATCTTGGGCACATCTGTGATGAAAAATTGAAGATTTTAACCAAAGTTGCAAAAATAGGCTTATCTCACCGTTTCCAGCGCTTTTGTGCATCTTGGGCACATCTGTGATGAAAAATTGAAGATTTTAACCAAAGTTGCAAAAATAGGCTTATCTCACCGTTTCCAGCACTTTTGTGCACCTTGGGCATATCTGTGATGAAAAATTGAAGATTTTAACCAAAGTTGCAAAAATAGGCTTATCTCACCGTTTCCAGCGCTTTTGTGCATCTTGGCACATCTGTGATGAAAAATTGAAGATTTTAACAAAAGTTGCAAAAATAGGCTTATCTCAGCGTTTCCAGCGCTTTTGGGCATCTTGGGCACATCTGTGATGAAAAATTCAAGATTTTAACCAAAGTTGCAAAAATAGGCTTATCTCACCGTTTCCAGCGCTTTTGCGCATCTTGGGCACATCTGTGATGAAAAATTGAAGATTTTAACCATTGTTGCAAAAATAGGCTTATCTCCCCGTTTCCAGCACTTTTTGGCACTTAGAGCCAATCTGACAGTAGAAACCGTGCAGTTGCTACTTTTTCATTGGGGTTTCCAAAACTTAAAATCTTTTTTTTAAAGAGTTCCTTTAGAGTTGAAACCAAGATTTCAAATTATCCTTTTTCATTATTATAATCCACTGTATGCATTTTAAGTATCAAGGAATTTGACTGAAGGCCTTTTGAGAAAACACGTTGATTAGTGACCCTATTTCATTATGGCAGTCAAACCACTGATTTTCAACTTTAGTCTATGAAACCTCCAAACCTTAAACATTGTTGCAAAATTAGGCTTATCTCACCGTTTCCAGCACTTTTGCGCACCTTGGGCACATCTGTGATGAAAAATTTAAGATTTTAACCAAAGTTGCAAAAATAGGCTTATCTCACCGTTTCCAGCGCTTTTGCGCATCTTGGGCACATCTGTGATGAAAAATTGAAGATTTTAACCAAAGTTGCAAAAATAGGCTTATCTCACCGTTTCCAGCGCTTTTGTGCATCTTGGGCACATCTGTGATGAAAAATTGAAGATTTTAACCAAAGTTGCAAAAATAGGCTTATCTCACCGTTTCCAGCGCTTTTGTGCATCTTGGGCACATCTGTGATGAAAAATTGAAGATTTTAACCAAAGTTGCAAAAATAGGCTTATCTCACCGTTTCCAGCGCTTTTGTGCATCTTGGACACATCTGTGATGAAAAATTGAGGATTTTAACCATTGTTGCAAAAATAGGCTTATCTCCCCGTTTCCAGCACTTTTTGGCACTTAGAGCCAATCTGACAGTAGAAACCGTGCAGTTGCTACTTTTTCATTGGGGTTTCCAAAACTTAAAATCTTTTTTTTAAAGAGTTCCTTTAGAGTTGAAACCAAGATTTCAAATTATCCTTTTTCATTATTATAATCCACTGTATGCATTTTAAGTATCAAGGAATTTGACTGAAGGCCTTTTGAGAAAACACGTTGATTAGTGACCCTATTTCATTATGGCAGTCAAACCACTGATTTTCAACTTTAGTCTATGAAACCTCCAAACCTTAAACATTGTTGCAAAATTAGGCTTATCTCACCGTTTCCAGCACTTTTGCGCACCTTGGGCACATCTGTGATGAAAAATTTAAGATTTTAACCAAAGTTGCAAAAATAGGCTTATCTCACCGTTTCCAGCGCTTTTGCGCATCTTGGGCACATCTGTGATGAAAAATTGAAGATTTTAACCAAAGTTGCAAAAATAGGCTTATCTCACCGTTTCCAGCGCTTTTGTGCATCTTGGGCACATCTGTGATGAAAAATTGAAGATTTTAACCAAAGTTGCAAAAATAGGCTTATCTCACCGTTTCCAGCGCTTTTGTGCATCTTGGGCACATCTGTGATGAAAAATTGAAGATTTTAACCAAAGTTGCAAAAATAGGCTTATCTCACCGTTTCCAGCGCTTTTGTGCATCTTGGACACATCTGTGATGAAAAATTGAGGATTTTAACCATTGTTGCAAAAATAGGCTTATCTCCCCGTTTCCAGCACTTTTTGGCACTTAGAGCCAATCTGACAGTAGAAACCGTGCAGTTGCTACTTTTTCATTGGGGTTTCCAAAACTTAAAATCTTTTTTTTAAAGAGTTCCTTTAGAGTTGAAACCAAGATTTCAAATTATCCTTTTTCATTATTATAATCCACTGTATGCATTTTAAGTATCAAGGAATTTGACTGAAGGCCTTTTGAGAAAACACGTTGATTAGTGACCCTATTTCATTATGGCAGTCAAACCACTGATTTTCAACTTTAGTCTATGAAACCTCCAAACCTTAAACATTGTTGCAAAATTAGGCTTATCTCACCGTTTCCAGCACTTTTGTGCACCTTGGGCATATCTGTGATGAAAAATTTAAGATTTGAACCAAAGTTGCAAAAATAGGCTTATCTCACCGTTTCCAGCGCTTTTGCGCATCTTGGGCACATCTGTGATGAAAAATTGAAGATTTTAACCAAAGTTGCAAAAATAGGCTTATCTCACCGTTTCCAGCGCTTTTGTGCATCTTGGGCACATCTGTGATGAAAAATTGAAGATTTTAACCAAAGTTGCAAAAATAGGCTTATCTCACCGTTTCCAGCACTTTTGTGCACCTTGGGCATATCTGTGATGAAAAATTGAAGATTTTAACCAAAGTTGCAAAAATAGGCTTATCTCACCGTTTCCAGCGCTTTTGTGCATCTTGGCACATCTGTGATGAAAAATTGAAGATTTTAACAAAAGTTGCAAAAATAGGCTTATCTCAGCGTTTCCAGCGCTTTTGGGCATCTTGGGCACATCTGTGATGAAAAATTCAAGATTTTAACCAAAGTTGCAAAAATAGGCTTATCTCACCGTTTCCAGCGCTTTTGCGCATCTTGGGCACATCTGTGATGAAAAATTTTAGATTTTAACCAAAGTTGCAAAAATAGGCTTATCTCCCCGTTTCCAGCACTTTTTGGCACTTAGAGCCAATCTGACAGTAGAAACCGTGCAGTTGCTACTTTTTCATTGGGGTTTCCAAAACTTAAAATCTTTTTTTTAAAGAGTTCCTTTAGAGTTGAAATCAAGATTTCAAATTATCCTTTTTCATTATTATAATCCACTGTATGCATTTTAAGTATCAAGGAATTTGACTGAAGGCCTTTTGAGAAAACACGATGATTAGTGACCCTATTTTAATATGGCAGTCAAACCACTGATTTTCAACTTTAGTCTATGAAACCTCCAAACCTTAAACATTGTTGCAAAATTAGGCTTATCTCACCGTTTCCAGCACTTTTGTGCACCTTGGGCATATCTGTGATGAAAAATTTAAGATTTTAACCAAAGTTGCAAAAATAGGCTTATCTCACCGTTTCCAGCGCTTTTGCGCATCTTGGGCACATCTGTGATGAAAAATTAAAGATTTTAACCAAAGTTGCAAAAATAGGCTTATCTCACCGTTTCCAGCGCTTTTGTGCATCTTGGGCACATCTGTGATGAAAAATTGAAGATTTTAACCAAAGTTGCAAAAATAGGCTTATCTCACCGTTTCCAGCGCTTTTGGGCATCTTGGGCACATCTGTGATGAAAAATTGAAGATTTTAACCAAAGTTGCAAAAATAGGCTTATCTCACCGTTTCCAGCACTTTTTGGCACTTAGAGCCAATCTGACAGTAGAAACCGTGCAGTTGCTACTTTTTCATTGGGGTTTCCAAAACTTAAAAACTTTTTTTTAAAGAGTTCCTTTAGAGTTGAAACCAAGATTTCAAATTATCCTTTTTCATTATTATAATCCACTGTATGCATTTTAAGTATCAAGGAATTTGACTGAAGGCCTTTTGAGAAAACACGTTGATTAGTGACCCTATTTCATTATGGCAGTCAAACCACTGATTTTCAACTTTAGTCTATGAAACCTCCAAACCTTAAACATTGTTGCAAAATTAGGCTTATCTCACCGTTTCCAGCACTTTTGTGCACCTTGGGCATATCTGTGATGAAAAAATAAAGATTTTAACCAAAGTTGCAAAAATAGGCTTATCTCACCGTTTCTAGCGCTTTTGGGCATCTTGGGCACATCTGTGATGAAAAATTTAAGATTTTAACCAAAGTTGCAAAAATAGGCTTATCTCACCGTTTCCAGCGCTTTTGCGCATCTTGGACACATCTGTGATGAAAAATTGAACATTTTAACCAAAGTTACAAAAATAGGCTTATCTCACCCTTTCCAGCGCTTTTGTGCATCTTGGACACATCTGTGATGAAAAATTGAAGATTTTAACCATTGTTGCAAAAATAGGCTTATCTCACCGTTTCCAACGCTTTTGTGCATCTTGGGCACATATGTGATGAAAAATTGAAGATTGTAACCATTGTTGCAAAAATAGGCTTATCTCCCCGTTTCCAGCACTTTTTGGCACTTAGAGCCAATCTGACAGTAGAAACCGTGCAGTTGCTACTTTTTCATTGGGGTTTCCAAAACTTAAAATCTGTTTTTTAAAGAGTTCCTTTAGAGTTGAAACCAAGATTTCAAATTATCCTTTTTCATTATTATAATCCACTGTATGCATTTTAAGTATCAAGGAATTTGACTGAAGGCCTTTTGAGAAAACACGTTGATTAGTGACCCTATTTCATTATGGCAGTCAAACCACTGATTTTCAACTTTAGTCTATGAAACCTCCAAACCTTAAACATTGTTGCAAAATTAGGCTTATCTCACCGTTTCCAGCACTTTTGTGCACCTTGGGCACATCTGTGATGAAAAATTGAAGATTTTAACCAAAGTTGCAAAAATAGGCTTATCTCACCGTTTCCAGCGCTTTTGTGCATCTTGGGCACATCTGTGATGAAAAATTGAAGATTTTAACCAAAGTTGCAAAAATAGGCTTATCTCACCGTTTCCAGCGCTTTTGGGCATCTTGGGCTAATCTGTGATGAAAAATTGAAGATTTCAACCAAAGTTGCAAAAATAGGCTTATCTCACCGTTTCCAGCGCTTTTGTGCATCTTGGACACATCTGTGATGAAAAATTGAAGATTTTAACCATTGTTGCAAAAATAGGCTTATCTCCCCGTTCCCAGCACTTTTTGGCACTTAGAGCCAATCTGACAGTAGAAACCGTGCAGTTGCTACTTTTTCATTGGGGTTTCCAAAACTTAAAATCTTTTTTTTAAAGAGTTCCTTTAGAGTTGAAACCAAGATTTCAAATTATCCTTTTTCATTATTATAATCCACTGTATGCATTTTAAGTATCAAGGAATTTGACTGAAGGCCTTTTGAGAAAACACGTTGATTAGTGACCCTATTTCATTATGGCAGTCAAACCACTGATTTTCAACTTTAGTCTATGAAACCTCCAAACCTTAAACATTGTTGCAAAATTAGGCTTATCTCACCGTTTCCAGCATTTTTGTGCACCTTGGGCATATATGTGATGAAAAAATGAAGATTTTAACCAAAGTTGCAAAAATAGGCTTATCTCACCGTTTCCAGCGCTTTTGCGCATCTTGGACACATCTGTGATGAAAAATTGAACATTTTAACCAAAGTTACAAAAATAGGCTTATCTCACCGTTTCCAGCGCTTTTGTGCATCTTGGACACATCTGTGATGAAAAATTGAAGATTTTAACCATTGTTGCAAAAATAGGCTTATCTCACCGTTTCCAACGCTTTTGTGCATCTTGGGCACATATGTGATGAAAAATTGAAGATTGTAACCATTGTTGCAAAAATAGGCTTATCTCCCCGTTTCCAGCACTTTTTGGCACTTAGAGCCAATCTGACAGTAGAAACCGTGCAGTTGCTACTTTTTCATTGGGGTTTCCAAAACTTAAAATCTGTTTTTTAAAGAGTTCCTTTAGAGTTGAAACCAAGATTTCAAATTATCCTTTTTCATTATTATAATCCACTGTATGCATTTTAAGTATCAAGGAATTTGACTGAAGGCCTTTTGAGAAAACACGTTGATTAGTGACCCTATTTCATTATGGCAGTCAAACCACTGATTTTCAACTTTAGTCTATGAAACCTCCAAACCTTAAACATTGTTGCAAAATTAGGCTTATCTCACCGTTTCCAGCATTTTTGTGCACCTTGGGCATATATGTGATGAAAAAATGAAGATTTTAACCAAAGTTGCAAAAATAGGCTTATCTCACCGTTTCCAGCGCTTTTGCGCATCTTGGGCACATCTGTGATGAAAAATTGAGGATTTTAACCAAAGTTTCAAAAATAGGCTTATCTCACCGTTTCCAGCGCTTTTGCGCATCTTGGGCACATCTGTGATGAAAAATTGAAGATTTTAACCATTGTTGCAAAAATAGGCTTATCTCCCCGTTTCCAGCACTTTTTGGCACTTAGAGCCAATCTGACAGTAGAAACCGTGCAGTTGCTACTTTTTCATTGGGGTTTCCAAAACTTAAAATCTTTTTTTTAAAGAGTTCCTTTAGAGTTGAAACCAAGATTTCAAATTATCCTTTTTCATTATTATAATCCACTGTATGCATTTTAAGTATCAAGGAATTTGACTGAAGGCCTTTTGAGAAAACACGTTGATTAGTGACCCTATTTCATTATGGCAGTCAAACCACTGATTTTCAACTTTAGTCTATGAAACCTCCAAACCTTAAACATTGTTGCAAAATTAGGCTTATCTCACCGTTTCCAGCACTTTTGCGCACCTTGGGCACATCTGTGATGAAAAATTTAAGATTTTAACCAAAGTTGCAAAAATTGGCTTATCTCACCGTTTCCAGCGCTTTTGCGCATCTTGGGCACATCTGTGATGAAAAATTGAAGATTTTAACCAAAGTTGCAAAAATAGGCTTATCTCACCGTTTCCAGCACTTTTTGGCACTTAGAGCCAATCTGACAGTAGAAACCGTGCAGTTGCTACTTTTTCATTGGGGTTTCCAAAACTTAAAAACTTTTTTTTAAAGAGTTCCTTTAGAGTTGAAACCAAGATTTCAAATTATCCTTTTTCATTATTATAATCCACTGTATGCATTTTAAGTATCAAGGAATTTGACTGAAGGCCTTTTGAGAAAACACGTTGATTAGTGACCCTATTTCATTATGGCAGTCAAACCACTGATTTTCAACTTTAGTCTATGAAACCTCCAAACCTTAAACATTGTTGCAAAATTAGGCTTATCTCACCGTTTCCAGCACTTTTGTGCACCTTGGGCATATCTGTGATGAAAAAATAAAGATTTTAACCAAAGTTGCAAAAATAGGCTTATCTCACCGTTTCTAGCGCTTTTGGGCATCTTGGGCACATCTGTGATGAAAAATTTAAGATTTTAACCAAAGTTGCAAAAATAGGCTTATCTCACCGTTTCCAGCGCTTTTGCGCATCTTGGACACATCTGTGATGAAAAATTGAACATTTTAACCAAAGTTACAAAAATAGGCTTATCTCACCGTTTCCAGCGCTTTTGTGCATCTTGGACACATCTGTGATGAAAAATTGAAGATTTTAACCATTGTTGCAAAAATAGGCTTATCTCACCGTTTCCAACGCTTTTGTGCATCTTGGGCACATATGTGATGAAAAATTGAAGATTGTAACCATTGTTGCAAAAATAGGCTTATCTCCCCGTTTCCAGCACTTTTTGGCACTTAGAGCCAATCTGACAGTAGAAACCGTGCAGTTGCTACTTTTTCATTGGGGTTTCCAAAACTTAAAATCTGTTTTTTAAAGAGTTCCTTTAGAGTTGAAACCAAGATTTCAAATTATCCTTTTTCATTATTATAATCCACTGTATGCATTTTAAGTATCAAGGAATTTGACTGAAGGCCTTTTGAGAAAACACGTTGATTAGTGACCCTATTTCATTATCGCAGTCAAACCACTGATTTTCAACTTTAGTCTATGAAACCTCCAAACCTTAAACATTGTTGCAAAATTAGGCTTATCTCACCGTTTCCAGCATTTTTGTGCACCTTGGGCATATATGTGATGAAAAAATGAAGATTTTAACCAAAGTTGCAAAAATAGGCTTATCTCACCGTTTCCAGCGCTTTTGCGCATCTTGGGCACATCTGTGATGAAAAATTGAGGATTTTAACCAAAGTTTCAAAAATAGGCTTATCTCACCGTTTCCAGCGCTTTTGCGCATCTTGGGCACATCTGTGATGAAAAATTGAAGATTTTAACCATTGTTGCAAAAATAGGCTTATCTCCCCGTTTCCAGCACTTTTTGGCACTTAGAGCCAATCTGACAGTAGAAACCGTGCAGTTGCTACTTTTTCATTGGGGTTTCCAAAACTTAAAATCTTTTTTTTAAAGAGTTCCTTTAGAGTTGAAACCAAGATTTCAAATTATCCTTTTTCATTATTATAATCCACTGTATGCATTTTAAGTATCAAGGAATTTGACTGAAGGCCTTTTGAGAAAACACGTTGATTAGTGACCCTATTTCATTATGGCAGTCAAACCACTGATTTTCAACTTTAGTCTATGAAACCTCCAAACCTTAAACATTGTTGCAAAATTAGGCTTATCTCACCGTTTCCAGCACTTTTGCGCACCTTGGGCACATCTGTGATGAAAAATTTAAGATTTTAACCAAAGTTGCAAAAATTGGCTTATCTCACCGTTTCCAGCGCTTTTGCGCATCTTGGGCACATCTGTGATGAAAAATTGAAGATTTTAACCAAAGTTGCAAAAATAGGCTTATCTCACCGTTTCCAGCGCTTTTGTGCATCTTGGGCACATCTGTGATGAAAAATTGAAGATTTTAACCAAAGTTGCAAAAATAGGCTTATCTCACCGTTTCCAGCGCTTTTGTGCATCTTGGGCACATCTGTGATGAAAAATTGAAGATTTTAACCATTGTTGCAAAAATAGGCTTATCTCCCCGTTTCCAGCACTTTTTGGCACTTAGAGCCAATCTGACAGTAGAAACCGTGCAGTTGCTACTTTTTCATTGGGGTTTCCAAAACTTAAAATCTTTTTTTTAAAGAGTTCCTTTAGAGTTGAAACCAAGATTTCAAATTATCCTTTTTCATTATTATAATCCACTGTATGCATTTTAAGTATCAAGGAATTTGACTGAAGGCCTTTTGAGAAAACACGTTGATTAGTGACCCTATTTCATTATGGCAGTCAAACCACTGATTTTCAACTTTAGTCTATGAAACCTCCAAACCTTAAACATTGTTGCAAAATTAGGCTTATCTCACCGTTTCCAGCACTTTTGTGCACCTTGGGCATATCTGTGATGAAAAATTTAAGATTTGAACCAAAGTTGCAAAAATAGGCTTATCTCACCGTTTCCAGCGCTTTTGCGCATCTTGGGCACATCTGTGATGAAAAATTGAAGATTTTAACCAAAGTTGCAAAAATAGGCTTATCTCACCGTTTCCAGCGCTTTTGTGCATCTTGGGCACATCTGTGATGAAAAATTGAAGATTTTAACCAAAGTTGCAAAAATAGGCTTATCTCACCGTTTCCAGCGCTTTTGTGCATCGTGGCACATCTGTGATGAAAAATTGAAGATTTTAACAAAAGTTGCAAAAATAGGCTTATCTCAGCGTTTCCAGCGCTTTTGGGCATCTTGGGCACATCTGTGATGAAAAATTCAAGATTTTAACCAAAGTTGCAAAAATAGGCTTATCTCACCGTTTCCAGCGCTTTTGCGCATCTTGGGCACATCTGTGATGAAAAATTTTAGATTTTAACCAAAGTTGCAAAAATAGGCTTATCTCCCCGTTTCCAGCACTTTTTGGCACTTAGAGCCAATCTGACAGTAGAAACCGTGCAGTTGCTACTTTTTCATTGGGGTTTCCAAAACTTAAAATCTTTTTTTTAAAGAGTTCCTTTAGAGTTGAAATCAAGATTTCAAATTATCCTTTTTCATTATTATAATCCACTGTATGCATTTTAAGTATCAAGGAATTTGACTGAAGGCCTTTTGAGAAAACACGTTGATTAGTGACCCTATTTTATTATGGCAGTCAAACCACTGATTTTCAACTTTAGTCTATGAAACCTCCAAACCTTAAACATTGTTGCAAAATTAGGCTTATCTCACCGTTTCCAGCACTTTTGTGCACCTTGGGCATATCTGTGATGAAAAATTTAAGATTTTAACCAAAGTTGCAAAAATAGGCTTATCTCACCGTTTCCAGCGCTTTTGCGCATCTTGGGCACATCTGTGATGAAAAATTGAAGATTTTAACCAAAGTTGCAAAAATAGGCTTATCTCACCGTTTCCAGCGCTTTTGTGCATCTTGGGCACATCTGTGATGAAAAATTGAAGATTTTAACCAAAGTTGCAAAAATAGGCTTATCTCACCGTTTCCAGCGCTTTTGGGCATCTTGGGCACATCTGTGATGAAAAATTGAAGATTTTAACCAAAGTTGCAAAAATAGGCTTATCTCACCGTTTCCAGCACTTTTTGGCACTTAGAGCCAATCTGACAGTAGAAACCGTGCAGTTGCTACTTTTTCATTGGGGTTTCCAAAACTTAAAAACTTTTTTTTAAAGAGTTCCTTTAGAGTTGAAACCAAGATTTCAAATTATCCTTTTTCATTATTATAATCCACTGTATGCATTTTAAGTATCAAGGAATTTGACTGAAGGCCTTTTGAGAAAACACGTTGATTAGTGACCCTATTTCATTATGGCAGTCAAACCACTGATTTTCAACTTTAGTCTATGAAACCTCCAAACCTTAAACATTGTTGCAAAATTAGGCTTATCTCACCGTTTCCAGCACTTTTGTGCACCTTGGGCATATCTGTGATGAAAAAATAAAGATTTTAACCAAAGTTGCAAAAATAGGCTTATCTCACCGTTTCTAGCGCTTTTGGGCATCTTGGGCACATCTGTGATGAAAAATTTATGATTTTAACCAAAGTTGCAAAAATAGGCTTATCTCACCGTTTCCAGCGCTTTTGCGCATCTTGGACACATCTGTGATGAAAAATTGAACATTTTAACCAAAGTTACAAAAATAGGCTTATCTCACCGTTTCCAGCGCTTTTGTGCATCTTGGACACATCTGTGATGAAAAATTGAAGATTTTAACCATTGTTGCAAAAATAGGCTTATCTCACCGTTTCCAACGCTTTTGTGCATCTTGGGCACATATGTGATGAAAAATTGAAGATTGTAACCATTGTTGCAAAAATAGGCTTATCTCCCCGTTTCCAGCACTTTTTGGCACTTAGAGCCAATCTGACAGTAGAAACCGTGCAGTTGCTACTTTTTCATTGGGGTTTCCAAAACTTAAAATCTGTTTTTTAAAGAGTTCCTTTAGAGTTGAAACCAAGATTTCAAATTATCCTTTTTCATTATTATAATCCACTGTATGCATTTTAAGTATCAAGGAATTTGACTGAAGGCCTTTTGAGAAAACACGTTGATTAGTGACCCTATTTCATTATGGCAGTCAAACCACTGATTTTCAACTTTAGTCTATGAAACCTCCAAACCTTAAACATTGTTGCAAAATTAGGCTCATCTCACCGTTTCCAGCATTTTTGTGCACCTTGGGCATATATGTGATGAAAAAATGAAGATTTTAACCAAAGTTGCAAAAATAGGCTTATCTCACCGTTTCCAGCGCTTTTGCGCATCTTGGGCACATCTGTGATGAAAAATTGAGGATTTTAACCAAAGTTTCAAAAATAGGCTTATCTCACCGTTTCCAGCGCTTTTGCGCATCTTGGGCACATCTGTGATGAAAAATTGAAGATTTTAACCATTGTTGCAAAAATAGGCTTATCTCCCCGTTTCCAGCACTTTTTGGCACTTAGAGCCAATCTGACAGTAGAAACCGTGCAGTTGCTACTTTTTCATTGGGGTTTCCAAAACTTAAAATCTTTTTTTTAAAGAGTTCCTTTAGAGTTGAAACCAAGATTTCAAATTATCCTTTTTCATTATTATAATCCACTGTATGCATTTTAAGTATCAAGGAATTTGACTGAAGGCCTTTTGAGAAAACACGTTGATTAGTGACCCTATTTCATTATGGCAGTCAAACCACTGATTTTCAACTTTAGTCTATGAAACCTCCAAACCTTAAACATTGTTGCAAAATTAGGCTTATCTCACCGTTTCCAGCACTTTTGTGCACCTTGGGCATATCTGTGATGAAAAAATAAAGATTTTAACCAAAGTTGCAAAAATAGGCTTATCTCACCGTTTCTAGCGCTTTTGGGCATCTTGGGCACATCTGTGATGAAAAATTTATGATTTTAACCAAAGTTGCAAAAATAGGCTTATCTCACCGTTTCCAGCGCTTTTGCGCATCTTGGACACATCTGTGATGAAAAATTGAACATTTTAACCAAAGTTACAAAAATAGGCTTATCTCACCGTTTCCAGCGCTTTTGTGCATCTTGGACACATCTGTGATGAAAAATTGAAGATTTTAACCATTGTTGCAAAAATAGGCTTATCTCACCGTTTCCAACGCTTTTGTGCATCTTGGGCACATATGTGATGAAAAATTGAAGATTGTAACCATTGTTGCAAAAAAAGGCTTATCTCCCCGTTTCCAGCACTTTTTGGCACTTAGAGCCAATCTGACAGTAGAAACCGTGCAGTTGCTACTTTTTCATTGGGGTTTCCAAAACTTAAAATCTGTTTTTTAAAGAGTTCCTTTAGAGTTGAAACCAAGATTTCAAATTATCCTTTTTCATTATTATAATCCACTGTATGCATTTTAAGTATCAAGGAATTTGACTGAAGGCCTTTTGAGAAAACACGTTGATTAGTGACCCTATTTCATTATGGCAGTCAAACCACTGATTTTCAACTTTAGTCTATGAAACCTCCAAACCTTAAACATTGTTGCAAAATTAGGCTCATCTCACCGTTTCCAGCATTTTTGTGCACCTTGGGCATATATGTGATGAAAAAATGAAGATTTTAACCAAAGTTGCAAAAATAGGCTTATCTCACCGTTTCCAGCGCTTTTGCGCATCTTGGGCACATCTGTGATGAAAAATTGAGGATTTTAACCAAAGTTTCAAAAATAGGCTTATCTCACCGTTTCCAGCGCTTTTGCGCATCTTGGGCACATCTGTGATGAAAAATTGAAGATTTTAACCATTGTTGCAAAAATAGGCTTATCTCCCCGTTTCCAGCACTTTTTGGCACTTAGAGCCAATCTGACAGTAGAAACCGTGCAGTTGCTACTTTTTCATTGGGGTTTCCAAAACTTAAAATCTTTTTTTTAAAGAGTTCCTTTAGAGTTGAAACCAAGATTTCAAATTATCCTTTTTCATTATTATAATCCACTGTATGCATTTTAAGTATCAAGGAATTTGACTGAAGGCCTTTTGAGAAAACACGTTGATTAGTGACCCTATTTCATTATGGCAGTCAAACCACTGATTTTCAACTTTAGTCTATGAAACCTCCAAACCTTAAACATTGTTGCAAAATTAGGCTTATCTCACCGTTTCCAGCACTTTTGCGCACCTTGGGCACATCTGTGATGAAAAATTTAAGATTTTAACCAAAGTTGCAAAAATTGGCTTATCTCACCGTTTCCAGCGCTTTTGCGCATCTTGGGCACATCTGTGATGAAAAATTGAAGATTTTAACCAAAGTTGCAAAAATAGGCTTATCTCACCGTTTCCAGCGCTTTTGTGCATCTTGGGCACATCTGTGATGAAAAATTGAAGATTTTAACCAAAGTTGCAAAAATAGGCTTATCTCACCGTTTCCAGCGCTTTTGTGCATCTTGGACACATCTGTGATGAAAAATTGAGGATTTTAACCATTGTTGCAAAAATAGGCTTATCTCCCCGTTTCCAGCACTTTTTGGCACTTAGAGCCAATCTGACAGTAGAAACCGTGCAGTTGCTACTTTTTCATTGGGGTTTCCAAAACTTAAAATCTTTTTTTTAAAGAGTTCCTTTAGAGTTGAAACCAAGATTTCAAATTATCCTTTTTCATTATTATAATCCACTGTATGCATTTTAAGTATCAAGGAATTTGACTGAAGGCCTTTTGAGAAAACACGTTGATTAGTGACCCTATTTCATTATGGCAGTCAAACCACTGATTTTCAACTTTAGTCTATGAAACCTCCAAACCTTAAACATTGTTGCAAAATTAGGCTTATCTGACCGTTTCCAGCACTTTTGTGCACCTTGGGCATATCTGTGATGAAAAATTTAAGATTTGAACCAAAGTTGCAAAAATAGGCTTATCTCACCGTTTCCAGCACTTTTGTGCACCTTGGGCATATCTGTGATGAAAAATTGAAGATTTTAACCAAAGTTGCAAAAATAGGCTTATCTCACCGTTTCCAGCGCTTTTGTGCATCTTGGCACATCTGTGATGAAAAATTGAAGATTTTAACAAAAGTTGCAAAAATAGGCTTATCTCAGCGTTTCCAGCGCTTTTGGGCATCTTGGGCACATCTGTGATGAAAAATTCAAGATTTTAACCAAAGTTGCAAAAATAGGCTTATCTCACCGTTTCCAGCGCTTTTGCGCATCTTGGGCACATCTGTGATGAAAAATTTTAGATTTTAACCAAAGTTGCAAAAATAGGCTTATCTCCCCGTTTCCAGCACTTTTTGGCACTTAGAGCCAATCTGACAGTAGAAACCGTGCAGTTGCTACTTTTTCATTGGGGTTTCCAAAACTTAAAATCTTTTTTTTAAAGAGTTCCTTTAGAGTTGAAATCAAGATTTCAAATTATCCTTTTTCATTATTATAATCCACTGTATGCATTTTAAGTATCAAGGAATTTGACTGAAGGCCTTTTGAGAAAACACGTTGATTAGTGACCCTATTTTATTATGGCAGTCAAACCACTGATTTTCAACTTTAGTCTATGAAACCTCCAAACCTTAAACATTGTTGCAAAATTAGGCTTATCTCACCGTTTCCAGCACTTTTGTGCACCTTGGGCATATCTGTGATGAAAAATTTAAGATTTTAACCAAAGTTGCAAAAATAGGCTTATCTCCCCGTTTCCAGCACTTTTTGGCACTTAGAGCCAATCTGACAGTAGAAACCGTGCAGTTGCTACTTTTTCATTGGGGTTTCCAAAACTTAAAATCTTTTTTTTAAAGAGTTCCTTTAGAGTTGAAACCAAGATTTCAAATTATCCTTTTTCATTATTATAATCCACTGTATGCATTTTAAGTATCAAGGAATTTGACTGAAGGCCTTTTGAGAAAACACGTTGATTAGTGACCCTATTTCATTATGGCAGTCAAACCACTGATTTTCAACTTTAGTCTATGAAACCTCCAAACCTTAAACATTGTTGCAAAATTAGGCTTATCTCACCGTTTCCAGCACTTTTGTGCACCTTGGGCATATCTGTGATGAAAAAATGAAGATTTTAACCAAAGTTGCAAAAATAGGCTTATCTCACCGTTTCCAGCGCTTTTGCTCATCTTGGGCACATCTGTGATGAAAAATTGAAGATTTTAACCAAAGTTGCAAAAATAGGCTTATCTCACCGTTTCCAGCGCTTTTGCGCATCTTGGGCACATCTGTGATGAAAAATTGAAGATTTTAACCAAAGTTGCAAAAAATAGGCTTATCTCACCGTTTCCAGCGCTTTTGTCTATCTTGGGCACATCTGTGATGAAAAATTGAAGATTTTAACCATTGTTGCAAAAATAGGCTTATCTCCCCGTTTCCAGCGCTTTTGTGCATCTTGGACACATCTGTGATGAAAAATTGAAGATTTTAACCATTGTTGCAAAAATAGGCTTATCTCCCCGTTTCCAGCACTTTTTGGCACTTAGAGCCAATCTGACAGTAGAAACCGTTGCAGTTGCTACTTTTTCATTGGGGTTTCCAAAACTTAAAATCTTTTTTTTAAAGAGTTCCTTTAGAGTTGAAACCAAGATTTCAAATTATCCTTTTTCATTATTATAATCCACTGTATGCATTTTAAGTATCAAGGAATTTGACTGAAGGCCTTTTGAGAAAACACGTTGATTAGTGACCCTATTTCATTATGGCAGTCAAACCACTGATTTTCAACTTTAGTCTATGAAACCTCCAAACCTTAAACATTGTTGCAAAATTAGGCTTATCTCACCATTTCCAGCACTTTTGTGCACCTTGGGCATATCTGTGATGAAAAAATGAAGATTTTAACCAAAGTTGCAAAAATAGGCTTATCTCACCGTTTCCAGCGCTTTTGGGCATCTTGGGCACATCTGTGATGAAAAATTTAAGATTTTAACCAAAGTTGCAAAAATAGGCTTATCTCACCGATTCCAGCGCTTTTGGGCATCTTGGGCACATCTGTGATGAAAAATTGAAGATTTTAACCAAAGTTGCAAAAATAGGCTTATCTCACCGTTTCCAGCGCTTTTGTGCATCTTGGGCACATCTGTGATGAAAAATTGAAGATTTTAACCAAAGTTGCAAAAATAGGCTTATCTCCCCGTTTCCAGCACTTTTTGGCACTTAGAGCCAATCTGACAGTAGAAACCGTGCAGTTGGTACTTTTTCATTGGGGTTTCCAAAACCTAAAATCTTTTTTTTAAAGAGTTCCTTTAGAGTTGAAACCAAGATTTCAAATTATCCTTTTTCATTATTATAATCCACTGTATGCATTTTAAGTATCAAGGAATTTGACTGAAGGCCTTTTGAGAAAACACGTTGATTAGTGACCCTATTTCATTATGGCAGTCAAACCACTGATTTTCAACTTTAGTCTATGAAACCTCCAAACCTTAAACATTGTTGCAAAATTAGGCTTATCTCACCGTTTCCAGCACTTTTGTGCACCTTGGGCACATCTGTGATGAAAAATTGAAGATTTTAACCAAAGTTGCAAAAATAGGCTTATCTCACCGTTTCCAGCGCTTTTGCGCATCTTGGGCACATCTGTGATGAAAAATTGAAGATTTTAACCAAAGTTGCAAAAATAGGCTTATCTCACCGTTTCCAGCGCTTTTGCGCATCTTGGGCACATCTGTGATGAAAAATTGAAGATTTTAACCAAAGTTGCAAAAAATAGGCTTATCTCACCGTTTCCAGCGCTTTTGTCTATCTTGGGCACATCTGTGATGAAAAATTGAAGATTTTAACCATTGTTGCAAAAATAGGCTTATCTCCCCGTTTCCAGCACTTTTGTGCACCTTGGGCATATCTGTGATGAAAAAATGAAGATTTTAACCAAAGTTGCAAAAATAGGCTTATCTCACCGTTTCCAGCGCTTTTGTGCATCTTGGACACATCTGTGATGAAAAATTGAAGATTTTAACCATTGTTGCAAAGATAGGCTTATCTCCCCGTTTCCAGCACTTTTTGGCACTTAGAGCCAATCTGACAGTAGAAACCGTTGCAGTTGCTACTTTTTCATTGGGGTTTCCAAAACTTAAAATCTTTTTTTTAAAGAGTTCCTTTAGAGTTGAAACCAAGATTTCAAATTATCCTTTTTCATTATTATAATCCACTGTATGCATTTTAAGTATCAAGGAATTTGACTGAAGGCCTTTTGAGAAAACACGTTGATTAGTGACCCTATTTCATTATGGCAGTCAAACCACTGATTTTCAACTTTAGTCTATGAAACCTCCAAACCTTAAACATTGTTGCAAAATTAGGCTTATCTCACCGTTTCCAGCACTTTTGTGCACCTTGGGCATATCTGTGATGAAAAAATGAAGATTTTAACCAAAGTTGCAAAAATAGGCTTATCTCACCGTTTCCAGCGCTTTTGGGCATCTTGGGCACATCTGTGATGAAGAATTGAAGATTTTAACCAAAGTTGCAAAAATAGGCTTATCTCACCGTTTCCAGCGCTTTTGTGCATCTTGGACACATCTGTGATGAAAAATTGAAGATTTTAACCATTGTTGCAAAAATAGGTTTATCTCCCCGTTTCCAGCACTTTTTGGCACTTAGAGCCAATCTGACAGTAGAAACCGTGCAGTTGCTACTTTTTCATTGGGGTTTCCAAAACTTAAAATCTTTTTTTTAAAGAGTTCCTTTAGAGTTGAAACCAAGATTTCAAATTATCCTTTTTCATTATTATAATCCACTGTATGCATTTTAAGTATCAAGGAATTTGACTGAAGGCCTTTTGAGAAAACACGTTGATTAGTGACCCTATTTCATTATGGCAGTCAAACCACTGATTTTCAACTTTAGTCTATGAAACCTCCAAACCTTAAACATTGTTGCAAAATTAGGCTTATCTCACCGTTTCCAGCACTTTTGCGCACCTTGGGCACATCTGTGATGAAAAATTTAAGATTTTAACCAAAGTTGCAAAAATAGGCTTATCTCACCGTTTCCAGCGCTTTTGTGCATCTTGGGCACATCTGTGATGAAAAATTGAAGATTTTAACCAAAGTTGCAAAAATAGGCTTATCTCACCGTTTCCAGCGCTTTTGTGCATCTTGGACACATCTGTGATGAAAAATTGAAGATTTTAACCATTGTTGCAAAAATAGGCTTATCTCCCCGTTTCCAGCACTTTTTGGCACTTAGAGCCAATCTGACAGTAGAAACCGTTGCAGTTGCTACTTTTTCATTGGGGTTTCCAAAACTTAAAATCTTTTTTTTAAAGAGTTCCTTTAGAGTTGAAACCAAGATTTCAAATTATCCTTTTTCATTATTATAATCCACTGTATGCATTTTAAGTATCAAGGAATTTGACTGAAGGCCTTTTGAGAAAACACGTTGATTAGTGACCCTATTTCATTATGGCAGTCAAACCACTGATTTTCAACTTTAGTCTATGAAACCTCCAAACCTTAAACATTGTTGCAAAATTAGGCTTATCTCACCGTTTCCAGCACTTTTGTGCACCTTGGGCATATCTGTGATGAAAAAATGAAGATTTTAACCAAAGTTGCAAAAATAGGCTTATCTCACCGTTTCCAGCGCTTTTGGGCATCTTGGGCACATCTGTGATGAAAAATTTAAGATTTTAACCAAAGTTGCAAAAATAGGCTTATCTCACCGATTCCAGCGCTTTTGGGCATCTTGGGCACATCTGTGATGAAAAATTGAAGATTTTAACCAAAGTTGCAAAAATAGGCTTATCTCACCGTTTCCAGCGCTTTTGTGCATCTTGGGCACATCTGTGATGAAAAATTGAAGATTTTAACCAAAGTTGCAAAAATAGGCTTATCTCCCCGTTTCCAGCACTTTTTGGCACTTAGAGCCAATCTGACAGTAGAAACCGTGCAGTTGGTACTTTTTCATTGGGGTTTCCAAAACTTAAAATCTTTTTTTTAAAGAGTTCCTTTAGAGTTGAAACCAAGATTTCAAATTATCCTTTTTCATTATTATAATCCACTGTATGCATTTTAAGTATCAAGGAATTTGACTGAAGGCCTTTTGAGAAAACACGTTGATTAGTGACCCTATTTCATTATGGCAGTCAAACCACTGATTTTCAACTTTAGTCTATGAAACCTCCAAACCTTAAACATTGTTGCAAAATTAGGCTTATCTCACCGTTTCCAGCACTTTTGTGCACCTTGGGCACATCTGTGATGAAAAATTGAAGATTTTAACCAAAGTTGCAAAAATAGGCTTATCTCACCGTTTCCAGCGCTTTTGTGCATCTTGGGCACATCTGTGATGAAAAATTTAAGATTTTAACCAAAGTTGCAAAAATAGGCTTATCTCACCGTTTCCAGCGCTTTTGGGCATCTTGGGCACATCTGTGATGAAAAATTGAAGATTTTAACCAAAGTTGCAAAAATAGGCTTATCTCACCGTTTCCAGCGCTTTTGGGCATCTTGGGCACATCTGTGATGAAAAATTGAAGATTTTAACCAAAGTTGCAAAAATAGGCTTATCTCACCGTTTCCAGCGCTTTTGGGCATCTTGGGCACATCTGTGATGAAAAATTGAAGATTTTAACCAAAGTTGCAAAAATAGGCTTATCTCACCGTTTCCAGCGCTTTTGTGCATCTTGGGCACATCTGTGATGAAAAATTGAAGATTTCAACCAAAGTTGCAAAAATAGGCTTATCTCACCGTTTCCAGCGCTTTTGTGCATCTTGGACACATCTGTGATGAAAAATTGAAGATTTTAACCATTGTTGCAAAAATAGGCTTATCTCCCCGTTTCCAGCACTTTTTGGCACTTAGAGCCAATCTGACAGTAGAAACCGTGCAGTTGCTACTTTTTCCTTGGGGTTTCCAAAACTTAAAATCTTTTTTTTAAAGAGTTCCTTTAGAGTTGAAACCAAGATTTCAAATTATCCTTTTTCATTATTATAATCCACTGTATGCATTTTAAGTATCAAGGAATTTGACTGAAGGCCTTTTGAGAAAACACGTTGATTAGTGACCCTATTTCATTATGGCAGTCAAACCACTGATTTTCAACTTTAGTCTATGAAACCTCCAAACCTTAAACATTGTTGCAAAATTAGGCTTATCTCACCGTTTCCAGCACTTTTGTGCACCTTGGGCACATCTGTGATGAAAAATTGAAGATTTTAACCAAAGTTGCAAAAATAGGCTTATCTCACCGTTTCCAGCGCTTTTGTGCATCTTGGGCACATCTGTGATGAAAAATTGAAGATTTTAACCAAAGTTGCAAAAATAGGCTTATCTCACCGTTTCCAGCGCTTTTGGGCATCTTGGGCACATCTGTGATGAAAAATTGAAGATTTTAACCAAAGTTGCAAAAATAGGCTTATCTCACCGTTTCCAGCGCTTTTGTGCATCTTGGGCACATCTGTGATGAAAAATTGAAGATTTCAACCACAGTTGCAAAAATAGGCTTATCTCACCGTTTCCAGCGCTTTTGTGCATCTTGGACACATCTGTGATGAAAAATTGAAGATTTTAACCATTGTTGCAAAAATAGGCTTATCTCCCCGTTTCCAGCACTTTTTGGCACTTAGAGCCAATCTGACAGTAGAAACCGTGCAGTTGCTACTTTTTCATTGGGGTTTCCAAAACTTAAAATCTTTTTTTTAAAGAGTTCCTTTAGAGTTGAAACCAAGATTTCAAATTATCCTTTTTCATTATTATAATCCACTGTATGCATTTTAAGTATCAAGGAATTTGACTGAAGGCCTTTTGAGAAAACACGTTGATTAGTGACCCTATTTCATTATGGCAGTCAAACCACTGATTTTCAACTTTAGTCTATGAAACCTCCAAACCTTAAACATTGTTGCAAAATTAGGCTTATCTCACCGTTTCCAGCACTTTTTGGCACTTAGAGCCAATCTGACAGTAGAAACCGTGCAGTTGCTACTTTTTCATTGGGGTTTCCAAAACTTAAAATCTTTTTTTTAAAGAGTTCCTTTAGAGTTGAAACCAAGATTTCAAATTATCCTTTTTCATTATTATAATCCACTGTATGCATTTTAAGTATCAAGGAATTTGACTGAAGGCCTTTTGAGAAAACACGTTGATTAGTGACCCTATTTCATTATGGCAGTCAAACCACTGATTTTCAACTTTAGTCTATGAAACCTCCAAACCTTAAACATTGTTGCAAAATTAGGCTTATCTCACCGTTTCCAGCACTTTTGCGCACCTTGGGCACATCTGTGATGAAAAATTTAAGATTTTAACCAAAGTTGCAAAAATTGGCTTATCTCACCGTTTCCAGCGCTTTTGCGCATCTTGGGCACATCTGTGATGAAAAATTGAAGATTTTAACCAAAGTTGCAAAAATAGGCTTATCTCACCGTTTCCAGCGCTTTTGTGCATCTTGGGCACATCTGTGATGAAAAATTGAAGATTTTAACCAAAGTTGCAAAAATAGGCTTATCTCACCGTTTCCAGCGCTTTTGTGCATCTTGGGCACATCTGTGATGAAAAATTTTAGATTTTAACCAAAGTTGCAAAAATAGGCTTATCTCCCCGTTTCCAGCACTTTTTGGCACTTAGAGCCAATCTGACAGTAGAAACCGTGCAGTTGCTACTTTTTCATTGGGGTTTCCAAAACTTAAAATCTTTTTTTTAAAGAGTTCCTTTAGAGTTGAAATCAAGATTTCAAATTATCCTTTTTCATTATTATAATCCACTGTATGCATTTTAAGTATCAAGGAATTTGACTGAAGGCCTTTTGAGAAAACACGTTGATTAGTGACCCTATTTTATTATGGCAGTCAAACCACTGATTTTCAACTTTAGTCTATGAAACCTCCAAACCTTAAACATTGTTGCAAAATTAGGCTTATCTCACCGTTTCCAGCACTTTTGTGCACCTTGGGCATATCTGTGATGAAAAATTTAAGATTTTAACCAAAGTTGCAAAAATAGGCTTATCTCCCCGTTTCCAGCACTTTTTGGCACTTAGAGCCAATCTGACAGTAGAAACCGTGCAGTTGCTACTTTTTCATTGGGGTTTCCAAAACTTAAAATCTTTTTTTTAAAGAGTTCCTTTAGAGTTGAAACCAAGATTTCAAATTATCCTTTTTCATTATTATAATCCACTGTATGCATTTTAAGTATCAAGGAATTTGACTGAAGGCCTTTTGAGAAAACACGTTGATTAGTGACCCTATTTCATTATGGCAGTCAAACCACTGATTTTCAACTTTAGTCTATGAAACCTCCAAACCTTAAACATTGTTGCAAAATTAGGCTTATCTCACCGTTTCCAGCACTTTTGTGCACCTTGGGCATATCTGTGATGAAAAAATGAAGATTTTAACCAAAGTTGCAAAAATAGGCTTATCTCACCGTTTCCAGCGCTTTTGCGCATCTTGGGCACATCTGTGATGAAAAATTGAAGATTTTAACCAAAGTTGCAAAAATAGGCTTATCTCACCGTTTCCAGCGCTTTTGCGCATCTTGGGCACATCTGTGATGAAAAATTGAAGATTTTAACCAAAGTTGCAAAAAATAGGCTTGTCTCACCGTTTCCAGCGCTTTTGTCTATCTTGGGCACATCTGTGATGAAAAATTGAAGATTTTAACCATTGTTGCAAAAATAGGCTTATCTCCCCGTTTCCAGCACTTTTGTGCACCTTGGGCATATCTGTGATGAAAAAATGAAGATTTTAACCAAAGTTGCAAAAATAGGCTTATCTCACCGTTTCCAGCGCTTTTGTGCATCTTGGACACATCTGTGATGAAAAATTGAAGATTTTAACCATTGTTGCAAAAATAGGCTTATCTCCCCGTTTCCAGCACTTTTTGGCACTTAGAGCCAATCTGACAGTAGAAACCGTGCAGTTGCTACTTTTTCATTGGGGTTTCCAAAACTTAAAATCTGTTTTTTAAAGAGTTCCTTTAGAGTTGAAACCAAGATTTCAAATTATCCTTTTTCATTATTATAATCCACTGTATGCATTTTAAGTATCAAGGAATTTGACTGAAGGCCTTTTGAGAAAACACGTTGATTAGTGACCCTATTTCATTATGGCAGTCAAACCACTTATTTTCAACTTTAGTCTATGAAACCTCCAAACCTTAAACATTGTTGCAAAATTAGGCTTATCTCACCGTTTCCAGCACTTTTGTGCACCTTGGGCATATCTGTGATGAAAAAATGAAGATTTTAACCAAAGTTGCAAAAATAGGCTTATCTCACCGTTTCCAGCGCTTTTGGGCATCTTGGGCACATCTGTGATGAAGAATTGAAGATTTTAACCAAAGTTGCAAAAATAGGCTTATCTCACCGTTTCCAGCGCTTTTGTGCATCTTGGACACATCTGTGATGAAAAATTGAAGATTTTAACCATTGTTGCAAAAATAGGTTTATCTCCCCGTTTCCAGCACTTTTTGGCACTTAGAGCCAATCTGACAGTAGAAGCCGTGCAGTTGCTACTTTTTCATTGGGGTTTCCAAAACTTAAAATCTTTTTTTTAAAGAGTTCCTTTAGAGTTGAAACCAAGATTTCAAATTATCCTTTTTCATTATTATAATCCACTGTATGCATTTTAAGTATCAAGGAATTTGACTGAAGGCCTTTTGAGAAAACACGTTGATTAGTGACCCTATTTCATTATGGCAGTCAAACCACTGATTTTCAACTTTAGTCTATGAAACCTCCAAACCTTAAACATTGTTGCAAAATTAGGCTTATCTCACCGTTTCCAGCACTTTTGCGCACCTTGGGCACATCTGTGATGAAAAATTTAAGATTTTAACCAAAGTTGCAAAAATAGGCTTATCTCACCGTTTCCAGCGCTTTTGTGCATCTTGGGCACATCTGTGATGAAAAATTGAAGATTTTAACCAAAGTTGCAAAAATAGGCTTATCTCACCGTTTCCAGCGCTTTTGTGCATCTTGGACACATCTGTGATGAAAAATTGAAGATTTTAACCATTGTTGCAAAAATAGGCTTATCTCCCCGTTTCCAGCACTTTTTGGCACTTAGAGCCAATCTGACAGTAGAAACCGTTGCAGTTGCTACTTTTTCATTGGGGTTTCCAAAACTTAAAATCTTTTTTTTAAAGAGTTCCTTTAGAGTTGAAACCAAGAATTCAAATTATCCTTTTTCATTATTATAATCCACTGTATGCATTTTAAGTATCAAGGAATTTGACTGAAGGCCTTTTGAGAAAACACGTTGATTAGTGACCCTATTTCATTATGGCAGTCAAACCACTGATTTTCAACTTTAGTCTATGAAACCTCCAAACCTTAAACATTGTTGCAAAATTAGGCTTATCTCACCGTTTCCAGCACTTTTGTGCACCTTGGGCATATCTGTGATGAAAAAATGAAGATTTTAACCAAAGTTGCAAAAATAGGCTTATCTCACCGTTTCCAGCGCTTTTGGGCATCTTGGGCACATCTGTGATGAAGAATTGAAGATTTTAACCAAAGTTGCAAAAATAGGCTTATCTCACCGTTTCCAGCGCTTTTGTGCATCTTGGACACATCTGTGATGAAAAATTGAAGATTTTAACCATTGTTGCAAAAATAGGTTTATCTCCCCGTTTCCAGCACTTTTTGGCACTTAGAGCCAATCTGACAGTAGAAACCGTGCAGTTGCTACTTTTTCATTGGGGTTTCCAAAACTTAAAATCTTTTTTTTAAAGAGTTCCTTTAGAGTTGAAACCAAGATTTCAAATTATCCTTTTTCATTATTATAATCCACTGTATGCATTTTAAGTATCAAGGAATTTGACTGAAGGCCTTTTGAGAAAACACGTTGATTAGTGACCCTATTTCATTATGGCAGTCAAACCACTGATTTTCAACTTTAGTCTATGAAACCTCCAAACCTTAAACATTGTTGCAAAATTAGGCTTATCTCACCGTTTCCAGCACTTTTGCGCACCCTGGGCACATCTGTGATGAAAAATTTAAGATTTTAACCAAAGTTGCAAAAATAGGCTTATCTCACCGTTTCCAGCGCTTTTGTGCATCTTGGGCACATCTGTGATGAAAAATTGAAGATTTTAACCAAAGTTGCAAAAATAGGCTTATCTCACCGTTTCCAGCGCTTTTGTGCATCTTGGACACATCTGTGATGAAAAATTGAAGATTTTAACCATTGTTGCAAAAATAGGCTTATCTCCCCGTTTCCAGCACTTTTTGGCACTTAGAGCCAATCTGACAGTAGAAACCGTTGCAGTTGCTACTTTTTCATTGGGGTTTCCAAAACTTAAAATCTTTTTTTTAAAGAGTTCCTTTAGAGTTGAAACCAAGATTTCAAATTATCCTTTTTCATTATTATAATCCACTGTATGCATTTTAAGTATCAAGGAATTTGACTGAAGGCCTTTTGAGAAAACACGTTGATTAGTGACCCTATTTCATTATGGCAGTCAAACCACTGATTTTCAACTTTAGTCTATGAAACCTCCAAACCTTAAACATTGTTGCAAAATTAGGCTTATCTCACCGTTTCCAGCACTTTTGTGCACCTTGGGCATATCTGTGATGAAAAAATGAAGATTTTAACCAAAGTTGCAAAAATAGGCTTATCTCACCGTTTCCAGCGCTTTTGGGCATCTTGGGCACATCTGTGATGAAAAATTTAAGATTTTAACCAAAGTTGCAAAAATAGGCTTATCTCACCGATTCCAGCGCTTTTGGGCATCTTGGGCACATCTGTGATGAAAAATTGAAGATTTTAACCAAAGTTGCAAAAATAGGCTTATCTCACCGTTTCCAGCGCTTTTGTGCATCTTGGGCACATCTGTGATGAAAAATTGAAGATTTTAACCAAAGTTGCAAAAATAGGCTTATCTCCCCGTTTCCAGCACTTTTTGGCACTTAGAGCCAATCTGACAGTAGAAACCGTGCAGTTGGTACTTTTTCATTGGGGTTTCCAAAACTTAAAATCTTTTTTTTAAAGAGTTCCTTTAGAGTTGAAACCAAGATTTCAAATTATCCTTTTTCATTATTATAATCCACTGTATGCATTTTAAGTATCAAGGAATTTGACTGAAGGCCTTTTGAGAAAACACGTTGATTAGTGACCCTATTTAATTATGGCAGTCAAACCACTGATTTTCAACTTTAGTCTATGAAACCTCCAAACCTTAAACATTGTTGCAAAATTAGGCTTATCTCACCGTTTCCAGCACTTTTGTGCACCTTGGGCACATCTGTGATGAAAAATTGAAGATTTTAACCAAAGTTGCAAAAATAGGCTTATCTCACCGTTTCCAGCGCTTTTGTGCATCTTGGGCACATCTGTGATGAAAAATTGAAGATTTTAACCAAAGTTGCAAAAATAGGCTTATCTCACCGTTTCCAGCGCTTTTGGGCATCTTGGGCACATCTGTGATGAAAAATTGAAGATTTTAACCAAAGTTGCAAAAATAGGCTTATCTCACCGTTTCCAGCGCTTTTGTGCATCTTGGACACATCTGTGATGAAAAATTGAAGATTTTAACCATTGTTGCAAAAATAGGCTTATCTCCCCGTTTCCAGCACTTTTTGGCACTTAGAGCCAATCTGACAGTAGAAACCGTGCAGTTGCTACTTTTTCCTTGGGGTTTCCAAAACTTAAAATCTTTTTTTTAAAGAGTTCCTTTAGAGTTGAAACCAAGATTTCAAATTATCCTTTTTCATTATTATAATCCACTGTATGCATTTTAAGTATCAAGGAATTTGACTGAAGGCCTTTTGAGAAAACACGTTGATTAGTGACCCTATTTCATTATGGCAGTCAAACCACTGATTTTCAACTTTAGTCTATGAAACCTCCAAACCTTAAACATTGTTGCAAAATTAGGCTTATCTCACCGTTTCCAGCACTTTTGTGCACCTTGGGCACATCTGTGATGAAAAATTGAAGATTTTAACCAAAGTTGCAAAAATAGGCTTATCTCACCGTTTCCAGCGCTTTTGTGCATCTTGGGCACATCTGTGATGAAAAATTGAAGATTTTAACCAAAGTTGCAAAAATAGGCTTATCTCACCGTTTCCAGCGCTTTTGGGCATCTTGGGCACATCTGTGATGAAAAATTGAAGATTTTAACCAAAGTTGCAAAAATAGGCTTATCTCACCGTTTCCAGCGCTTTTGTGCATCTTGGGCACATCTGTGATGAAAAATTGAAGATTTCAACCAAAGTTGCAAAAATAGGCTTATCTCACCGTTTCCAGCGCTTTTGTGCATCTTGGACACATCTGTGATGAAAAATTGAAGATTTTAACCATTGTTGCAAAAATAGGCTTATCTCCCCGTTTCCAGCACTTTTTGGCACTTAGAGCCAATCTGACAGTAGAAACCGTGCAGTTGCTACTTTTTCATTGGGGTTTCCAAAACTTAAAATCTTTTTTTTAAAGAGTTCCTTTATAGTTGAAACCAAGATTTCAAATTATCCTTTTTCATTATTATAATCCACTGTATGCATTTTAAGCATCAAGGAATTTGACTGAAGGCCTTTTGAGAAAACACGTTGATTAGTGACCCTATTTCATTATGGCAGTCAAACCACTGATTTTCAACTTTAGTCTATGAAACCTCCAAACCTTAAACATTGTTGCAAAATTAGGCTTATCTCACCGTTTCCAGCACTTTTGTGCACCTTGGGCACATCTGTGATGAAAAATTGAAGATTTTAACCAAAGTTGCAAAAATAGGCTTATCTCACCGTTTCCAGCGCTTTTGTGCATCTTGGGCACATCTGTGATGAAAAATTGAAGATTTTAACCAAAGTTGCAAAAATAGGCTTATCTCACCGTTTCCAGCGCTTTTGGGCATCTTGGGCACATCTGTGATGAAAAATTGAAGATTTTAACCAAAGTTGCAAAAAATAGGCTTATCTCACCGTTTCCAGCGCTTTTGTGCATCTTGGGCACATCTGTGATGAAAAATTGAAGATTTCAACCAAAGTTGCAAAAATAGGCTTATCTCACCGTTTCCAGCGCTTTTGTGCATCTTGGACACATCTGTGATGAAAAATTGAAGATTTTAACCATTGTTGCAAAAATAGGCTTATCTCCCCGTTTCCAGCACTTTTTGGCACTTAGAGCCAATCTGACAGTAGAAACCGTGCAGTTGCTACTTTTTCCTTGGGGTTTCCAAAACTTAAAATCTTTTTTTTAAAGAGTTCCTTTAGAGTTGAAACCAAGATTTCAAATTATCCTTTTTCATTATTATAATCCACTGTATGCATTTTAAGTATCAAGGAATTTGACTGAAGGCCTTTTGAGAAAACACGTTGATTAGTGACCCTATTTCATTATGGCAGTCAAACCACTGATTTTCAACTTTAGTCTATGAAACCTCCAAACCTTAAACATTGTTGCAAAATTAGGCTTATCTCACCGTTTCCAGCACTTTTGTGCACCTTGGGCACATCTGTGATGAAAAATTGAAGATTTTAACCAAAGTTGCAAAAATAGGCTTATCTCACCGTTTCCAGCGCTTTTGTGCATCTTGGGCACATCTGTGATGAAAAATTGAAGATTTTAACCAAAGTTGCAAAAATAGGCTTATCTCACCGTTTCCAGCGCTTTTGGGCATCTTGGGCACATCTGTGATGAAAAATTGAAGATTTTAACCAAAGTTGCAAAAATAGGCTTATCTCACCGTTTCCAGCGCTTTTGTGCATCTTGGGCACATCTGTGATGAAAAATTGAAGATTTCAACCAAAGTTGCAAAAATAGGCTTATCTCACCGTTTCCAGCGCTTTTGTGCATCTTGGACACATCTGTGATGAAAAATTGAAGATTTTAACCATTGTTGCAAAAATAGGCTTATCTCCCCGTTTCCAGCACTTTTTGGCACTTAGAGCCAATCTGACAGTAGAAACCGTGCAGTTGCTACTTTTTCATTGGGGTTTCCAAAACTTAAAATCTTTTTTTTAAAGAGTTCCTTTAGAGTTGAAACCAAGATTTCAAATTATCCTTTTTCATTATTATAATCCACTGTATGCATTTTAAGTATCAAGGAATTTGACTGAAGGCCTTTTGAGAAAACACGTTGATTAGTGACCCTATTTCATTATGGCAGTCAAACCACTGATTTTCAACTTTAGTCTATGAAACCTCCAAACCTTAAACATTGTTGCAAAATTAGGCTTATCTCACCGTTTCCAGCACTTTTGTGCACCTTGGGCACATCTGTGATGAAAAATTGAAGATTTTAACCAAAGTTGCAAAAATAGGCTTATCTCACCGTTTCCAGCGCTTTTGTGCATCTTGGGCACATCTGTGATGAAAAATTGAAGATTTTAACCAAAGTTGCAAAAATAGGCTTATCTCACCGTTTCCAGCGCTTTTGGGCATCTTGGGCACATCTGTGATGAAAAATTGAAGATTTTAACCAAAGTTGCAAAAATAGGCTTATCTCACCGTTTCCAGCGCTTTTGTGCATCTTGGGCACATCTGTGATGAAAAATTGAAGATTTCAACCAAAGTTTCAAAAATAGGCTTATCTCACCGTTTCCAGCGCTTTTGTGCATCTTGGACACATCTGTGATGAAAAATTGAAGATTTTAACCATTGTTGCAAAAATAGGCTTATCTCCCCGTTTCCAGCACTTTTTGGCACTTAGAACCAATCTGACAGTAGAAACCGTGCAGTTGCTACTTTTTCATTGGGGTTTCCAAAACTTAAAATCTTTTTTTTAAAGAGTTCCTTTAGAGTTGAAACCAAGATTTCAAATTATCCTTTTTCATTATTATAATCCACTGTATGCATTTTAAGTATCAAGGAATTTGACTGAAGGCCTTTTGAGAAAACACGTTGATTAGTGACCCTATTTCATTATGGCAGTCAAACCACTGATTTTCAACTTTAGTCTATGAAACCTCCAAACCTTAAACATTGTTGCAAAATTAGGCTTATCTCACCGTTTCCAGCATTTTTGTGCACCTTGGGCATATATGTGATGAAAAAATGAAGATTTTCACCAAAGTTGCAAAAATAGGCTTATCTCACCGTTTCCAGCGCTTTTGCGCATCTTGGGCACATCTGTGATGAAAAATTGAGGATTTTAACCAAAGTTTCAAAAATAGGCTTATCTCACCGTTTCCAGCGCTTTTGCGCATCTTGGGCACATCTGTGATGAAAAAATGAAGATTTTAACAATTGTTGCAAAAATAGGCTTATCTCCCCGTTTCCAGCACTTTTTGGCACTTAGAGCCAATCTGACAGTAGAAACCGTGCAGTTGCTACTTTTTCATTGGGGTTTCCAAAACTTAAAATCTTTTTTTTAAAGAGTTCCTTTAGAGTTGAAACCAAGATTTCAAATTATCCTTTTTCATTATTATAATCCACTGTATGCATTTTAAGTATCAAGGAATTTGACTGAAGGCCTTTTGAGAAAACACGTTGATTAGTGACGCTATTTCATTATGGCAGTCAAACCACTGATTTTCAACTTTAGTCTATGAAACCTCCAAACCTTAAACATTGTTGCAAAATTAGGCTTATCTCACCGTTTCCAGCACTTTTGCGCACCTTGGGCATATCTGTGATGAAAAAATGAAGATTTTAACCAAAGTTGCAAAAATAGGCTTATCTCACCGTTTCCAGCGCTTTTGTGCATCTTGGGCACATCTGTGATGAAAAATTGAAGATTTTAACCAAAGTTGCAAAAATAGGCTTATCTCACCGATTCCAGCGCTTTTGTGCATCTTGGACACATCTGTGATGAAAATTGAAGATTTCAACCAAAGTTGCAAAAATAGGCTTATCTCACCGTTTCCAGCGCTTTTGTGCATCTTGGACACATCTGTGATGAAAAATTGAAGATTTTAACCATTGTTGCAAAAATAGGCTTATCTCCCCGTTTCCAGCACTTTTTGGCACTTAGAGCCAATCTGACAGTAGAAACCGTGCAGTTGCTACTTTTTCATTGGGGTTTCCAAAACTTAAAATCTTTTTTTTAAAGAGTTCCTTTAGAGTTGAAACCAAGATTTCAAATTATCCTTTTTCATTATTATAATCCACTGTATGCATTTTAAGTATCAAGGAATTTGACTGAAGGCCTTTTGAGAAAACACGTTGATTAGTGACCCTATTTCATTATGGCAGTCAAACCACTGATTTTCAACTTTAGTCTATGAAACCTCCAAACCTTAAACATTGTTGCAAAATTAGGCTTATCTCACCGTTTCCAGCACTTTTGTGCACCTTGGGCACATCTGTGATGAAAAAATGAAGATTTTAACCAAAGTTGCAAAAATAGGCTTATCTCACCGTTTCCAGCGCTTTTGTGCATCTTGGGCACATCTGTGATGAAAAATTGAAGATTTTAACCAAAGTTGCAAAAATAGGCTTATCTCACCGTTTCCAGCGCTTTTGGGCATCTTGGGCACATCTGTGATGAAAAATTTAAGATTTTAACCAAAGTTGCAAAAATAGGCTTATCTCACCGTTTCCAGCGCTTTTGCGCATCTTGGGCACATCTGTGATGAAAAATTGAAGATTTTAACCAAAGTTGCAAAAATAGGCTTATCTCACCGTTTCCAGCGCTTTTGTGCATCTTGGGCACATCTGTGATGAAAAATTGAAGATTTCAACCAAAGTTGCAAAAATAGGCTTATCTCACCGTTTCCAGCGCTTTTGTGCATCTTGGACACATCTGTGATGAAAAATTGAAGATTTTAACCATTGTTGCAAAAATAGGCTTATCTCCCCGTTTCCAGCACTTTTTGGCACTTAGAGCCAATCTGACAGTAGAAACCGTGCAGTTGCTACTTTTTCATTGGGGTTTCCAAAACTTAAAATCTTTTTTTTAAAGAGTTCCTTTAGAGTTGAAACCAAGATTTCAAATTATCCTTTTTCATTATTATAATCCACTGTATGCATTTTAAGCATCAAGGAATTTGACTGAAGGCCTTTTGAGAAAACACGTTGATTAGTGACCCTATTTCATTATGGCAGTCAAACCACTGATTTTCAACTTTAGTCTATGAAACCTCCAAACCTTAAACATTGTTGCAAAATTAGGCTTATCTCACCGTTTCCAGCACTTTTGTGCACCTTGGGCACATCTGTGATGAAAAATTGAAGATTTTAACCAAAGTTGCAAAAATAGGCTTATCTCACCGTTTCCAGCGCTTTTGTGCATCTTGGGCACATCTGTGATGAAAAATTGAAGATTTTAACCAAAGTTGCAAAAATAGGCTTATCTCACCGTTTCCAGCGCTTTTGGGCATCTTGGGCACATCTGTGATGAAAAATTGAAGATTTTAACCAAAGTTGCAAAAATAGGCTTATCTCACCGTTTCCAGCGCTTTTGTGCATCTTGGGCACATCTGTGATGAAAAATTGAAGATTTCAACCAAAGTTGCAAAAATAGGCTTATCTCACCGTTTCCAGCGCTTTTGTGCATCTTGGACACATCTGTGATGAAAAATTGAAGATTTTAACCATTGTTGCAAAAATAGGCTTATCTCCCCGTTTCCAGCACTTTTTGGCACTTAGAGCCAATCTGACAGTAGAAACCGTGCAGTTGCTACTTTTTCCTTGGGGTTTCCAAAACTTAAAATCTTTTTTTTAAAGAGTTCCTTTAGAGTTGAAACCAAGATTTCAAATTATCCTTTTTCATTATTATAATCCACTGTATGCATTTTAAGTATCAAGGAATTTGACTGAAGGCCTTTTGAGAAAACACGTTGATTAGTGACCCTATTTCATTATGGCAGTCAAACCACTGATTTTCAACTTTAGTCTATGAAACCTCCAAACCTTAAACATTGTTGCAAAATTAGGCTTATCTCACCGTTTCCAGCGCTTTTGTGCATCTTGGGCACATCTGTGATGAAAAATTGAAGATTTTAACCAAAGTTGCAAAAATAGGCTTATCTCACCGTTTCCAGCGCTTTTGTGCATCTTGGACACATCTGTGATGAAAAATTGAAGATTTTAACCATTGTTGCAAAAATAGGCTTATCTCCCCGTTTCCAGCACTTTTTGGCACTTAGAGCGAATCTGACAGTAGAAACCGTGCAGTTGCTACTTTTTCATTGGGGTTTCCAAAACTTAAAATCTTTTTTTTAAAGAGTTCCTTTAGAGTTGAAACCAAGATTTCAAATTATCCTTTTTCATTATTATAATCCACTGTATGCATTTTAAGTATCAAGGAATTTCACTGAAGGCCTTTTGAGAAAACACGTTGATTAGTGACCCTATTTCATTATGGCAGTCAAACCACTGATTTTCAACTTTAGTCTATGAAACCTCCAAACCTTAAACATTGTTGCAAAATTAGGCTTATCTCACCGTTTCCAGCACTTTTGTGCACCTTGGGCATATCTGTGATGAAAAAATGAAGATTTTAACCAAAGTTGCAAAAATAGGCTTATCTCACCGTTTCCAGCGCTTTTGGGCATCTTGGGCACATCTGTGATGAAAAGTTGAAGATTTTAACCAAAGTTGCAAAAATAGGCTTATCTCACCGTTTCCAGCGCTTTTGTGCATCTTGGGCACATCTGTGATGAAAAATTGAAGATTTTAACCAAAGTTGCAAAAATAGGCTTATCTCACCGTTTCCAGCGCTTTTGTGCATCTTGGGCACATCTGTGATGAAAAATTGAAGATTTTAACCATTGTTGCAAAAATAGGCTTATCTCCCCGTTTCCAGCACTTTTTGGCACTTAGAGCGAATCTGACAGTAGAAACCGTGCAGTTGCTACTTTTTCATTGGGGTTTCCAAAACTTAAAATCTTTTTTTTAAAGAGTTCCTTTAGAGTTGAAACCAAGATTTCAAATTATCCTTTTTCATTATTATAATCCACTGTATGCATTTTAAGTATCAAGGAAATTGAGTGAAGGCCTTTTGAGAAAACACGTTGATTAGTGACCCTATTTCATTATGGCAGTCAAACCACTGATTTTCAACTTTAGTCTATGAAACCTCCAAACCTTAAACATTGTTGCAAAATTAGGCTTATCTCACCGTTTCCAGCACTTTTGTGCACCTTGGGCATATCTGTGATGAAAAAATGAAGATTTTAACCAAAGTTGCAAAAATAGGCTTATCTCACCGTTTCCAGCGCTTTTGGGCATCTTGGGCACATCTGTGATGAAAAATTGAAGATTTTAACCAAAGTTGCAAAAATAGGCTTATCTCACCGTTTCCAGCGCTTTTGTGCATCTTGGGCACATCTGTGATGAAAAATTGAAGATTTTAACCAAAGTTGCAAAAATAGGCTTATCTCACCGTTTCCAGCGCTTTTGTGCATCTTGGGCACATCTGTGATGAAAAATTGAAGATTTTAACCATTGTTGCAAAAATAGGCTTATCTCCCCGTTTCCAGCACTTTTTGGCACTTAGAGCGAATCTGACAGTAGAAACCGTGCAGTTGCTACTTTTTCATTGGGGTTTCCAAAACTTAAAATCTTTTTTTTAAAGAGTTCCTTTAGAGTTGAAACCAAGATTTCAAATTATCCTTTTTCATTATTATAATCCACTGTATGCATTTTAAGTATCAAGGAAATTGAGTGAAGGCCTTTTGAGAAAACACGTTGATTAGTGACCCTATTTCATTATGGCAGTCAAACCACTGATTTTTAACTTTAGTCTATGAAACCTCCAAACCTTAAACATTGTTGCAAAATTAGGCTTATCTCACCGTTTCCAGCACTTTTGTGCACCTTGGGCATATCTGTGATGAAAAAATGAAGATTTTAACCAAAGTTGCAAAAATAGGCTTATCTCACCGTTTCCAGCGCTTTTGCGCATCTTGGGCACATCTGTGATGAAAAATTGAAGATTTTAACCAAAGTTGCAAAAATAGGCTTATCTCACCGTTTCCAGCGCTTTTGGGCATCTTGAGCACATCTGTGATGAAAAATTGAAGATTTTAACCAAAGTTGCAAAAATAGGCTTATCTCACCGTTTCCAGCGCTTTTGTGCATCTTGGACACATCTGTGATTAAAAATTGAAGATTTTAACCATTGTTTCAAAAATAGGCTTATCTCCCCGTTTCCAGCTCTTTTTGGCACTTAGAGCGAATCTGACAGTAGAAACCGTGCAGTTGCTACTTTTTCATTGGGGTTTCCAAAACTTAAAATCTTTTTTTTAAAGAGTTCCTTTAGAGTTGAAACCAAGATTTCAAATGATCCTTTTTCATTATTATAATCCACTGTATGCATTTTAAGTATCAAGGAATTTGACTGAAGGCCTTTTGAGAAAACACGTTGATTAGTGACCCTATTTCATTATGGCAGTCAAACCACTGATTTTCAACTTTAGTCTATGAAACCTCCAAACCTTAAACATTGTTGCAAAATTAGGCTTATCTCACCGTTTCCAGCACTTTTGCGCACCTTGGGCACATCTGTGATGAAAAATTGAAGATTTTAACCAAAGTTGCAAAAATAGGCTTATCTCACCGTTTCCAGCGCTTTTGCGCATCTTGGGCACATCTGTGATGAAAAATTGAAGATTTTAACCAAAGTTGCAAAAATAGGCTTATCTCACCGTTTCCAGCGCTTTTGTGCATCTTGGGCACATCTGTGATGAAAAATTGAAGATTTTAACCAAAGTTGCAAAAATAGGCTTATCTCACCGTTTCCAGCGCTTTTGTGCATCTTGGACACATCTGTGATGAAAAATTGAAGATTTTAACCATTGTTGCAAAAATAGGCTTATCTCCCCGTTTCCAGCACTTTTTGGCACTTAGAGCGAATCTGACAGTAGAAACCGTGCAGTTGCTACTTTTTCATTGGGGTTTCCAAAACTTAAAATCTTTTTTTTAAAGAGTTCCTTTAGAGTTGAAACCAAGATTTCAAATTATCCTTTTTCATTATTATAATCCACTGTATGCATTTTAAGTATCAAGGAATTTGACTGAAGGCCTTTTGAGAAAACACGTTGATTAGTGACCCTATTTCATTATGGCAGTCAAACCACTGATTTTCAACTTTAGTCTATGAAACCTCCAAACCTTAAACATTGTTGCAAAATTAGGCTTATCTCACCGTTTCCAGCACTTTTGTGCACCTTGGGCATATCTGTGATGAAAAAATGAAGATTTTAACCAAAGTTGCAAAAATAGGCTTATCTCACCGTTTCCAGCGCTTTTGGGCATCTTGGGCACATCTGTGATGAAAAATTGAAGATTTTAACCAAAGTTGCAAAAATAGGCTTATCTCACCGTTTCCAGCGCTTTTGTGCATCTTGGGCACATCTGTGATGAAAAATTGAAGATTTTAACCATTGTTGCAAAAATAGGCTTATCTCCCCGTTTCCAGCACTTTTTGGCACTTAGAGCGAATCTGACAGTAGAAACCGTGCAGTTGCTACTTTTTCATTGGGGTTTCCAAAACTTAAAATCTTTTTTTTAAAGAGTTCCTTTAGAGTTGAAACCAAGATTTCAAATTATCCTTTTTCATTATTATAATCCACTGTATGCATTTTAAGTATCAAGGAAATTGAGTGAAGGCCTTTTGAGAAAACACGTTGATTAGTGACCCTATTTCATTATGGCAGTCAAACCACTGATTTTTAACTTTAGTCTATGAAACCTCCAAACCTTAAACATTGTTGCAAAATTAGGCTTATCTCACCGTTTCCAGCACTTTTGTGCACCTTGGGCATATCTGTGATGAAAAAATGAAGATTTTAACCAAAGTTGCAAAAATAGGCTTATCTCACCGTTTCCAGCGCTTTTGCGCATCTTGGGCACATCTGTGATGAAAAATTGAAGATTTTAACCAAAGTTGCAAAAATAGGCTTATCTCACCGTTTCCAGCGCTTTTGGGCATCTTGAGCACATCTGTGATGAAAAATTGAAGATTTTAACCAAAGTTGCAAAAATAGGCTTATCTCACCGTTTCCAGCGCTTTTGTGCATCTTGGACACATCTGTGATTAAAAATTGAAGATTTTAACCATTGTTTCAAAAATAGGCTTATCTCCCCGTTTCCAGCTCTTTTTGGCACTTAGAGCGAATCTGACAGTAGAAACCGTGCAGTTGCTACTTTTTCATTGGGGTTTCCAAAACTTAAAATCTTTTTTTTAAAGAGTTCCTTTAGAGTTGAAACCAAGATTTCAAATGATCCTTTTTCATTATTATAATCCACTGTATGCATTTTAAGTATCAAGGAATTTGACTGAAGGCCTTTTGAGAAAACACGTTGATTAGTGACCCTATTTCATTATGGCAGTCAAACCACTGATTTTCAACTTTAGTCTATGAAACCTCCAAACCTTAAACATTGTTGCAAAATTAGGCTTATCTCACCGTTTCCAGCACTTTTGCGCACCTTGGGCACATCTGTGATGAAAAATTGAAGATTTTAACCAAAGTTGCAAAAATAGGCTTATCTCACCGTTTCCAGCGCTTTTGCGCATCTTGGGCACATCTGTGATGAAAAATTGAAGATTTTAACCAAAGTTGCAAAAATAGGCTTATCTCACCGTTTCCAGCGCTTTTGTGCATCTTGGGCACATCTGTGATGAAAAATTGAAGATTTTAACCAAAGTTGCAAAAATAGGCTTATCTCACCGTTTCCAGCGCTTTTGTGCATCTTGGACACATCTGTGATGAAAAATTGAAGATTTTAACCATTGTTGCAAAAATAGGCTTATCTCCCCGTTTCCAGCACTTTTTGGCACTTAGAGCGAATCTGACAGTAGAAACCGTGCAGTTGCTACTTTTTCATTGGGGTTTCCAAAACTTAAAATCTTTTTTTTAAAGAGTTCCTTTAGAGTTGAAACCAAGATTTCAAATTATCCTTTTTCATTATTATAATCCACTGTATGCATTTTAAGTATCAAGGAAATTGAGTGAAGGCCTTTTGAGAAAACACGTTGATTAGTGACCCTATTTCATTATGGCAGTCAAACCACTGATTTTTAACTTTAGTCTATGAAACCTCCAAACCTTAAACATTGTTGCAAAATTAGGCTTATCTCACCGTTTCCAGCACTTTTGTGCACCTTGGGCATATCTGTGATGAAAAAATGAAGATTTTAACCAAAGTTGCAAAAATAGGCTTATCTCACCGTTTCCAGCGCTTTTGCGCATCTTGGGCACATCTGTGATGAAAAATTGAAGATTTTAACCAAAGTTGCAAAAATAGGCTTATCTCACCGTTTCCAGCGCTTTTGGGCATCTTGGGCACATCTGTGATGAAAAATTTAAGATTTTAACCAAAGTTGCAAAAATAGGCTTATCTCACCGTTTCCAGTGCTTTTGTGCATCTTGGACACATCTGTGATTAAAAATTGAAGATTTTAACCATTGTTGCAAAAATAGGCTTATCTCCCCGTTTCCAGCTCTTTTTGGCACTTAGAGCGAATCTGACAGTAGAAACCGTGCAGTTGCTACTTTTTCATTGGGGTTTCCAAAACTTAAAATCTTTTTTTTAAAGAGTTCCTTTAGAGTTGAAACCAAGATTTCAAATTATCCTTTTTCATTATTATAATCCACTGTATGCATTTTAAGTATCAAGGAATTTGACTGAAGGCCTTTTGAGAAAACACGTTGATTAGTGACCCTATTTCATTATGGCAGTCAAACCACTGATTTTCAACTTTAGTCTATGAAACCTCCAAACCTTAAACATTGTTGCAAAATTAGGCTTATCTCACCGTTTCCAGCACTTTTGCGCACCTTGGGCACATCTGTGATGAAAAATTTAAGATTTTAACCAAAGTTGCAAAAATAGGCTTATCTCACCGTTTCCAGCGCTTTTGTGCATCTTGGACACATCTGTGATGAAAAATTGAAGATTTTAACCAAAGTTGCAAAAATAGGCTTATCTCACCGTTTCCAGCGCTTTTGGGCATCTTGGGCACATCTGTGATGAAAAATTGAAGATTTTAACCAAAGTTGCAAAAATAGGCTTATCTCACCGTTTCCAGCGCTTTTGTGCATCTTGGACACATCTGTGATGAAAAATTGAAGATTTTAACCATTGTTGCAAAAATAGGCTTATCTCCCCGTTTACAGCACTTTTTGGCACTTAGAGCGAATCTGACAGTAGAAACCGTGCAGTTGCTACTTTTTCATTGGGGTTTCTAAAACTTAAAATCTTTTTTTTAAAGAGTTCCTTTAGAGTTGAAACCAAGATTTCAAATTATCCTTTTTCATTATTATAATCCACTGTATGCATTTTAAGTATCAAGGAAATTGAGTGAAGGCCTTTTGAGAAAACACGTTGATTAGTGACCCTATTTCATTATGGCAGTCAAACCACTGATTTTCAACTTTAGTCTATGAAACCTCCAAACCTTAAACATTGTTGCAAAATTAGGCTTATCTCACCGTTTCCAGCACTTTTGCGCACCTTGGGCACATCTGTGATGAAAAATTGAAGATTTTAACCAAAGTTGCAAAAATAGGCTTATCTCACCGTTTCCAGCGCTTTTGCGCATCTTGGGCACATCTGTGATGAAAAATTGAAGATTTTAACCAAAGTTGCAAAAATAGGCTTATCTCACCGTTTCCAGCGCTTTTGTGCATCTTGGGCACATCTGTGATGAAAAATTGAAGATTTTAACCAAAGTTGCAAAAATAGGCTTATCTCACCGTTTCCAGCGCTTTTGTGCATCTTGGGCACATCTGTGATGAAAAATTGAAGATTTTAACCAAAGTTGCAAAAATAGGCTTATCTCACCGTTTCCAGCGCTTTTGTGCATCTTGGACACATCTGTGATGAAAAATTGAAGATTTTAACCATTGTTGCAAAAATAGGCTTATCTCCCCGTTTCCAGCACTTTTTGGCACTTAGAGCGAATCTGACAGTAGAAACCGTGCAGTTGCTACTTTTTCATTGGGGTTTCCAAAACTCAAAATCTTTTTTTTAAAGAGTTCCTTTAGAGTTGAAACCAAGATTTCAAATTATCCTTTTTCATTATTATAATCCACTGTATGCATTTTAAGTATCAAGGAATTTGACTGAAGGCCTTTTGAGAAAACACGTTGATTAGTGACCCTATTTCATTATGGCAGTCAAACCACTGATTTTCAACTTTAGTCTATGAAACCTCCAAACCTTAAACATTGTTGCAAAATTAGGCTTATCTCACCGTTTCCAGCACTTTTGTGCACCTTGGGCATATCTGTGATGAAAAAATGAAGATTTTAACCAAAGTTGCAAAAATAGGCTTATCTCACCGTTTCCAGCGCTTTTGGGCATCTTGGGCACATCTGTGATGAAAAATTGAAGATTTTAACCAAAGTTGCAAAAATAGGCTTATCTCACCGTTTCCAGCGCTTTTGTGCATCTTGGGCACATCTGTGATGAAAAATTGAAGATTTTAACCAAAGTTGCAAAAATAGGCTTATCTCACCGTTTCCAGCGCTTTTGTGCATCTTGGGCACATCTGTGATGAAAAATTGAAGATTTTAACCATTGTTGCAAAAATAGGCTTATCTCCCCGTTTCCAGCACTTTTTGGCACTTAGAGCGAATCTGACAGTAGAAACCGTGCAGTTGCTACTTTTTCATTGGGGTTTCCAAAACTTAAAATCTTTTTTTTAAAGAGTTCCTTTAGAGTTGAAACCAAGATTTCAAATTATCCTTTTTCATTATTATAATCCACTGTATGCATTTTAAGTATCAAGGAAATTGAGTGAAGGCCTTTTGAGAAAACACGTTGATTAGTGACCCTATTTCATTATGGCAGTCAAACCACTGATTTTTAACTTTAGTCTATGAAACCTCCAAACCTTAAACATTGTTGCAAAATTAGGCTTATCTCACCGTTTCCAGCACTTTTGTGCACCTTGGGCATATCTGTGATGAAAAAATGAAGATTTTAACCAAAGTTGCAAAAATAGGCTTATCTCACCGTTTCCAGCGCTTTTGCGCATCTTGGGCACATCTGTGATGAAAAATTGAAGATTTTAACCAAAGTTGCAAAAATAGGCTTATCTCACCGTTTCCAGCGCTTTTGGGCATCTTGGGCACATCTGTGATGAAAAATTGAAGATTTTAACCAAAGTTGCAAAAATAGGCTTATCTCACCGTTTCCAGCGCTTTTGTGCATCTTGGACACATCTGTGATTAAAAATTGAAGATTTTAACCATTTTTGCAAAAATAGGCTTATCTCCCCGTTTCCAGCTCTTTTTGGCACTTAGAGCGAATCTGACAGTAGAAACCGTGCAGTTGCTACTTTTTCATTGGGGTTTCCAAAACTTAAAATCTTTTTTTTAAAGAGTTCCTTTAGAGTTGAAACCAAGATTTCAAATTATCCTTTTTCATTATTATAATCCACTGTATGCATTTTAAGTATCAAGGAAATTGAGTGAAGGCCTTTTGAGAAAACACGTTGATTAGTGACCCTATTTCATTATGGCAGTCAAACCACTGATTTTCAACTTTAGTCTATGAAACCTCCAAACCTTAAACATTGTTGCAAAATTAGGCTTATCTCACCGTTTCCAGCACTTTTGCGCACCTTGGGCACATCTGTGATGAAAAATTGAAGATTTTAACCAAAGTTGCAAAAATAGGCTTATCTCACCGTTTCCAGCGCTTTTGCGCATCTTGGGCACATCTGTGATGAAAAATTGAAGATTTTAACCAAAGTTGCAAAAATAGGCTTATCTCACCGTTTCCAGCGCTTTTGTGCATCTTGGGCACATCTGTGATGAAAAATTGAAGATTTTAACCAAAGTTGCAAAAATAGGCTTATCTCACCGTTTCCAGCGCTTTTGTGCATCTTGGACACATCTGTGATGGAAAATTGAAGATTTTAACCATTGTTGCAAAAATAGGCTTATCTCCCCGTTTCCAGCACTTTTTGGCACTTAGAGCGAATCTGACAGTAGAAACCGTGCAGTTGCTACTTTTTCATTGGGGTTTCCAAAACTTAAAATCTTTTTTTTAAAGAGTTCCTTTAGAGTTGAAACCAAGATTTCAAATTATCCTTTTTCATTATTATAATCCACTGTATGCATTTTAAGTATCAAGGAATTTGACTGAAGGCCTTTTGAGAAAACACGTTGATTAGTGACCCTATTTCATTATGGCAGTCAAACCACTGATTTTCAACTTTAGTCTATGAAACCTCCAAACCTTAAACATTGTTGCAAAATTAGGCTTATCTCACCGTTTCCAGCACTTTTGTGCACCTTGGGCATATCTGTGATGAAAAAATGAAGATTTTAACCAAAGTTGCAAAAATAGGCTTATCTCACCGTTTCCAGCGCTTTTGGGCATCTTGGGCACATCTGTGATGAAAAATTGAAGATTTTAACCAAAGTTGCAAAAATAGGCTTATCTCACCGTTTCCAGCGCTTTTGTGCATCTTGGGCACATCTGTGATGAAAAATTGAAGATTTTAACCAAAGTTGCAAAAATAGGCTTATCTCACCGTTTCCAGCGCTTTTGTGCATCTTGGGCACATCTGTGATGAAAAATTGAAGATTTTAACCATTGTTGAAAAAATAGGCTTATCTCCCCGTTTCCAGCACTTTTTGGCACTTAGAGCGAATCTGACAGTAGAAACCGTGCAGTTGCTACTTTTTCATTGGGGTTTCCAAAACTTAAAATCTTTTTTTTAAAGAGTTCCTTTAGAGTTGAAACCAAGATTTCAAATTATCCTTTTTCATTATTATAATCCACTGTATGCATTTTAAGTATCAAGGAAATTGAGTGAAGGCCTTTTGAGAAAACACGTTGATTAGTGACCCTATTTCATTATGGCAGTCAAACCACTGATTTTTAACTTTAGTCTATGAAACCTCCAAACCTTAAACATTGTTGCAAAATTAGGCTTATCTCACCGTTTCCAGCACTTTTGTGCACCTTGGGCATATCTGTGATGAAAAAATGAAGATTTTAACCAAAGTTGCAAAAATAGGCTTATCTCACCGTTTCCAGCGCTTTTGCGCATCTTGGGCACATCTGTGATGAAAAATTGAAGATTTTAACCAAAGTTGCAAAAATAGGCTTATCTCACCGTTTCCAGCGCTTTTGGGCATCTTGGGCACATCTGTGATGAAAAATTGAAGATTTTAACCAAAGTTGCAAAAATAGGCTTATCTCACCGTTTCCAGCGCTTTTGTGCATCTTGGACACATCTGTGATTAAAAATTGAAGATTTTAACCATTGTTGCAAAAATAGGCTTATCTCCCCGTTTCCAGCTCTTTTTGGCACTTAGAGCGAATCTGACAGTAGAAACCGTGCAGTTGCTACTTTTTCATTGGGGTTTCCAAAACTTAAAATCTTTTTTTTAAAGAGTTCCTTTAGAGTTGAAACCAAGATTTCAAATTATCCTTTTTCATTATTATAATCCACTGTATGCATTTTAAGTATCAAGGAAATTGAGTGAAGGCCTTTTGAGAAAACACGTTGATTAGTGACCCTATTTCATTATGGCAGTCAAACCACTGATTTTCAACTTTAGTCTATGAAACCTCCAAACCTTAAACATTGTTGCAAAATTAGGCTTATCTCACCGTTTCCAGCACTTTTGTGCACCTTGGGCATATCTGTGATGAAAAAATGAAGATTTTAACCAAAGTTGCAAAAATAGGCTTATCTCACCGTTTCCAGCGCTTTTGGGCATCTTGGGCACATCTGTGATGAAAAATTGAAGATTTTAACCAAAGTTGCAAAAATAGGCTTATCTCACCGTTTCCAGCGCTTTTGGGCATCTTGGGCACATCTGTGATGAAAAATTGAAGATTTTAACCAAAGTTGCAAAAATAGGCTTATCTCACCGTTTCCAGCGCTTTTGTGCATCTTGGGCACATCTGTGATGAAAAATTGAAGATTTTAACCAAAGTTGCAAAAATAGGCTTATCTCACCGTTTCCAGCGCTTTTGTGCATCTTGGACACATCTGTGATTAAAAATTGAAGATTTTAACCATTGTTGCAAAAATAGGCTTATCTCCCCGTTTCCAGCTCTTTTTGGCACTTAGAGCGAATCTGACAGTTGAAACCGTGCAGTTGCTACTTTTTCATTGGGGTTTCCAAAACTTAAAATCTTTTTTTTAAAGAGTTCCTTTAGAGTTGAAACCAAGATTTCAAATTATCCTTTTTCATTATTATAATCCACTGTATGCATTTTAAGTATCAAGGAATTTGACTGAAGGCCTTTTGAGAAAACACGTTGATTAGTGACCCTATTTCATTATGGCAGTCAAACCACTGATTTTCAACTTTAGTCTATGAAACCTCCAAACCTTAAACATTGTTGCAAAATTAGGCTTATCTCACCGTTTCCAGCACTTTTGTGCACCTTGGGCATATCTGTGATGAAAAAATGAAGATTTTAACCAAAGTTGCAAAAATAGGCTTATCTCACCGTTTCCAGCGCTTTTGGGCATCTTGGGCACATCTGTGATGAAAAATTGAAGATTTTAACCAAAGTTGCAAAAATAGGCTTATCTCACCGTTTCCAGCGCTTTTGGGCATCTTGGGCACATCTGTGATGAAAAATTGAAGATTTTAACCAAAGTTGCAAAAAATAGGCTTATCTCACCGTTTCCAGCGCTTTTGTGCATCTTGGACACATCTGTGATGAAAAATTGAAGATTTTAACCATTGTTGCAAAAATAGGCTTATCTCCCCGTTTACAGCACTTTTTGGCACTTAGAGCGAATCTGACAGTAGAAACCGTGCAGTTGCTACTTTTTCATTGGGGTTTCTAAAACTTAAAATCTTTTTTTTAAAGAGTTCCTTTAGAGTTGAAACCAAGATTTCAAATTATCCTTTTTCATTATTATAATCCACTGTATGCATTTTAAGTATCAAGGAAATTGAGTGAAGGCCTTTTGAGAAAACACGTTGATTAGTGACCCTATTTCATTATGGCAGTCAAACCACTGATTTTCAACTTTAGTCTATGAAACCTCCAAACCTTAAACATTGTTGCAAAATTAGGCTTATCTCACCGTTTCCAGCACTTTTGCGCACCTTGGGCACATCTGTGATGAAAAATTGAAGATTTTAACCAAAGTTGCAAAAATAGGCTTATCTCACCGTTTCCAGCGCTTTTGTGCATCTTGGGCACATCTGTGATGAAAAATTGAAGATTTTAACCAAAGTTGCAAAAATAGGCTTATCTCACCGTTTCCAGCGCTTTTGTGCATCTTGGGCACATCTGTGATGAAAAATTGAAGATTTTAACCATTGTTGCAAAAATAGGCTTATCTCCCCGTTTCCAGCACTTTTTGGCACTTAGAGCGAATCTGACAGTAGAAACCGTGCAGTTGCTACTTTTTCATTGGGGTTTCCAAAACTTAAAATCTTTTTTTTAAAGAGTTCCTTTAGAGTTGAAACCAAGATTTCAAATTATCCTTTTTCATTATTATAATCCACTGTATGCATTTTAAGTATCAAGGAAATTGAGTGAAGGCCTTTTGAGAAAACACGTTGATTAGTGACCCTATTTCATTATGGCAGTCAAACCACTGATTTTTAACTTTAGTCTATGAAACCTCCAAACCTTAAACATTGTTGCAAAATTAGGCTTATCTCACCGTTTCCAGCACTTTTGTGCACCTTGGGCATATCTGTGATGAAAAAATGAAGATTTTAACCAAAGTTGCAAAAATAGGCTTATCTCACCGTTTCCAGCGCTTTTGGGCATCTTGGGCACATCTGTGATGAAAAATTGAAGATTTTAACCAAAGTTGCAAAAATAGGCTTATCTCACCGTTTCCAGCGCTTTTGTGCATCTTGGGCACATCTGTGATGAAAAATTGAAGATTTTAACCAAAGTTGCAAAAATAGGCTTATCTCACCGTTTCCAGCGCTTTTGTGCATCTTGGGCACATCTGTGATGAAAAATTGAAGATTTTAACCATTGTTGCAAAAATAGGCTTATCTCCCCGTTTCCAGCACTTTTTGGCACTTAGAGCGAATCTGACAGTAGAAACCGTGCAGTTGCTACTTTTTCATTGGGGTTTCCAAAACTTAAAATCTTTTTTTTAAAGAGTTCCTTTAGAGTTGAAACCAAGATTTCAAATTATCCTTTTTCATTATTATAATCCACTGTATGCATTTTAAGTATCAAGGAAATTGAGTGAAGGCCTTTTGAGAAAACACGTTGATTAGTGACCCTATTTCATTATGGCAGTCAAACCACTGATTTTTAACTTTAGTCTATGAAACCTCCAAACCTTAAACATTGTTGCAAAATTAGGCTTATCTCACCGTTTCCAGCACTTTTGTGCACCTTGGGCATATCTGTGATGAAAAAATGAAGATTTTAACCAAAGTTGCAAAAATAGGCTTATCTCACCGTTTCCAGCGCTTTTGCGCATCTTGGGCACATCTGTGATGAAAAATTGAAGATTTTAACCAAAGTTGCAAAAATAGGCTTATCTCACCGTTTCCAGCGCTTTTGGGCATCTTGGGCACATCTGTGATGAAAAATTGAAGATTTTAACCAAAGTTGCAAAAATAGGCTTATCTCACCGTTTCCAGCGCTTTTGTGCATCTTGGACACATCTGTGATTAAAAATTGAAGATTTTAACCATTGTTGCAAAAATAGGCTTATCTCCCCGTTTCCAGCTCTTTTTGGCACTTAGAGCGAATCTGACAGTAGAAACCGTGCAGTTGCTACTTTTTCATTGGGGTTTCCAAAACTTAAAATCTTTTTTTTAAAGAGTTCCTTTAGAGTTGAAACCAAGATTTCAAATTATCCTTTTTCATTATTATAATCCACTGTATGCATTTTAAGTATCAAGGAAATTGAGTGAAGGCCTTTTGAGAAAACACGTTGATTAGTGACCCTATTTCATTATGGCAGTCAAACCACTGATTTTCAACTTTAGTCTATGAAACCTCCAAACCTTAAACATTGTTGCAAAATTAGGCTTATCTCACCGTTTCCAGCACTTTTGTGCACCTTGGGCATATCTGTGATGAAAAAATGAAGATTTTAACCAAAGTTGCAAAAATAGGCTTATCTCACCGTTTCCAGCGCTTTTGGGCATCTTGGGCACATCTGTGATGAAAAATTGAAGATTTTAACCAAAGTTGCAAAAATAGGCTTATCTCACCGTTTCCAGCGCTTTTGTGCATCTTGGGCACATCTGTGATGAAAAATTGAAGATTTTAACCAAAGTTGCAAAAATAGGCTTATCTCACCGTTTCCAGCGCTTTTGTGCATCTTGGGCACATCTGTGATGAAAAATTGAAGATTTTAACCATTGTTGAAAAAATAGGCTTATCTCCCCGTTTCCAGCACTTTTTGGCACTTAGAGCGAATCTGACAGTAGAAACCGTGCAGTTGCTACTTTTTCATTGGGGTTTCCAAAACTTAAAATCTTTTTTTTAAAGAGTTCCTTTAGAGTTGAAACCAAGATTTCAAATTATCCTTTTTCATTATTATAATCCACTGTATGCATTTTAAGTATCAAGGAAATTGAGTGAAGGCCTTTTGAGAAAACACGTTGATTAGTGACCCTATTTCATTATGGCAGTCAAACCACTGATTTTTAACTTTAGTCTATGAAACCTCCAAACCTTAAACATTGTTGCAAAATTAGGCTTATCTCACCGTTTCCAGCACTTTTGTGCACCTTGGGCATATCTGTGATGAAAAAATGAAGATTTTAACCAAAGTTGCAAAAATAGGCTTATCTCACCGTTTCCAGCGCTTTTGCGCATCTTGGGCACATCTGTGATGAAAAATTGAAGATTTTAACCAAAGTTGCAAAAATAGGCTTATCTCACCGTTTCCAGCGCTTTTGGGCATCTTGGGCACATCTGTGATGAAAAATTGAAGATTTTAACCAAAGTTGCAAAAATAGGCTTATCTCACCGTTTCCAGCGCTTTTGTGCATCTTGGACACATCTGTGATTAAAAATTGAAGATTTTAACCATTGTTGCAAAAATAGGCTTATCTCCCCGTTTCCAGCTCTTTTTGGCACTTAGAGCGAATCTGACAGTAGAAACCGTGCAGTTGCTACTTTTTCATTGGGGTTTCCAAAACTTAAAATCTTTTTTTTAAAGAGTTCCTTTAGAGTTGAAACCAAGATTTCAAATTATCCTTTTTCATTATTATAATCCACTGTATGCATTTTAAGTATCAAGGAAATTGAGTGAAGGCCTTTTGAGAAAACACGTTGATTAGTGACCCTATTTCATTATGGCAGTCAAACCACTGATTTTCAACTTTAGTCTATGAAACCTCCAAACCTTAAACATTGTTGCAAAATTAGGCTTATCTCACCGTTTCCAGCACTTTTGTGCACCTTGGGCATATCTGTGATGAAAAAATGAAGATTTTAACCAAAGTTGCAAAAATAGGCTTATCTCACCGTTTCCAGCGCTTTTGGGCATCTTGGGCACATCTGTGATGAAAAATTGAAGATTTTAACCAAAGTTGCAAAAATAGGCTTATCTCACCGTTTCCAGCGCTTTTGGGCATCTTGGGCACATCTGTGATGAAAAATTGAAGATTTTAACCAAAGTTGCAAAAATAGGCTTATCTCACCGTTTCCAGCGCTTTTGTGCATCTTGGGCACATCTGTGATGAAAAATTGAAGATTTTAACCAAAGTTGCAAAAATAGGCTTATCTCACCGTTTCCAGCGCTTTTGTGCATCTTGGACACATCTGTGATTAAAAATTGAAGATTTTAACCATTGTTGCAAAAATAGGCTTATCTCCCCGTTTCCAGCTCTTTTTGGCACTTAGAGCGAATCTGACAGTTGAAACCGTGCAGTTGCTACTTTTTCATTGGGGTTTCCAAAACTTAAAATCTTTTTTTTAAAGAGTTCCTTTAGAGTTGAAACCAAGATTTCAAATTATCCTTTTTCATTATTATAATCCACTGTATGCATTTTAAGTATCAAGGAATTTGACTGAAGGCCTTTTGAGAAAACACGTTGATTAGTGACCCTATTTCATTATGGCAGTCAAACCACTGATTTTCAACTTTAGTCTATGAAACCTCCAAACCTTAAACATTGTTGCAAAATTAGGCTTATCTCACCGTTTCCAGCACTTTTGTGCACCTTGGGCATATCTGTGATGAAAAAATGAAGATTTTAACCAAAGTTGCAAAAATAGGCTTATCTCACCGTTTCCAGCGCTTTTGGGCATCTTGGGCACATCTGTGATGAAAAATTGAAGATTTTAACCAAAGTTGCAAAAATAGGCTTATCTCACCGTTTCCAGCGCTTTTGGGCATCTTGGGCACATCTGTGATGAAAAATTGAAGATTTTAACCAAAGTTGCAAAAATAGGCTTATCTCACCGTTTCCAGCGCTTTTGTGCATCTTGGACACATCTGTGATGAAAAATTGAAGATTTTAACCATTGTTGCAAAAATAGGCTTATCTCCCCGTTTACAGCACTTTTTGGCACTTAGAGCGAATCTGACAGTAGAAACCGTGCAGTTGCTACTTTTTCATTGGGGTTTCTAAAACTTAAAATCTTTTTTTTAAAGAGTTCCTTTAGAGTTGAAACCAAGATTTCAAATTATCCTTTTTCATTATTATAATCCACTGTATGCATTTTAAGTATCAAGGAAATTGAGTGAAGGCCTTTTGAGAAAACACGTTGATTAGTGACCCTATTTCATTATGGCAGTCAAACCACTGATTTTCAACTTTAGTCTATGAAACCTCCAAACCTTAAACATTGTTGCAAAATTAGGCTTATCTCACCGTTTCCAGCACTTTTGCGCACCTTGGGCACATCTGTGATGAAAAATTGAAGATTTTAACCAAAGTTGCAAAAATAGGCTTATCTCACCGTTTCCAGCGCTTTTGTGCATCTTGGGCACATCTGTGATGAAAAATTGAAGATTTTAACCAAAGTTGCAAAAATAGGCTTATCTCACCGTTTCCAGCGCTTTTGTGCATCTTGGGCACATCTGTGATGAAAAATTGAAGATTTTAACCATTGTTGCAAAAATAGGCTTATCTCCCCGTTTCCAGCACTTTTTGGCACTTAGAGCGAATCTGACAGTAGAAACCGTGCGGTTGCTACTTTTTCATTGGGGTTTCCAAAACTTAAAATCTTTTTTTTAAAGAGTTCCTTTAGAGTTGAAACCAAGATTTCAAATTATCCTTTTTCATTATTATAATCCACTGTATGCATTTTAAGTATCAAGGAAATTGAGTGAAGGCCTTTTGAGAAAACACGTTGATTAGTGACCCTATTTCATTATGGCAGTCAAACCACTGATTTTTAACTTTAGTCTATGAAACCTCCAAACCTTAAACATTGTTGCAAAATTAGGCTTATCTCACCGTTTCCAGCACTTTTGTGCACCTTGGGCATATCTGTGATGAAAAAATGAAGATTTTAACCAAAGTTGCAAAAATAGGCTTATCTCACCGTTTCCAGCGCTTTTGGGCATCTTGGGCACATCTGTGATGAAAAATTGAAGATTTTAACCAAAGTTGCAAAAATAGGCTTATCTCACCGTTTCCAGCGCTTTTGTGCATCTTGGGCACATCTGTGATGAAAAATTGAAGATTTTAACCAAAGTTGCAAAAATAGGCTTATCTCACCGTTTCCAGCGCTTTTGTGCATCTTGGGCACATCTGTGATGAAAAATTGAAGATTTTAACCATTGTTGCAAAAATAGGCTTATCTCCCCGTTTCCAGCACTTTTTGGCACTTAGAGCGAATCTGACAGTAGAAACCGTGCAGTTGCTACTTTTTCATTGGGGTTTCCAAAACTTAAAATCTTTTTTTTAAAGAGTTCCTTTAGAGTTGAAACCAAGATTTCAAATTATCCTTTTTCATTATTATAATCCACTGTATGCATTTTAAGTATCAAGGAAATTGAGTGAAGGCCTTTTGAGAAAACACGTTGATTAGTGACCCTATTTCATTATGGCAGTCAAACCACTGATTTTTAACTTTAGTCTATGAAACCTCCAAACCTTAAACATTGTTGCAAAATTAGGCTTATCTCACCGTTTCCAGCACTTTTGTGCACCTTGGGCATATCTGTGATGAAAAAATGAAGATTTTAACCAAAGTTGCAAAAATAGGCTTATCTCACCGTTTCCAGCGCTTTTGCGCATCTTGGGCACATCTGTGATGAAAAATTGAAGATTTTAACCAAAGTTGCAAAAATAGGCTTATCTCACCGTTTCCAGCGCTTTTGGGCATCTTGGGCACATCTGTGATGAAAAATTGAAGATTTTAACCAAAGTTGCAAAAATAGGCTTATCTCACCGTTTCCAGCGCTTTTGTGCATCTTGGACACATCTGTGATTAAAAATTGAAGATTTTAACCATTGTTGCAAAAATAGGCTTATCTCCCCGTTTCCAGCTCTTTTTGGCACTTAGAGCGAATCTGACAGTAGAAACCGTGCAGTTGCTACTTTTTCATTGGGGTTTCCAAAACTTAAAATCTTTTTTTTAAAGAGTTCCTTTAGAGTTGAAACCAAGATTTCAAATTATCCTTTTTCATTATTATAATCCACTGTATGCATTTTAAGTATCAAGGAAATTGAGTGAAGGCCTTTTGAGAAAACACGTTGATTAGTGACCCTATTTCATTATGGCAGTCAAACCACTGATTTTCAACTTTAGTCTATGAAACCTCCAAACCTTAAACATTGTTGCAAAATTAGGCTTATCTCACCGTTTCCAGCACTTTTGCGCACCTTGGGCACATCTGTGATGAAAAATTGAAGATTTTAACCAAAGTTGCAAAAATAGGCTTATCTCACCGTTTCCAGCGCTTTTGCGCATCTTGGGCACATCTGTGATGAAAAATTGAAGATTTTAACCAAAGTTGCAAAAATAGGCTTATCTCACCGTTTCCAGCGCTTTTGTGCATCTTGGGCACATCTGTGATGAAAAATTGAAGATTTTAACCAAAGTTGCAAAAATAGGCTTATCTCACCGTTTCCAGCGCTTTTGTGCATCTTGGACACATCTGTGATGGAAAATTGAAGATTTTAACCATTGTTGCAAAAATAGGCTTATCTCCCCGTTTCCAGCACTTTTTGGCACTTAGAGCGAATCTGACAGTAGAAACCGTGCAGTTGCTACTTTTTCATTGGGGTTTCCAAAACTTAAAATCTTTTTTTTAAAGAGTTCCTTTAGAGTTGAAACCAAGATTTCAAATTATCCTTTTTCATTATTATAATCCACTGTATGCATTTTAAGTATCAAGGAATTTGACTGAAGGCCTTTTGAGAAAACACGTTGATTAGTGACCCTATTTCATTATGGCAGTCAAACCACTGATTTTCAACTTTAGTCTATGAAACCTCCAAACCTTAAACATTGTTGCAAAATTAGGCTTATCTCACCGTTTCCAGCACTTTTGTGCACCTTGGGCATATCTGTGATGAAAAAATGAAGATTTTAACCAAAGTTGCAAAAATAGGCTTATCTCACCGTTTCCAGCGCTTTTGGGCATCTTGGGCACATCTGTGATGAAAAATTGAAGATTTTAACCAAAGTTGCAAAAATAGGCTTATCTCACCGTTTCCAGCGCTTTTGTGCATCTTGGGCACATCTGTGATGAAAAATTGAAGATTTTAACCAAAGTTGCAAAAATAGGCTTATCTCACCGTTTCCAGCGCTTTTGTGCATCTTGGGCACATCTGTGATGAAAAATTGAAGATTTTAACCATTGTTGAAAAAATAGGCTTATCTCCCCGTTTCCAGCACTTTTTGGCACTTAGAGCGAATCTGACAGTAGAAACCGTGCAGTTGCTACTTTTTCATTGGGGTTTCCAAAACTTAAAATCTTTTTTTTAAAGAGTTCCTTTAGAGTTGAAACCAAGATTTCAAATTATCCTTTTTCATTATTATAATCCACTGTATGCATTTTAAGTATCAAGGAAATTGAGTGAAGGCCTTTTGAGAAAACACGTTGATTAGTGACCCTATTTCATTATGGCAGTCAAACCACTGATTTTTAACTTTAGTCTATGAAACCTCCAAACCTTAAACATTGTTGCAAAATTAGGCTTATCTCACCGTTTCCAGCACTTTTGTGCACCTTGGGCATATCTGTGATGAAAAAATGAAGATTTTAACCAAAGTTGCAAAAATAGGCTTATCTCACCGTTTCCAGCGCTTTTGCGCATCTTGGGCACATCTGTGATGAAAAATTGAAGATTTTAACCAAAGTTGCAAAAATAGGCTTATCTCACCGTTTCCAGCGCTTTTGGGCATCTTGGGCACATCTGTGATGAAAAATTGAAGATTTTAACCAAAGTTGCAAAAATAGGCTTATCTCACCGTTTCCAGCGCTTTTGTGCATCTTGGACACATCTGTGATTAAAAATTGAAGATTTTAACCATTGTTGCAAAAATAGGCTTATCTCCCCGTTTCCAGCTCTTTTTGGCACTTAGAGCGAATCTGACAGTAGAAACCGTGCAGTTGCTACTTTTTCATTGGGGTTTCCAAAACTTAAAATCTTTTTTTTAAAGAGTTCCTTTAGAGTTGAAACCAAGATTTCAAATTATCCTTTTTCATTATTATAATCCACTGTATGCATTTTAAGTATCAAGGAAATTGAGTGAAGGCCTTTTGAGAAAACACGTTGATTAGTGACCCTATTTCATTATGGCAGTCAAACCACTGATTTTCAACTTTAGTCTATGAAACCTCCAAACCTTAAACATTGTTGCAAAATTAGGCTTATCTCACCGTTTCCAGCACTTTTGTGCACCTTGGGCATATCTGTGATGAAAAAATGAAGATTTTAACCAAAGTTGCAAAAATAGGCTTATCTCACCGTTTCCAGCGCTTTTGGGCATCTTGGGCACATCTGTGATGAAAAATTGAAGATTTTAACCAAAGTTGCAAAAATAGGCTTATCTCACCGTTTCCAGCGCTTTTGGGCATCTTGGGCACATCTGTGATGAAAAATTGAAGATTTTAACCAAAGTTGCAAAAATAGGCTTATCTCACCGTTTCCAGCGCTTTTGTGCATCTTGGGCACATCTGTGATGAAAAATTGAAGATTTTAACCAAAGTTGCAAAAATAGGCTTATCTCACCGTTTCCAGCGCTTTTGTGCATCTTGGACACATCTGTGATTAAAAATTGAAGATTTTAACCATTGTTGCAAAAATAGGCTTATCTCCCCGTTTCCAGCTCTTTTTGGCACTTAGAGCGAATCTGACAGTTGAAACCGTGCAGTTGCTACTTTTTCATTGGGGTTTCCAAAACTTAAAATCTTTTTTTTAAAGAGTTCCTTTAGAGTTGAAACCAAGATTTCAAATTATCCTTTTTCATTATTATAATCCACTGTATGCATTTTAAGTATCAAGGAATTTGACTGAAGGCCTTTTGAGAAAACACGTTGATTAGTGACCCTATTTCATTATGGCAGTCAAACCACTGATTTTCAACTTTAGTCTATGAAACCTCCAAACCTTAAACATTGTTGCAAAATTAGGCTTATCTCACCGTTTCCAGCACTTTTGTGCACCTTGGGCATATCTGTGATGAAAAAATGAAGATTTTAACCAAAGTTGCAAAAATAGGCTTATCTCACCGTTTCCAGCGCTTTTGGGCATCTTGGGCACATCTGTGATGAAAAATTGAAGATTTTAACCAAAGTTGCAAAAATAGGCTTATCTCACCGTTTCCAGCGCTTTTGGGCATCTTGGGCACATCTGTGATGAAAAATTGAAGATTTTAACCAAAGTTGCAAAAATAGGCTTATCTCACCGTTTCCAGCGCTTTTGTGCATCTTGGACACATCTGTGATGAAAAATTGAAGATTTTAACCATTGTTGCAAAAATAGGCTTATCTCCCCGTTTACAGCACTTTTTGGCACTTAGAGCGAATCTGACAGTAGAAACCGTGCAGTTGCTACTTTTTCATTGGGGTTTCTAAAACTTAAAATCTTTTTTTTAAAGAGTTCCTTTAGAGTTGAAACCAAGATTTCAAATTATCCTTTTTCATTATTATAATCCACTGTATGCATTTTAAGTATCAAGGAAATTGAGTGAAGGCCTTTTGAGAAAACACGTTGATTAGTGACCCTATTTCATTATGGCAGTCAAACCACTGATTTTCAACTTTAGTCTATGAAACCTCCAAACCTTAAACATTGTTGCAAAATTAGGCTTATCTCACCGTTTCCAGCACTTTTGCGCACCTTGGGCACATCTGTGATGAAAAATTGAAGATTTTAACCAAAGTTGCAAAAATAGGCTTATCTCACCGTTTCCAGCGCTTTTGCGCATCTTGGGCACATCTGTGATGAAAAATTGAAGATTTTAACCAAAGTTGCAAAAATAGGCTTATCTCACCGTTTCCAGCGCTTTTGTGCATCTTGGGCACATCTGTGATGAAAAATTGAAGATTTTAACCAAAGTTGCAAAAATAGGCTTATCTCACCGTTTCCAGCGCTTTTGTGCATCTTGGGCACATCTGTGATGAAAAATTGAAGATTTTAACCATTGTTGCAAAAATAGGCTTATCTCCCCGTTTCCAGCACTTTTTGGCACTTAGAGCGAATCTGACAGTAGAAACCGTGCAGTTGCTACTTTTTCATTGGGGTTTCCAAAACTTAAAATCTTTTTTTTAAAGAGTTCCTTTAGAGTTGAAACCAAGATTTCAAATTATCCTTTTTCATTATTATAATCCACTGTATGCATTTTAAGTATCAAGGAAATTGAGTGAAGGCCTTTTGAGAAAACACGTTGATTAGTGACCCTATTTCATTATGGCAGTCAAACCACTGATTTTTAACTTTAGTCTATGAAACCTCCAAACCTTAAACATTGTTGCAAAATTAGGCTTATCTCACCGTTTCCAGCACTTTTGTGCACCTTGGGCATATCTGTGATGAAAAAATGAAGATTTTAACCAAAGTTGCAAAAATAGGCTTATCTCACCGTTTCCAGCGCTTTTGCGCATCTTGGGCACATCTGTGATGAAAAATTGAAGATTTTAACCAAAGTTGCAAAAATAGGCTTATCTCACCGTTTCCAGCGCTTTTGGGCATCTTGGGCACATCTGTGATGAAAAATTGAAGATTTTAACCAAAGTTGCAAAAATAGGCTTATCTCACCGTTTCCAGCGCTTTTGTGCATCTTGGACACATCTGTGATTAAAAATTGAAGATTTTAACCATTGTTGCAAAAATAGGCTTATCTCCCCGTTTCCAGCTCTTTTTGGCACTTAGAGCGAATCTGACAGTAGAAACCGTGCAGTTGCTACTTTTTCATTGGGGTTTCCAAAACTTAAAATCTTTTTTTTAAAGAGTTCCTTTAGAGTTGAAACCAAGATTTCAAATTATCCTTTTTCATTATTATAATCCACTGTATGCATTTTAAGTATCAAGGAAATTGAGTGAAGGCCTTTTGAGAAAACACGTTGATTAGTGACCCTATTTCATTATGGCAGTCAAACCACTGATTTTCAACTTTAGTCTATGAAACCTCCAAACCTTAAACATTGTTGCAAAATTAGGCTTATCTCACCGTTTCCAGCACTTTTGTGCACCTTGGGCATATCTGTGATGAAAAAATGAAGATTTTAACCAAAGTTGCAAAAATAGGCTTATCTCACCGTTTCCAGCGCTTTTGGGCATCTTGGGCACATCTGTGATGAAAAATTGAAGATTTTAACCAAAGTTGCAAAAATAGGCTTATCTCACCGTTTCCAGCGCTTTTGGGCATCTTGGGCACATCTGTGATGAAAAATTGAAGATTTTAACCAAAGTTGCAAAAATAGGCTTATCTCACCGTTTCCAGCGCTTTTGTGCATCTTGGGCACATCTGTGATGAAAAATTGAAGATTTTAACCAAAGTTGCAAAAATAGGCTTATCTCACCGTTTCCAGCGCTTTTGTGCATCTTGGACACATCTGTGATTAAAAATTGAAGATTTTAACCATTGTTGCAAAAATAGGCTTATCTCCCCGTTTCCAGCTCTTTTTGGCACTTAGAGCGAATCTGACAGTTGAAACCGTGCAGTTGCTACTTTTTCATTGGGGTTTCCAAAACTTAAAATCTTTTTTTTAAAGAGTTCCTTTAGAGTTGAAACCAAGATTTCAAATTATCCTTTTTCATTATTATAATCCACTGTATGCATTTTAAGTATCAAGGAATTTGACTGAAGGCCTTTTGAGAAAACACGTTGATTAGTGACCCTATTTCATTATGGCAGTCAAACCACTGATTTTCAACTTTAGTCTATGAAACCTCCAAACCTTAAACATTGTTGCAAAATTAGGCTTATCTCACCGTTTCCAGCACTTTTGTGCACCTTGGGCATATCTGTGATGAAAAAATGAAGATTTTAACCAAAGTTGCAAAAATAGGCTTATCTCACCGTTTCCAGCGCTTTTGGGCATCTTGGGCACATCTGTGATGAAAAATTGAAGATTTTAACCAAAGTTGCAAAAATAGGCTTATCTCACCGTTTCCAGCGCTTTTGGGCATCTTGGGCACATCTGTGATGAAAAATTGAAGATTTTAACCAAAGTTGCAAAAATAGGCTTATCTCACCGTTTCCAGCGCTTTTGTGCATCTTGGACACATCTGTGATGAAAAATTGAAGATTTTAACCATTGTTGCAAAAATAGGCTTATCTCCCCGTTTACAGCACTTTTTGGCACTTAGAGCGAATCTGACAGTAGAAACCGTGCAGTTGCTACTTTTTCATTGGGGTTTCTAAAACTTAAAATCTTTTTTTTAAAGAGTTCCTTTAGAGTTGAAACCAAGATTTCAAATTATCCTTTTTCATTATTATAATCCACTGTATGCATTTTAAGTATCAAGGAAATTGAGTGAAGGCCTTTTGAGAAAACACGTTGATTAGTGACCCTATTTCATTATGGCAGTCAAACCACTGATTTTCAACTTTAGTCTATGAAACCTCCAAACCTTAAACATTGTTGCAAAATTAGGCTTATCTCACCGTTTCCAGCACTTTTGCGCACCTTGGGCACATCTGTGATGAAAAATTGAAGATTTTAACCAAAGTTGCAAAAATAGGCTTATCTCACCGTTTCCAGCGCTTTTGCGCATCTTGGGCACATCTGTGATGAAAAATTGAAGATTTTAACCAAAGTTGCAAAAATAGGCTTATCTCACCGTTTCCAGCGCTTTTGTGCATCTTGGGCACATCTGTGATGAAAAATTGAAGATTTTAACCAAAGTTGCAAAAATAGGCTTATCTCACCGTTTCCAGCGCTTTTGTGCATCTTGGACACATCTGTGATGAAAAATTGAAGATTTTAACCATTGTTGCAAAAATAGGCTTATCTCCCCGTTTCCAGCACTTTTTGGCACTTAGAGCGAATCTGACAGTAGAAACCGTGCAGTTGCTACTTTTTCATTGGGGTTTCCAAAACTTAAAATCTTTTTTTTAAAGAGTTCCTTTAGAGTTGAAACCAAGATTTCAAATTATCCTTTTTCATTATTATAATCCACTGTATGCATTTTAAGTATCAAGGAATTTGACTGAAGGCCTTTTGAGAAAACACGTTGATTAGTGACCCTATTTCATTATGGCAGTCAAACCACTGATTTTCAACTTTAGTCTATGAAACCTCCAAACCTTAAACATTGTTGCAAAATTAGGCTTATCTCACCGTTTCCAGCACTTTTGTGCACCTTGGGCATATCTGTGATGAAAAAATGAAGATTTTAACCAAAGTTGCAAAAATAGGCTTATCTCACCGTTTCCAGCGCTTTTGGGCATCTTGGGCACATCTGTGATGAAAAATTGAAGATTTTAACCAAAGTTGCAAAAATAGGCTTATCTCACCGTTTCCAGCGCTTTTGTGCATCTTGGGCACATCTGTGATGAAAAATTGAAGATTTTAACCAAAGTTGCAAAAATAGGCTTATCTCACCGTTTCCAGCGCTTTTGTGCATCTTGGGCACATCTGTGATGAAAAATTGAAGATTTTAACCATTGTTGCAAAAATAGGCTTATCTCCCCGTTTCCAGCACTTTTTGGCACTTAGAGCGAATCTGACAGTAGAAACCGTGCAGTTGCTACTTTTTCATTGGGGTTTCCAAAACTTAAAATCTTTTTTTTAAAGAGTTCCTTTAGAGTTGAAACCAAGATTTCAAATTATCCTTTTTCATTATTATAATCCACTGTATGCATTTTAAGTATCAAGGAAATTGAGTGAAGGCCTTTTGAGAAAACACGTTGATTAGTGACCCTATTTCATTATGGCAGTCAAACCACTGATTTTCAACTTTAGTCTATGAAACCTCCAAACCTTAAACATTGTTGCAAAATTAGGCTTATCTCACCGTTTCCAGCACTTTTGTGCACCTTGGGCATATCTGTGATGAAAAAATGAAGATTTTAACCAAAGTTGCAAAAATAGGCTTATCTCACCGTTTCCAGCGCTTTTGGGCATCTTGGGCACATCTGTGATGAAAAATTGAAGATTTTAACCAAAGTTGCAAAAATAGGCTTATCTCACCGTTTCCAGCGCTTTTGTGCATCTGAATCAGAATCAGAATCAGAATTCTTTTTATTGCCTTGTATATTTTCACATACAGGAAATTGCCTTGGTGTGGTTGGTGCACTTTACAAACAACAATATAAAAACAACAATATAGAGCAGGGTTAGGGTTAGGGTTCTTGGGCACATCTGTGATGAAAAATTGAAGATTTTAACCAAGTTGCAAAAATAGGCTTATCTCACCGTTTCCAGCGCTTTTGTGCATCTTGGGCACATCTGTGATGAAAAATTGAAGATTTTAACCATTGTTGCAAAAATAGGCTTATCTCCCCGTTTCCAGCACTTTTTGGCACTTAGAGCGAATCTGACAGTAGAAACCGTGCAGTTGCTACTTTTTCATTGGGGTTTCCAAAACTTAAAATCTTTTTTTTAAAGAGTTCCTTTAGAGTTGAAACCAAGATTTCAAATTATCCTTTTTCATTATTATAATCCACTGTATGCATTTTAAGTATCAAGGAAATTGAGTGAAGGCCTTTTGAGAAAACACGTTGATTAGTGACCCTATTTCATTATGGCAGTCAAACCACTGATTTTTAACTTTAGTCTATGAAAACTCCAAACCTTAAACATTGTTGCAAAATTAGGCTTATCTCACCGTTTCCAGCACTTTTGTGCACCTTGGGCATATCTGTGATGAAAAAATGAAGATTTTAACCAAAGTTGCAAAAATAGGCTTATCTCACCGTTTCCAGCGCTTTTGCGCATCTTGGGCACATCTGTGATGAAAAATTGAAGATTTTAACCAAAGTTGCAAAAATAGGCTTATCTCACCGTTTCCAGCGCTTTTGTGCATCTTGGGCACATCTGTGATGAAAAATTGAAGATTTTAACCAAAGTTGCAAAAATAGGCTTATCTCACCGTTTCCAGCGCTTTTGTGCATCTTGGACACATCTGTGATGAAAAATTGAAGATTTTAACCATTGTTGCAAAAATAGGCTTATCTCCCCGTTTCCAGCACTTTTTGGCACTTAGAGCGAATCTGACAGTAGAAACCGTGCAGTTGCTACTTTTTCATTGGGGTTTCCAAAACTTAAAATCTTTTTTTTAAAGAGTTCCTTTAGAGTTGAAACCAAGATTTCAAATTATCCTTTTTCATTATTATAATCCACTGTATGCATTTTAAGTATCAAGGAATTTGACTGAAGGCCTTTTGAGAAAACACGTTGATTAGTGACCCTATTTCATTATGGCAGTCAAACCACTGATTTTCAACTTTAGTCTATGAAACCTCCAAACCTTAAACATTGTTGCAAAATTAGGCTTATCTCACCGTTTCCAGCACTTTTGTGCACCTTGGGCATATCTGTGATGAAAAAATGAAGATTTTAACCAAAGTTGCAAAAATAGGCTTATCTCACCGTTTCCAGCGCTTTTGGGCATCTTGGGCACATCTGTGATGAAAAATTGAAGATTTTAACCAATTTGCAAAAATAGGCTTATCTCACCGTTTCCAGAGCTTTTGTGCATCTTGGGCACATCTGTGATGAAAAATTGAAGATTTTAACCAAAGTTGCAAAAATAGGCTTATCTCACCGTTTCCAGCGCTTTTGTGCATCTTGGGCACATCTGTGATGAAAAATTGAAGATTTTAACCATTGTTGCAAAAATAGGCTTATCTCCCCGTTTCCAGCACTTTTTGGCACTTAGAGCGAATCTGACAGTAGAAACCGTGCAGTTGCTACTTTTTCATTGGGGTTTCCAAAACTTAAAATCTTTTTTTTATAGAGTTCCTTTAGAGTTGAAACCAAGATTTCAAATTATCCTTTTTCATTATTATAATCCACTGTATGCATTTTAAGTATCAAGGAAATTGAGTGAAGGCCTTTTGAGAAAACACGTTGATTAGTGACCCTATTTCATTATGGCAGTCAAACCACTGATTTTTAACTTTAGTCTATGAAACCTCCAAACCTTAAACATTGTTGCAAAATTAGGCTTATCTCACCGTTTCCAGCACTTTTGTGCACCTTGGGCATATCTGTGATGAAAAAATGAAGATTTTAACCAAAGTTGCAAAAATAGGCTTATCTCACCGTTTCCAGCGCTTTTGCGCATCTTGGGCACATCTGTGATGAAAAATTGAAGATTTTAACCAAAGTTGCAAAAATAGGCTTATCTCACCGTTTCCAGCGCTTTTGGGCATCTTGGGCACATCTGTGATGAAAAATTTAAGATTTTAACCAAAGTTGCAAAAATAGGCTTATCTCACCGTTTCCAGCGCTTTTGTGCATCTTGGACACATCTGTGATTAAAAATTGAAGATTTTAACCATTGTTGCAAAAATAGGCTTATCTCCCCGTTTCCAGCTCTTTTTGGCACTTAGAGCGAATCTGACAGTAGAAACCGTGCAGTTGCTACTTTTTCATTGGGGTTTCCAAAACTTAAAATCTTTTTTTTAAGGAGTTCCTTTAGAGTTGAAACCAAGATTTCAAATTATCCTTTTTCATTATTATAATCCACTGTATGCATTTTAAGTATCAAGGAATTTGACTGAAGGCCTTTTGAGAAAACACGTTGATTAGTGACCCTATTTCATTATGGCAGTCGAACCACTGATTTTCAACTTTAGTCTATGAAACCTCCAAACCTTAAACATTGTTGCAAAATTAGGCTTATCTCACCGTTTCCAGCACTTTTGTGCACCTTGGGCATATCTGTGATGAAAAAATGAAGATTTTAACCAAAGTTGCAAAAATAGGCTTATCTCACCGTTTCCAGCGCTTTTGGGCATCTTGGGCACATCTGTGATGAAAAATTGAAGATTTTAACCAAAGTTGCAAAAATAGGCTTATCTCACCGTTTCCAGCGCTTTTGTGCATCTTGGGCACATCTGTGATGAAAAATTGAAGATTTTAACCAAAGTTGCAAAAATAGGCTTATCTCACCGTTTCCAGCGCTTTTGTGCATCTTGGACACATCTGTGATTAAAAATTGAAGATTTTAACCATTGTTGCAAAAATAGGCTTATCTCCCCGTTTCCAGCTCTTTTTGGCACTTAGAGCGAATCTGACAGTAGAAACCGTGCAGTTGCTACTTTTTCATTGGGGTTTCCAAAACTTAAAATCTTTTTTTTAAAGAGTTCCTTTAGAGTTGAAACCAAGATTTCAAATTATCCTTTTTCATTATTATAATCCACTGTATGCATTTTAAGTATCAAGGAATTTGACTGAAGGCCTTTTGAGAAAACACGTTGATTAGTGACCCTATTTCATTATGGCAGTCAAACCACTGATTTTCAACTTTAGTCTATGAAACCTCCAAACCTTAAACATTGTTGCAAAATTAGGCTTATCTCACCGTTTCCAGCACTTTTGCGCACCTTGGGCACATCTGTGATGAAAAATTTAAGATTTTAACCAAAGTTGCAAAAATAGGCTTATCTCACCGTTTCCAGCGCTTTTGTGCATCTTGGACACATCTGTGATGAAAAATTGAAGATTTTAACCAAAGTTGCAAAAATAGGCTTATCTCACCGTTTCCAGCGCTTTTGGGCATCTTGGGCACATCTGTGATGAAAAATTGAAGATTTTAACCAAAGTTGCAAAAATAGGCTTATCTCACCGTTTCCAGCGCTTTTGTGCATCTTGGACACATCTGTGATGAAAAATTGAAGATTTTAACCATTGTTGCAAAAATAGGCTTATCTCCCCGTTTACAGCACTTTTTGGCACTTAGAGCGAATCTGACAGTAGAAACCGTGCAGTTGCTACTTTTTCATTGGGGTTTCTAAAACTTAAAATCTTTTTTTTAAAGAGTTCCTTTAGAGTTGAAACCAAGATTTCAAATTATCCTTTTTCATTATTATAATCCACTGTATGCATTTTAAGTATCAAGGAAATTGAGTGAAGGCCTTTTGAGAAAACACGTTGATTAGTGACCCTATTTCATTATGGCAGTCAAACCACTGATTTTCAACTTTAGTCTATGAAACCTCCAAACCTTAAACATTGTTGCAAAATTAGGCTTATCTCACCGTTTCCAGCACTTTTGCGTACCTTGGGCACATCTGTGATGAAAAATTGAAGATTTTAACCAAAGTTGCAAAAATAGGCTTATCTCACCGTTTCCAGCGCTTTTGCGCATCTTGGGCACATCTGTGATGAAAAATTGAAGATTTTAACCAAAGTTGCAAAAATAGGCTTATCTCACCGTTTCCAGCGCTTTTGTGCATCTTGGGCACATCTGTGATGAAAAATTGAAGATTTTAACCAAAGTTGCAAAAATAGGCTTATCTCACCGTTTCCAGCGCTTTTGTGCATCTTGGACACATCTGTGATGAAAAATTGAAGATTTTAACCATTGTTGCAAAAATAGGCTTATCTCCCCGTTTCCAGCACTTTTTGGCACTTAGAGCGAATCTGACAGTAGAAACCGTGCAGTTGCTACTTTTTCATTGGGGTTTCCAAAACTCAAAATCTTTTTTTTAAAGAGTTCCTTTAGAGTTGAAACCAAGATTTCAAATTATCCTTTTTCATTATTATAATCCACTGTATGCATTTTAAGTATCAAGGAATTTGACTGAAGGCCTTTTGAGAAAACACGTTGATTAGTGACCCTATTTCATTATGGCAGTCAAACCACTGATTTTCAACTTTAGTCTATGAAACCTCCAAACCTTAAACATTGTTGCAAAATTAGGCTTATCTCACCGTTTCCAGCACTTTTGTGCACCTTGGGCATATCTGTGATGAAAAAATGAAGATTTTAACCAAAGTTGCAAAAATAGGCTTATCTCACCGTTTCCAGCGCTTTTGGGCATCTTGGGCACATCTGTGATGAAAAATTGAAGATTTTAACCAAAGTTGCAAAAATAGGCTTATCTCACCGTTTCCAGCGCTTTTGTGCATCTTGGGCACATCTGTGATGAAAAATTGAAGATTTTAACCAAAGTTGCAAAAATAGGCTTATCTCACCGTTTCCAGCGCTTTTGTGCATCTTGGGCACATCTGTGATGAAAAATTGAAGATTTTAACCATTGTTGCAAAAATAGGCTTATCTCCCCGTTTCCAGCACTTTTTGGCACTTAGAGCGAATCTGACAGTAGAAACCGTGCAGTTGCTACTTTTTCATTGGGGTTTCCAAAACTTAAAATCTTTTTTTTAAAGAGTTCCTTTAGAGTTGAAACCAAGATTTCAAATTATCCTTTTTCATTATTATAATCCACTGTATGCATTTTAAGTATCAAGGAATTTGACTGAAGGCCTTTTGAGAAAACACGTTGATTAGTGACCCTATTTCATTATGGCAGTCAAACCACTGATTTTCAACTTTAGTCTATGAAACCTCCAAACCTTAAACATTGTTGCAAAATTAGGCTTATCTCACCGTTTCCAGCACTTTTGTGCACCTTGGGCATATCTGTGATGAAAAAATGAAGATTTTAACCAAAGTTGCAAAAATAGGCTTATCTCACCGTTTCCAGCGCTTTTGGGCATCTTGGGCACATCTGTGATGAAAAATTGAAGATTTTAACCAAAGTTGCAAAAATAGGCTTATCTCACCGTTTCCAGCGCTTTTGGGCATCTTGGGCACATCTGTGATGAAAAATTGAAGATTTTAACCAAAGTTGCAAAAATAGGCTTATCTCACCGTTTCCAGCGCTTTTGTGCATCTTGGACACATCTGTGATGAAAAATTGAAGATTTTAACCATTGTTGCAAAAATAGGCTTATCTCCCCGTTTACAGCACTTTTTGGCACTTAGAGCGAATCTGACAGTAGAAACCGTGCAGTTGCTACTTTTTCATTGGGGTTTCTAAAACTTAAAATCTTTTTTTTAAAGAGTTCCTTTAGAGTTGAAACCAAGATTTCAAATTATCCTTTTTCATTATTATAATCCACTGTATGCATTTTAAGTATCAAGGAAATTGAGTGAAGGCCTTTTGAGAAAACACGTTGATTAGTGACCCTATTTCATTATGGCAGTCAAACCACTGATTTTCAACTTTAGTCTATGAAACCTCCAAACCTTAAACATTGTTGCAAAATTAGGCTTATCTCACCGTTTCCAGCACTTTTGCGCACCTTGGGCACATCTGTGATGAAAAATTGAAGATTTTAACCAAAGTTGCAAAAATAGGCTTATCTCACCGTTTCCAGCGCTTTTGCGCATCTTGGGCACATCTGTGATGAAAAATTGAAGATTTTAACCAAAGTTGCAAAAATAGGCTTATCTCACCGTTTCCAGCGCTTTTGTGCATCTTGGGCACATCTGTGATGAAAAATTGAAGATTTTAACCAAAGTTGCAAAAATAGGCTTATCTCACCGTTTCCAGCGCTTTTGTGCATCTTGGACACATCTGTGATGAAAAATTGAAGATTTTAACCATTGTTGCAAAAATAGGCTTATCTCCCCGTTTCCAGCACTTTTTGGCACTTAGAGCGAATCTGACAGTAGAAACCGTGCAGTTGCTACTTTTTCATTGGGGTTTCCAAAACTTAAAATCTTTTTTTTAAAGAGTTCCTTTAGAGTTGAATCCAAGATTTCAAATTATCCTTTTTCATTATTATAATCCACTGTATGCATTTTAAGTATCAAGGAATTTGACTGAAGGCCTTTTGAGAAAACACGTTGATTAGTGACCCTATTTCATTATGGCAGTCAAACCACTGATTTTCAACTTTAGTCTATGAAACCTCCAAACCTTAAACATTGTTGCAAAATTAGGCTTATCTCACCGTTTCCAGCACTTTTGTGCACCTTGGGCATATCTGTGATGAAAAAATGAAGATTTTAACCAAAGTTGCAAAAATAGGCTTATCTCACCGTTTCCAGCGCTTTTGGGCATCTTGGGCACATCTGTGATGAAAAATTGAAGATTTTAACCAAAGTTGCAAAAATAGGCTTATCTCACCGTTTCCAGCGCTTTTGTGCATCTTGGGCACATCTGTGATGAAAAATTGAAGATTTTAACCAAAGTTGCAAAAATAGGCTTATCTCACCGTTTCCAGCGCTTTTGTGCATCTTGGGCACATCTGTGATGAAAAATTGAAGATTTTAACCATTGTTGCAAAAATAGGCTTATCTCCCCGTTTCCAGCACTTTTTGGCACTTAGAGCGAATCTGACAGTAGAAACCGTGCAGTTGCTACTTTTTCATTGGGGTTTCCAAAACTTAAAATCTTTTTTTTAAAGAGTTCCTTTAGAGTTGAAACCAAGATTTCAAATTATCCTTTTTCATTATTATAATCCACTGTATGCATTTTAAGTATCAAGGAAATTGAGTGAAGGCCTTTTGAGAAAACACGTTGATTAGTGACCCTATTTCATTATGGCAGTCAAACCACTGATTTTTAACTTTAGTCTATGAAACCTCCAAACCTTAAACATTGTTGCAAAATTAGGCTTATCTCACCGTTTCCAGCACTTTTGTGCACCTTGGGCATATCTGTGATGAAAAAATGAAGATTTTAACCAAAGTTGCAAAAATAGGCTTATCTCACCGTTTCCAGCGCTTTTGCGCATCTTGGGCACATCTGTGATGAAAAATTGAAGATTTTAACCAAAGTTGCAAAAATAGGCTTATCTCACCGTTTCCAGCGCTTTTGTGCATCTTGGGCACATCTGTGATGAAAAATTGAAGATTTTAACCATTGTTGCAAAAATAGGCTTATCTCCCCGTTTCCAGCACTTTTTGGCACTTAGAGCGAATCTGACAGTAGAAACCGTGCAGTTGCTACTTTTTCATTGGGGTTTCCAAAACTTAAAATCTTTTTTTTAAAGAGTTCCTTTAGAGTTGAAACCAAGATTTCAAATTATCCTTTTTCATTATTATAATCCACTGTATGCATTTTAAGTATCAAGGAAATTGAGTGAAGGCCTTTTGAGAAAACACGTTGATTAGTGACCCTATTTCATTATGGCAGTCAAACCACTGATTTTTAACTTTAGTCTATGAAACCTCCAAACCTTAAACATTGTTGCAAAATTAGGCTTATCTCACCGTTTCCAGCACTTTTGTGCACCTTGGGCATATCTGTGATGAAAAAATGAAGATTTTAACCAAAGTTGCAAAAATAGGCTTATCTCACCGTTTCCAGCGCTTTTGCGCATCTTGGGCACATCTGTGATGAAAAATTGAAGATTTTAACCAAAGTTGCAAAAATAGGCTTATCTCACCGTTTCCAGCGCTTTTGGGCATCTTGGGCACATCTGTGATGAAAAAATGAAGATTTTAACCAAAGTTGCAAAAATAGGCTTATCTCACCGTTTCCAGCGCTTTTGGGCATCTTGGGCACATCTGTGATGAAAAATTGAAGATTTTAACCAAAGTTGCAAAAATAGGCTTATCTCACCGTTTCCAGCGCTTTTGGGCATCTTGGGCACATCTGTGATGAAAAATTGAAGATTTTAACCAAAGTTGCAAAAATAGGCTTATCTCACCGTTTCCAGCGCTTTTGGGCATCTTGGGCACATCTGTGATGAAAAATTGAAGATTTTAACCAAAGTTGCAAAAATAGGCTTATCTCACCGTTTCCAGCGCTTTTGTGCATCTTGGGCACATCTGTGATGAAAAATTGAAGATTTTAACCAAAGTTGCAAAAATAGGCTTATCTCACCGTTTCCAGCGCTTTTGTGCATCTTGGACACATCTGTGATTAAAAATTGAAGATTTTAACCATTGTTGCAAAAATAGGCTTATCTCCCCGTTTCCAGCTCTTTTTGGCACTTAGAGCGAATCTGACAGTAGAAACCGTGCAGTTGCTACTTTTTCATTGGGGTTTCCAAAACTTAAAATCTTTTTTTTAAAGAGTTCCTTTAGAGTTGAAACCAAGATTTCAAATTATCCTTTTTCATTATTATAATCCACTGTATGCATTTTAAGTATCAAGGAATTTGACTGAAGGCCTTTTGAGAAAACACGTTGATTAGTGACCCTATTTCATTATGGCAGTCAAACCACTGATTTTCAACTTTAGTCTATGAAACCTCCAAACCTTAAACATTGTTGCAAAATTAGGCTTATCTCACCGTTTCCAGCACTTTTGTGCACCTTGGGCATATCTGTGATGAAAAAATGAAGATTTTAACCAAAGTTGCAAAAATAGGCTTATCTCACCGTTTCCAGCGCTTTTGGGCATCTTGGGCACATCTGTGATGAAAAATTGAAGATTTTAACCAAAGTTGCAAAAATAGGCTTATCTCACCGTTTCCAGCGCTTTTGGGCATCTTGGGCACATCTGTGATGAAAAATTGAAGATTTTAACCAAAGTTGCAAAAATAGGCTTATCTCACCGTTTCCAGCGCTTTTGTGCATCTTGGACACATCTGTGATGAAAAATTGAAGATTTTAACCATTGTTGCAAAAATAGGCTTATCTCCCCGTTTACAGCACTTTTTGGCACTTAGAGCGAATCTGACAGTAGAAACCGTGCAGTTGCTACTTTTTCATTGGGGTTTCTAAAACTTAAAATCTTTTTTTTAAAGAGTTCCTTTAGAGTTGAAACCAAGATTTCAAATTATCCTTTTTCATTATTATATTCCACTGTATGCATTTTAAGTATCAAGGAAATTGAGTGAAGGCCTTTTGAGAAAACACGTTGATTAGTGACCCTATTTCATTATGGCAGTCAAACCACTGATTTTCAACTTTAGTCTATGAAACCTCCAAACCTTAAACATTGTTGCAAAATTAGGCTTATCTCACCGTTTCCAGCACTTTTGCGCACCTTGGGCACATCTGTGATGAAAAATTGAAGATTTTAACCAAAGTTGCAAAAATAGGCTTATCTCACCGTTTCCAGCGCTTTTGCGCATCTTGGGCACATCTGTGATGAAAAATTGAAGATTTTAACCAAAGTTGCAAAAATAGGCTTATCTCACCGTTTCCAGCGCTTTTGTGCATCTTGGGCACATCTGTGATGAAAAATTGAAGATTTTAACCAAAGTTGCAAAAATAGGCTTATCTCACCGTTTCCAGCGCTTTTGTGCATCTTGGACACATCTGTGATGAAAAATTGAAGATTTTAACCATTGTTGCAAAAATAGGCTTATCTCCCCGTTTCCAGCACTTTTTGGCACTTAGAGCGAATCTGACAGTAGAAACCGTGCAGTTGCTACTTTTTCATTGGGGTTTCCAAAACTTAAAATCTTTTTTTTAAAGAGTTCCTTTAGAGTTGAAACCAAGATTTCAAATTATCCTTTTTCATTATTATAATCCACTGTATGCATTTTAAGTATCAAGGAATTTGACTGAAGGCCTTTTGAGAAAACACGTTGATTAGTGACCCTATTTCATTATGGCAGTCAAACCACTGATTTTTAACTTTAGTCTATGAAACCTCCAAACCTTAAACATTGTTGCAAAATTAGGCTTATCTCACCGTTTCCAGCACTTTTGTGCACCTTGGGCATATCTGTGATGAAAAAATGAAGATTTTAACCAAAGTTGCAAAAATAGGCTTATCTCACCGTTTCCAGCGCTTTTGGGCATCTTGGGCACATCTGTGATGAAAAATTGAAGATTTTAACCAAAGTTGCAAAAATAGGCTTATCTCACCGTTTCCAGCGCTTTTGGGCATCTTGGGCACATCTGTGATGAAAAATTGAAGATTTTAACCAAAGTTGCAAAAATAGGCTTATCTCACCGTTTCCAGCGCTTTTGTGCATCTTGGGCACATCTGTGATGAAAAATTGAAGATTTTAACCAAAGTTGCAAAAATAGGCTTATCTCACCGTTTCCAGCGCTTTTGTGCATCTTGGACACATCTGTGATTAAAAATTGAAGATTTTAACCATTGTTGCAAAAATAGGCTTATCTCCCCGTTTCCAGCTCTTTTTGGCACTTAAAGCGAATCTGACAGTAGAAACCGTGCAGTTGCTACTTTTTCATTGGGGTTTCCAAAACTTAAAATCTTTTTTTTAAAGAGTTCCTTTAGAGTTGAAACCAAGATTTCAAATTATCCTTTTTCATTATTATAATCCACTGTATGCATTTTAAGTATCAAGGAATTTGACTGAAGGCCTTTTGAGAAAACACGTTGATTAGTGACCCTATTTCATTATGGCAGTCAAACCACTGATTTTCAACTTTAGTCTATGAAACCTCCAAACCTTAAACATTGTTGCAAAATTAGGCTTATCTCACCGTTTCCAGCACTTTTGTGCACCTTGGGCATATCTGTGATGAAAAAATGAAGATTTTAACCAAAGTTGCAAAAATAGGCTTATCTCACCGTTTCCAGCGCTTTTGGGCATCTTGGGCACATCTGTGATGAAAAATTGAAGATTTTAACCAAAGTTGCAAAAATAGGCTTATCTCACCGTTTCCAGCGCTTTTGGGCATCTTGGGCACATCTGTGATGAAAAATTGAAGATTTTAACCAAAGTTGCAAAAATAGGCTTATCTCACCGTTTCCAGCGCTTTTGTGCATCTTGGACACATCTGTGATGAAAAATTGAAGATTTTAACCATTGTTGCAAAAATAGGCTTATCTCCCCGTTTACAGCACTTTTTGGCACTTAGAGCGAATCTGACAGTAGAAACCGTGCAGTTGCTACTTTTTCATTGGGGTTTCTAAAACTTAAAATCTTTTTTTTAAAGAGTTCCTTTAGAGTTGAAACCAAGATTTCAAATTATCCTTTTTCATTATTATAATCCACTGTATGCATTTTAAGTATCAAGGAAATTGAGTGAAGGCCTTTTGAGAAAACACGTTGATTAGTGACCCTATTTCATTATGGCAGTCAAACCACTGATTTTCAACTTTAGTCTATGAAACCTCCAAACCTTAAACATTGTTGCAAAATTAGGCTTATCTCACCGTTTCCAGCACTTTTGCGCACCTTGGGCACATCTGTGATGAAAAATTGAAGATTTTAACCAAAGTTGCAAAAATAGGCTTATCTCACCGTTTCCAGCGCTTTTGCGCATCTTGGGCACATCTGTGATGAAAAATTGAAGATTTTAACCAAAGTTGCAAAAATAGGCTTATCTCACCGTTTCCAGCGCTTTTGTGCATCTTGGGCACATCTGTGATGAAAAATTGAAGATTTTAACCAAAGTTGCAAAAATAGGCTTATCTCACCGTTTCCAGCGCTTTTGTGCATCTTGGACACATCTGTGATGAAAAATTGAAGATTTTAACCATTGTTGCAAAAATAGGCTTATCTCCCCGTTTCCAGCACTTTTTGGCACTTAGAGCGAATCTGACAGTAGAAACCGTGCAGTTGCTACTTTTTCATTGGGGTTTCCAAAACTTAAAATCTTTTTTTTAAAGAGTTCCTTTAGAGTTGAAACCAAGATTTCAAATTATCCTTTTTCATTATTATAATCCACTGTATGCATTTTAAGTATCAAGGAATTTGACTGAAGGCCTTTTGAGAAAACACGTTGATTAGTGACCCTATTTCATTATGGCAGTCAAACCACTGATTTTCAACTTTAGTCTATGAAACCTCCAAACCTTAAACATTGTTGCAAAATTAGGCTTATCTCACCGTTTCCAGCACTTTTGTGCACCTTGGGCATATCTGTGATTGTCCAGTCTTCTACTAGCTACCTGCTGTAGTCTAATAAATTCCCCACTGGAAGGGTGTCAGGCCAAGTACGGCGGATACCACTCGTGTCACTTTTAGAACTTTTATTGCTTTCGCAAACACAACAAGCACGCTAGGTAGCCTAACTGCTACCGCTAGCTAGTGACATTTAGTACTTCCGTACGTCAGTACATAAGTACATCAGTACATCAGAACATTAGGTTGTAAACCTGCAAGCAGAACACAAACACCAACCCAGAATTAACCAAATGAAATTATACGTTCACGTTATTAATTCTTGTTGTATATTACTAGACATGTTAATCACTCACCGGCAAGGCGTACCAGTCCTGACCATCAACTAACTGAAACGCAACCTAAGGGCGTGGCCACCTACACACTGTGACTATATACGCATGCGTACCCAGACTCTCTGGAGACCAGGAATGATAACAAACAAACCTATAACCTGGCATTGTTAAACATATATGAATTATAACATAAATATGCCTGCATTCCAAAAGTAAGGAGTAAATGCACACAATTGTTTCCTCAAATACCCCAGAAGCAAATCATAACATTCATCACTTTTAATATATATATATATATATGTGTAAAGCAATGGTTAAACCTGCTGGAAAGTTCTACACCTCCCACTTGGCCTACTGATTCTAGAATCCAAGTAGGCCACTATAACCGAAACAGTTAACCTTTCCCATGTGAAATTCATTCCACAACCATGCACATAACTTACTGTTGCATTCTTGGACATGAATAACTATAGGTTCATAGAAGTTTGATGTCCATAAACAACACACATTGTCCTTGATGACATCACAACCTCCTTTACCGAAACACACCACCAGCCTCCGGGAGGATGGTAGTGGGGGGGGTCTTGATCCTTCACCGAAACACACCACCAACCTCTGGGAGGATGGTAGTGGGGGGGTCTTGTTCCGTCACCGAAACACACCATGGTGGGGATCCTTTACTGTCCTTTACCAACCGAAACACACCATGGTGGGGAAGTATCTTCTTGCTCCTCCACTGGAAGCAGAACCACCAACCTCCTAACGTCCCTATGGAGGATGGTGGAGGGATAGTTCTCCACACTTCGGTCTCTCTTGGGCTGTCCGCCAAAAACTGGAAAGCTTTGACATGTTCTCACCCTCACATCTCGTACTATGCCCCTCACGTCAGGACACACCTCCACGACTCGACCCAGCCTGAACTGGCCCCTCAGTGCGTTCTGGTCAGCTAACCACACCAGGTCCCCCGCTGCAACATTCCTAGCAGGCGCGTGCCACTTCTGACGGATGTAGAGGCCCGGACCCGCCAGCTGGCTCCACCGCTTCCAGAACTTGTCGACCTCGATCTGTATTGCTCTCAGACGCACGACAGGGTAAGTTGGATACTCAAACCCTCGGGAGTCCCCACTGGGTCCTGCGCGACCGAGCAGAAGAGAGTTGGGAGTGACGACTTCCACGGTCTCATCTTGTACTTGGGCTCTGGCACCGATTGGTCTCTCGTTTGACAGGTTAGCAGCGAGGTACAGGAGGGTCTGGAACTCTAGCGCCGTCAAGTTACCTTCTTCGCCAACACTGCTTAGCGCTCTCTTGAGAACACGGACAGCTGCCTCAGCTGCCCCATTTCGGTGGGGAGAGTCCGCTGGGTGAAACACCCACATCCAGTCGGTTCCCTCAACTGCCGCCTTCTTCTGGATCTGATCCTTGTTGATGCTACTTAGGAACTCATAAAGCCCCTGTAATACTGGCCTGGCGCCCACAAAATTGGTTCCTTGATCCGACCAGAGCTTTTTTGGGTGACCTCTGAGAGCTACGAAGCGCTGGTATGTTTTCAGGAATCCTTCTGTCGACAGATCTTCCACAATGTCAGCATGTACTGCTCTCGAAGCCATACAACTGAACACCACGCCCCAGACTTTCATCTTTGTTCTTCGCCTTATGGTATCTTTAACAACATAGGGGCCGAAAAGGTCCAATGCCGTAAACTCGAAGGGTGCGGCTGGTTCAGTTCGTTCGAGGGGGAGCACACTCATCACCTGTTTGCACATCCTCGCTTTGGCCTTTCGACAGTGCATACAGGAGTCAATGACATTTCTGACAATCCTTGGTCCCTGCACCACCCATGCTTTAGACCTCGCACGGAGGAGTGTGCCAGCAACACCTTCGTGGTTAGCTTCATGGGCCTCTTGTGTGAGAAGGGTGCTGATCCACGCATTGTAGGGGACCAGGGGCACACCGGTCTCTTCCTGGGTAATGGCCTGGACTCTACCATAGCATTTCAGGAGCCCTGAAGCTTCATCCCTGCTGACAACAAGTCTGTTTAGCGTAGTCACAGGAAACGTGACTCCCGTCTGGGCGGCTAGGCATAGGTCTTGGAATGCAGCTTTGCGTTCCTTTACTGTCAGTACTGCCTCCCACTTTGCTGGCATAGAGGCCCCGCCTACACAGGCCAGCCACTTCTTCACGGCTCTACGGACATAACCGACTACTCCACAGAGCTTAGCTAAAGAACTGCACCTTGTTGGATCCACTTGGTCTATGAGCGTGGCTCCCCACAGCATCTCCGCCTCCTTGGTCTCAGTTAAGGTCAACTTCAGCCCATTCTCTAAGGACGCTGGAGCCCCACTAACTCCATCTGTGACTATTGGATCTTCACCACCAGGACTGTCAGGATTTAACAACTTCTTGGCTTGAGCTCTGGTGAGGGTTGCCGAGAAGGCCTTTCTCTGGAGTTTACTCACCATCTCTCTAGCGTCAGCTGCCACTTTTGAAGCGGACTTCATGGGCCAATCCTCGACTGGACTAGACAAGAACTTGGGACCTTTCTGCCACACAGAGTTCTCACCCAGTAGTTCGGGAGAGCACCCCCTCGTGACTAGATCAGCGATGTTGACCTCGCCTGGTATCCACCACCAGTCAGTTACGGGCCCAGCCTTCTGAATCTCTCCGACTCGGTTCGCGAAGAATGTTTGGAATCCGTAGCTCTCTCTCTGGATGGCTCCCAGCACCGTCTGACTGTCAATGAAGTGGTACCACTTTTCCACGTCCAATCGTCCATGCTTCAATACGTATCCCTTTAGACGTGCAGCAAAGACAGCCCCGCAGACCTCAGCCTTGACCGCGTCACCTTTCTGGTCGAGGGGGGTTAACTTGGCCTTTGACTCTACCAGCCTAGTGACCACACCATCTGACGTCTCCCATCGCAAGTACAGTACAGCGCCATAGGACTCACAGCTCCCGTCAGAAAATGTAATTCCCCAAGGTTTACCCCTCCAGTCGGAGGGCGTGAGGCTTCTGTGGAACTTGATGCTACTCAGACGAGCATACTCCTTGAACAGTTCAATTGCCTTCCCTCTGAGCTCGTCAGACAGAGGTTCATCCCAGGTGTCTTTAGTAAGCTTGCCAGCTTCCTGGAAGGCTCTTCTCACAAGGATCACTCCCTTTTGTTTCACAGGTGTTGCTAGACCGATCGGGTCATACAGCCCGGCGATCTGACTCAGTAGAACACGACGAGTCAGTGGGTTCGGTGTCTTTACTTCCACTTCTTCTTCAGTGAGGTCAATCTCAGTTCTCATCTTCTTCTTCCTTCTGGAGAAGTTGATGGAGACCATCACAAAGAGTTTGTCGTCTCGCACGACGTAACCAACCCCCAGGGCTTTGTTATCTTCCTCCCCCAGCTGGTTGGGCAACACCAGAGTTACTGGCTTGGACTCTGTCCCGTCCCGCCTCCCACTTTGACCGGACCTGACCCAGGGCTTGAGATAGAAGCCTCCTGCTGTCAGTATCTTTTCCACTCCCCCTAGGATCTTGTCTAGACAGTGTGGGTCATTGTGGGACGTGAGGAGGTCATCAACGTAGGAGTCTTCCTCAATGACTCTTCTTTCCTCCTTCATATCAGAGAACTGTGGCAACTTTGCGGTCTCTCGCATGGCAACCTGCGCGATGCACCCCGCTGGTTTGTCTCCCATGTTCACCCTCACGACAGCATAATCCTCAATCTCATCTTCCGGTGAGTCTCTCCATAGGAACCGATGCACGTGGACCTCTTGTTTCTCCAACCACACCGAATTATACATCTTGGTGATGTCTCCGATGGCTGCATGTTCTCCTTCCCGGAACCTGAGGAGCACCGCTCTGATGGGATTTAAGACGTCTGGACCTTTGAGCAACATGCTATTCATGCTCACCCCTCTGAACTCCTGGCTACTATTCCAGACAAGGCGCACCGGCGTAGTCACTGAGTGGGGGTTTGGTGCGGTTAGGTGGCTCACCCACCACACGGCGCCATTCCAGCTGTCCATCTCTTTCTTAGTAAGCTTAACAGCAGCTCCCCTCCCCACCATCTCGTGGACTTGCCCCATGTAAGCTTCTTTCCACAGGGGGTCTTTCATGAGCCGCTTCTCAGCCCTCAGGAAAGTTGCTTTCACAGCCTTTCGGTTGTTGGGAAGAGAGGCTGGGTTTTCCTTCCATGGGTACTTCGCATCCCAATGTGGCTGGTCGCTGTGGGTGTCACTCTCTCTGAAGGTTAGACCTGCCCTTATTATCTCCAGCTCTTTCTCGTCAACAAGGGACATCTCCTTTCCTCCAGGTGGGCACTTTCCACAGCGACACCCTCCACAGGTAGGATCACAGGCAGCACCGATGCTATCCCATTTTAGCCACTCAATGACTTCTTTATTGCATGCTGCTGTCGTTCGAACCTCCACACTGCTTTCTCGTTCCAAATGGCTTCCTGGCCTTCCCATGGAGTGTTCTTCAACTTTGACGGCTACCGCCCTCATAGAGTGTGCGAAGTGCGTCTTCGAGTGCCATGTAGTCACCTCCACTTCTTCGAAGAGCTCCGGATGCGCACCACTCACCGTCTTGCCTAGGGGACCGTCCCACAACACCAGGTCGCCGACCCTTTGCAGTCTTTGTGGAGCTAATCGGCCTTCTCGAGTACTGATCAATAGATCGATCTTCTCTGGGCGGGCCAGTTCTCCCGGCTTAGCTTCGGGGAAAAACTGCTCCAGCCTCTCCGATCTCACCACTCGATCCACTTTGGCTATGTCTTCCATCCCGTAGCAGATCATCTCGTGGAACTTCAGGGTTCCTCGTGAGGTCCACACTTTTATCGTTACAAGATACCTTTTTGTATCAACTTTCACCTTCATCGTGCCGACACCATACACGACAAGGGAAATTGGTTCACCGGTCAGTCCAAGTCTTTCCGCGGCTTGGTGCGTAATGTAATTGGTGTCAGAAGCAAGATCGACCAAGGCTCCAAGACTGTCTCCTCTCTTCGACGTGACAGGTACGAGCATCATAAGGACTGGATGTTCTTTCAAATCACTTTGTTCTATCAGATCCTTGCCAGAACAAACTCTCGACGTTGCCTTGTTGGTACAGGCCCTGCGGACAGCTTCCAACTGGCGGGGAGTCAGTCCCAACTCGGCGAACACAGCCTCCTGCTCCTCTGTCGGACCACGAGGTCCCCTCTTTTCCTCTGCTTTGCTTTCCCTCTTAGCAGCATCCTTCTTTGTTGGTGCCTTAGGGCAGAGGAAATAGTGGTGGTCCACCGGAGTGTCGCCTTTCTTACACTCCTCCTTACGACAGAGGAACCTTAGAGTGCAGGCACCGTCGACCCCATGAACATCCAGGCACTTTGTACATGCCTTTGCCTTTTTCAGCTGAACTTTCTTCTCTGACAGACTGGCCCTCCTGAAAGTTTGACAGCGAAACAGTTTACCTCCATGTTCTCCATCGCCACACACAGCACATGGTAACTGCTTGGAATCTCTCTTGACTTCACTTGCTGTAGACTTAGTGAACGACTTCTTTTCTCTCCATCTGTCACCTGGTCTCTCCCGGTAGCTTGGTCTCTCAGGAGCATTAGCAGGCCATGGCTTGCTGGGCAGCAACTGCTCCAACCTCACTAGCAACGACTTTTGGTCTTCCAGGAACATCAAGAACCTGTCGAAACGGTTTCCTGGGTGGACGTTATTAACAGGGTCTCTCACACACATGAGCCACTCTCTTTTCATGACATTGGGGAGTTTACTCTCTAAAGACCGAATCACTAGCTGATTCTGTATAGCGTCTGTGCACCCTAGGTCTGTGAGGTCCAATGTTGCCCTCTCCACTGCTAGGATCAACTCTAACGTCTCTCGTGGTTGGTGGTCCTTTACAGCAGGTCGTGATTGTAACTCCAACATGATCTCTTCTGTCGTTTGCGCTTTATCACCATAACGGTTCTCTAATTCCCTGAAGATATCGTTTGCATCCCTGCAATGCAACAGTCTGAGTTCACTCTTCACAGTCTCTCCTATACTGTCTAGCAAGTGAAGTTTCTTGCATTCCCATGACCCCGTAGGCTCCGCTTGCGCCTGGATACTCTCCCATTCAGCCTTCCAGCGCCAATAGTCCCTCCTGTCCCCGGAGAACTTAGGTAAACTTATGGGTGTGAGTCTTATTTTTGGTCGGGCCCATTGAGAGCTGTTATCCCCACCGGCGCACGTACCAGGGTCGCTACGTGGCATGCTACTACTTTGTCCCATGCTGAGATTGACGGGTGGAGCGGCACGAACGCTCAACAGATGTGGCGTGCTGGCAAGGGTTGGAGGATGGGCGAAACTGACACCAAGTCTATCCTCAGGCCATCGTGACTGTAGGGTGGGCTGTAATGCCTGTTGGGGAGTACTGTGTGTGGTAGCTGCTACATACCTGCTCTGAGGTCGGCTAGTGACAGTAACTCCTTGAGCAGCGCTGGTAGTGATGCTTGCCCTGTCAGTGGACATGAATGAAGGAGAGCTCGCAATATATACAGTTCCCTGCCCATCAAGGGGCGGATTGACAACAGCAGGCTGGGTGTTAACAGGTGGAGTAGCAATAGCAAGGGTTACTGGTTGGGTGAAAGTGATGTTACCTGCAGCTGTAAGGCTGTCGCTCGCTGTTGTGACATGCCCACTGACCACGTCACCACTTCCTCCATCTTCATCCTGTTCTGTACTGTTCCTCTTCCTAACCTCATTGTCACGTTGACATGTCCACTCATCCATCAGTTGCTCCTTGTCCTCTCTCAATGACAAAAAGAGCGTCCATTTATCCTTCCCATGCGGCCGGTAGTCTCTCCAAGTGTACACAGCCTCTCTGAGTCCATGGAGTTTCCTATCCAATCTCCCGCTTTCGACCCCCTGCCGCGCCCATGGCACTACTTTACCTTTCCCGAGCGCCTCAGCCTGATCAAAAGCAGACTCAAACTGTGTTACAAGAGCGTCTATGTCTGGCGCTGCATACTTGGACCACAGCATTTCCATGATCTTGCCCTCAGTTTCAAGGAACTTTTGCTCACTGGCGTCTCTCCGCGCCAGGGCGTCCCGCAACTCGCTGTCGCCACCTGTAGGGTCTATCTGGCTCTGTGCGTCGATATATTCATTACTGACATCGAGGAGTTTGTCATAATCATCCTTTAATCTCATTAACTCTTCTGACAACTCAAGTTCACGTAAACGTCCAGTACTGACTTCAAGGCGGTTCATTCGTGTTGTAAAGTTTCGTTGCGCAATGGAGCGCCTCCGCTTTAAGCTCTCTACATCTGGCTTGTTATCCGCCATTTTGTCTTCTTTAGGTGTACAGAATTACTATAATCACCTTTTCCAAAAGGACTTCTTCAAAAGATTCGTTCAAAATGAATGACTCGTCCAAAAGATCCGTTCAAAGAATCGTTCTAAACAAACGGATCGTCCGCGAACGGCACACACAAAAGATCCGTTCAAAGAATCGTTCTAAACAAACGGATCGTCCGTGAACGGCACACACAAAAGATCCGTTCAAAGAATCGTTCTAAACAAACGGATCGTCCGTGAACGGCACACACAAAAGATCCGTTCAAAGAATCGTTCTAAACAAACGGATCGTCCGCGAACTGCACACACGTCTTTTGCCGGCTGCTCTGGCAGGTAGCGGCGTTGTTTACAAAGTCACTCTCTTAACTCTGCAGCTGTTATATTATCCACACAGTCTTACTCACGGTTGTGGAATTATTCAGCCCTTTAACGGTCCCGTTAGCTCTCGGCTTCGGCTCCTCCGTTCTAGTGGCGTAATTCCGGCCGCTTTCTTTCCAGACACCGGGTCTCCGTTTCCGCGCTGGCTATCCTCCGCTCGGGGTCCGTGTACTTCCTGGCACGGCTCCGATAGCGGTTTACAACTGTCCAGTCTTCTACTAGCTACCTGCTGTAGTCTAATAAATTCCCCACTGGAAGGGTGTCAGGCCAAGTACGGCGGATACCACTCGTGTCACTTTTAGAACTTTTATTGCTTTCGCAAACACAACAAGCACGCTAGGTAGCCTAACTGCTACCGCTAGCTAGTGACATTTAGTACTTCCGTACGTCAGTACATAAGTACATCAGTACATCAGAACATTAGGTTGTAAACCTGCAAGCAGAACACAAACACCAACCCAGAATTAACCAAATGAAATTATACGTTCACGTTATTAATTCTTGTTGTATATTACTAGACATGTTAATCACTCACCGGCAAGGCGTACCAGTCCTGACCATCAACTAACTGAAACGCAACCTAAGGGCGTGGCCACCTACACACTGTGACTATATACGCATGCGTACCCAGACTCTCTGGAGACCAGGAATGATAACAAACAAACCTATAACCTGGCATTGTTAAACATATATGAATTATAACATAAATATGCCTGCATTCCAAAAGTAAGGAGTAAATGCACACAATTGTTTCCTCAAATACCCCAGAAGCAAATCATAACATTCATCACTTTTAATATATATATATATATATGTGTAAAGCAATGGTTAAACCTGCTGGAAAGTTCTACAGTGATGAAAAAATGAAGATTTTAACCAAAGTTGCAAAAATAGGCTTATCTCACCGTTTCCAGCGCTTTTGGGCATCTTGGGCACATCTGTGATGAAAAATTGAAGATTTTAACCAAAGTTGCAAAAATAGGCTTATCTCACCGTTTCCAGCGCTTTTGTGCATCTTGGGCACATCTGTGATGAAAAATTGAAGATTTTAACCAAAGTTGCAAAAATAGGCTTATCTCACCGTTTCCAGCGCTTTTGTGCATCTTGGGCACATCTGTGATGAAAAATTGAAGATTTTAACCATTGTTGCAAAAATAGGCTTATCTCCCCGTTTCCAGCACTTTTTGGCACTTAGAGCGAATCTGACAGTAGAAACCGTGCAGTTGCTACTTTTTCATTGGGGTTTCCAAAACTTAAAATCTTTTTTTTAAAGAGTTCCTTTAGAGTTGAAACCAAGATTTCAAATTATCCTTTTTCATTATTATAATCCACTGTATGCATTTTAAGTATCAAGGAAATTGAGTGAAGGCCTTTTGAGAAAACACGTTGATTAGTGACCCTATTTCATTATGGCAGTCAAACCACTGATTTTTAACTTTAGTCTATGAAACCTCCAAACCTTAAACATTGTTGCAAAATTAGGCTTATCTCACCGTTTCCAGCACTTTTGTGCACCTTGGGCATATCTGTGATGAAAAAATGAAGATTTTAACCAAAGTTGCAAAAATAGGCTTATCTCACCGTTTCCAGCGCTTTTGCGCATCTTGGGCACATCTGTGATGAAAAATTGAAGATTTTAACCAAAGTTGCAAAAATAGGCTTATCTCACCGTTTCCAGCGCTTTTGGGCATCTTGGGCACATCTGTGATGAAAAATTGAAGATTTTAACCAAAGTTGCAAAAATAGGCTTATCTCACCGTTTCCAGCGCTTTTGTGCATCTTGGACACATCTGTGATTAAAAATTGAAGATTTTAACCATTGTTGCAAAAATAGGCTTATCTCCCCGTTTCCAGCTCTTTTTGGCACTTAGAGCGAATCTGACAGTAGAAACCGTGCAGTTGCTACTTTTTCATTGGGGTTTCCAAAACTTAAAATCTTTTTTTTAAAGAGTTCCTTTAGAGTTGAAACCAAGATTTCAAATTATCCTTTTTCATTATTATAATCCACTGTATGCATTTTAAGTATCAAGGAAATTGAGTGAAGGCCTTTTGAGAAAACACGTTGATTAGTGACCCTATTTCATTATGGCAGTCAAACCACTGATTTTCAACTTTAGTCTATGAAACCTCCAAACCTTAAACATTGTTGCAAAATTAGGCTTATCTCACCGTTTCCAGCACTTTTGTGCACCTTGGGCATATCTGTGATGAAAAAATGAAGATTTTAACCAAAGTTGCAAAAATAGGCTTATCTCACCGTTTCCAGCGCTTTTGGGCATCTTGGGCACATCTGTGATGAAAAATTGAAGATTTTAACCAAAGTTGCAAAAATAGGCTTATCTCACCGTTTCCAGCGCTTTTGGGCATCTTGGGCACATCTGTGATGAAAAATTGAAGATTTTAACCAAAGTTGCAAAAATAGGCTTATCTCACCGTTTCCAGCGCTTTTGTGCATCTTGGGCACATCTGTGATGAAAAATTGAAGATTTAAACCAAAGTTGCAAAAATAGGCTTATCTCACCGTTTCCAGCGCTTTTGTGCATCTTGGACACATCTGTGATTAAAAATTGAAGATTTTAACCATTGTTGCAAAAATAGGCTTATCTCCCCGTTTCCAGCTCTTTTTGGCACTTAGAGCGAATCTGACAGTAGAAACCGTGCAGTTGCTACTTTTTCATTGGGGTTTCCAAAACTTAAAATCTTTTTTTTAAAGAGTTCCTTTAGAGTTGAAACCAAGATTTCAAATGATCCTTTTTCATTATTATAATCCACTGTATGCATTTTAAGTATCAAGGAATTTGACTGAAGGCCTTTTGAGAAAACACGTTGATTAGTGACCCTATTTCATTATGGCAGTCAAACCACTGATTTTCAACTTTAGTCTATGAAACCTCCAAACCTTAAACATTGTTGCAAAATTAGGCTTATCTCACCGTTTCCAGCACTTTTGTGCACCTTGGGCATATCTGTGATGAAAAAATGAAGATTTTAACCAAAGTTGCAAAAATAGGCTTATCTCACCGTTTCCAGCGCTTTTGGGCATCTTGGGCACATCTGTGATGAAAAATTGAAGATTTTAACCAAAGTTGCAAAAATAGGCTTATCTCACCGTTTCCAGCGCTTTTGGGCATCTTGGGCACATCTGTGATGAAAAATTGAAGATTTTAACCAAAGTTGCAAAAATAGGCTTATCTCACCGTTTCCAGCGCTTTTGTGCATCTTGGGCACATCTGTGATGAAAAATTGAAGATTTTAACCAAAGTTGCAAAAATAGGCTTATCTCACCGTTTCGAGCGCTTTTGTGCATCTTGGACACATCTGTGATGAAAAATTGAAGATTTTAACCATTGTTGCAAAAATAGGCTTATCTCCCCGTTTCCAGCACTTTTTGGCACTTAGAGCGAATCTGACAGTAGAAACCGTGCAGTTGCTACTTTTTCATTGGGGTTTCCAAAACTTAAAATCTTTTTTTTAAAGAGTTCCTTTAGAGTTGAAACCAAGATTTCAAATTATCCTTTTTCATTATTATAATCCACTGTATGCATTTTAAGTATCAAGGAAATTGAGTGAAGGCCTTTTGAGAAAACACGTTGATTAGTGACCCTATTTCATTATGGCAGTCAAACCACTGATTTTTAACTTTAGTCTATGAAACCTCCAAACCTTAAACATTGTTGCAAAATTAGGCTTATCTCACCGTTTCCAGCACTTTTGTGCACCTTGGGCATATCTGTGATGAAAAAATGAAGATTTTAACCAAAGTTGCAAAAATAGGCTTATCTCACCGTTTCCAGCGCTTTTGCGCATCTTGGGCACATCTGTGATGAAAAATTGAAGATTTTAACCAAAGTTGCAAAAATAGGCTTATCTCACCGTTTCCAGCGCTTTTGGGCATCTTGGGCACATCTGTGATGAAAAATTTAAGATTTTAACCAAAGTTGCAAAAATAGGCTTATCTCCCCGTTTCCAGCTCTTTTTGGCACTTAGAGCGAATCTGACAGTAGAAACCGTGCAGTTGCTACTTTTTCATTGGGGTTTCCAAAACTTAAAATCTTTTTTTTAAAGAGTTCCTTTAGAGTTGAAACCAAGATTTCAAATTATCCTTTTTCATTATTATAATCCACTGTATGCATTTTAAGTATCAAGGAATTTGACTGAAGGCCTTTTGAGAAAACACGTTGATTAGTGACCCTATTTCATTATGGCAGTCAAACCACTGATTTTCAACTTTAGTCTATGAAACCTCCAAACCTTAAACATTGTTGCAAAATTAGGCTTATCTCACCGTTTCCAGCACTTTTGTGCACCTTGGGCATATCTGTGATGAAAAAATGAAGATTTTAACCAAAGTTGCAAAAATAGGCTTATCTCACCGTTTCCAGCGCTTTTGGGCATCTTGGGCACATCTGTGATGAAAAATTGAAGATTTTAACCAAAGTTGCAAAAATAGGCTTATCTCACCGTTTCCAGCGCTTTTGTGCATCTTGGACACATCTGTGATTAAAAATTGAAGATTTTAACCATTGTTGCAAAAATAGGCTTATCTCCCCGTTTCCAGCTCTTTTTGGCACTTAGAGCGAATCTGACAGTAGAAACCGTGCAGTTGCTACTTTTTCATTGGGGTTTCCAAAACTTAAAATCTTTTTTTTAAAGAGTTCCTTTAGAGTTGAAACCAAGATTTCAAATTATCCTTTTTCATTATTATAATCCACTGTATGCATTTTAAGTATCAAGGAATTTGACTGAAGGCCTTTTGAGAAAACACGTTGATTAGTGACCCTATTTCATTATGGCAGTCAAACCACTGATTTTCAACTTTAGTCTATGAAACCTCCAAACCTTAAACATTGTTGCAAAATTAGGCTTATCTCACCGTTTCCAGCACTTTTGTGCACCTTGGGCATATCTGTGATGAAAAAATGAAGATTTTAACCAAAGTTGCAAAAATAGGCTTATCTCACCGTTTCCAGCGCTTTTGGGCATCTTGGGCACATCTGTGATGAAAAATTGAAGATTTTAACCAAAGTTGCAAAAATAGGCTTATCTCACCGTTTCCAGCGCTTTTGGGCATCTTGGGCACATCTGTGATGAAAAATTGAAGATTTTAACCAAAGTTGCAAAAATAGGCTTATCTCACCGTTTCCAGCGCTTTTGTGCATCTTGGGCACATCTGTGATGAAAAATTGAAGATTTTAACCAAAGTTGCAAAAATAGGCTTATCTCACCGTTTCCAGCGCTTTTGTGCATCTTGGACACATCTGTGATTAAAAATTGAAGATTTTAACCATTGTTGCAAAAATAGGCTTATCTCCCCGTTTCCAGCTCTTTTTGGCACTTAGAGCGAATCTGACAGTAGAAACCGTGCAGTTGCTACTTTTTCATTGGGGTTTCCAAAACTTAAAATCTTTTTTTTAAAGAGTTCCTTTAGAGTTGAAACCAAGATTTCAAATTATCCTTTTTCATTATTATAATCCACTGTATGCATTTTAAGTATCAAGGAATTTGACTGAAGGCCTTTTGAGAAAACACGTTGATTAGTGACCCTATTTCATTATGGCAGTCAAACCACTGATTTTCAACTTTAGTCTATGAAACCTCCAAACCTTAAACATTGTTGCAAAATTAGGCTTATCTCACCGTTTCCAGCACTTTTGTGCACCTTGGGCATATCTGTGATGAAAAAATGAAGATTTTAACCAAAGTTGCAAAAATAGGCTTATCTCACCGTTTCCAGCGCTTTTGGGCATCTTGGGCACATCTGTGATGAAAAATTGAAGATTTTAACCAAAGTTGCAAAAATAGGCTTATCTCACCGTTTCCAGCGCTTTTGGGCATCTTGGGCACATCTGTGATGAAAAATTGAAGATTTTAACCAAAGTTGCAAAAATAGGCTTATCTCACCGTTTCCAGCGCTTTTGTGCATCTTGGACACATCTGTGATGAAAAATTGAAGATTTTAACCATTGTTGCAAAAATAGGCTTATCTCCCCGTTTACAGCACTTTTTGGCACTTAGAGCGAATCTGACAGTAGAAACCGTGCAGTTGCTACTTTTTCATTGGGGTTTCTAAAACTTAAAATCTTTTTTTTAAAGAGTTCCTTTAGAGTTGAAACCAAGATTTCAAATTATCCTTTTTCATTATTATAATCCACTGTATGCATTTTAAGTATCAAGGAAATTGAGTGAAGGCCTTTTGAGAAAACACGTTGATTAGTGACCATATTTCATTATGGAAGTCAAACCACTGATTTTCAACTTTAGTCTATGAAACCTCCAAACCTTAAACATTGTTGCAAAATTAGGCTTATCTCACCGTTTCCAGCACTTTTGCGCACCTTGGGCACATCTGTGATGAAAAATTTAAGATTTTAACCAAAGTTGCAAAAATAGGCTTATCTCACCGTTTCCAGCGCTTTTGCGCATCTTGGGCACATCTGTGATGAAAAATTGAAGATTTTAACCAAAGTTGCAAAAATAGGCTTATCTCACCGTTTCCAGCGCTTTTGTGCATCTTGGGCACATCTGTGATGAAAAATTGAAGATTTTAACCAAAGTTGCAAAAATAGGCTTATCTCACCGTTTCCAGCGCTTTTGTGATTCTTGGACACATCTGTGATGAAAAATTGAAGATTTTAACCATTGTTGCAAAAATAGGCTTATCTCCCCGTTTCCAGCACTTTTTGGCACTTAGAGCGAATCTGACAGTAGAAACCGTGCAGTTGCTACTTTTTCATTGGGGTTTCCAAAACTTAAAATCTTTTTTTTAAAGAGTTCCTTTAGAGTTGAAACCAAGATTTCAAATTATCCTTTTTCATTATTATAATCCACTGTATGCATTTTAAGTATCAAGGAATTTGACTGAAGGCCTTTTGAGAAAACACGTTGATTAGTGACCCTATTTCATTATGGCAGTCAAACCACTGATTTTCAACTTTAGTCTATGAAACCTCCAAACCTTAAACATTGTTGCAAAATTAGGCTTATCTCACCGTTTCCAGCACTTTTGTGCACCTTGGGCATATCTGTGATGAAAAAATGAAGATTTTAACCAAAGTTGCAAAAATAGGCTTATCTCACCGTTTCCAGCGCTTTTGGGCATCTTGGGCACATCTGTGATGAAAAATTGAAGATTTTAACCAAAGTTGCAAAAATAGGCTTATCTCACCGTTTCCAGCGCTTTTGGGCATCTTGGGCACATCTGTGATGAAAAATTGAAGATTTTAACCAAAGTTGCAAAAATAGGCTTATCTCACCGTTTCCAGCGCTTTTGTGCATCTTGGACACATCTGTGATGAAAAATTGAAGATTTTAACCATTGTTGCAAAAAAAGGCTTATCTCCCCGTTTACAGCACTTTTTGGCACTTAGAGCGAATCTGACAGTAGAAACCGTGCAGTTGCTACTTTTTCATTGGGGTTTCTAAAACTTAAAATCTTTTTTTTAAAGAGTTCCTTTAGAGTTGAAACCAAGATTTCAAATTATCCTTTTTCATTATTATAATCCACTGTATGCATTTTAAGTATCAAGGAAATTGAGTGAAGGCCTTTTGAGAAAACACGTTGATTAGTGACCCTATTTCATTATGGAAGTCAAACCACTGATTTTCAACTTTAGTCTATGAAACCTCCAAACCTTAAACATTGTTGCAAAATTAGGCTTATCTCACCGTTTCCAGCACTTTTGCGCACCTTGGGCACATCTGTGATGAAAAATTTAAGATTTTAACCAAAGTTGCAAAAATAGGCTTATCTCACCGTTTCCAGCGCTTTTGCGCATCTTGGGCACATCTGTGATGAAAAATTGAAGATTTTAACCAAAGTTGCAAAAATAGGCTTATCTCACCGTTTCCAGCGCTTTTGTGCCTCTTGGGCACATCTGTGATGAAAAATTGAAGATTTTAACCAAAGTTGCAAAAATAGGCTTATCTCACCGTTTCCAGCGCTTTTGTGCATCTTGGACACATCTGTGATGAAAAATTGAAGATTTTAACCATTGTTGCAAAAATAGGCTTATCTCCCCGTTTCCAGCACTTTTTGGCACTTAGAGCGAATCTGACAGTAGAAACCGTGCAGTTGCTACTTTTTCATTGGGGTTTCCAAGACTTAAAATCTTTTTTTTAAAGAGTTCCTTTAGAGTTGAAACCAAGATTTCAAATTATCCTTTTTCATTATTATAATCCACTGTATGCATTTTAAGTATCAAGGAAATTGAGTGAAGGCCTTTTGAGAAAACACGTTGATTAGTGAACCTATTTCATTATGGCAGTCAAACCACTGATTTTCAACTTTAGTCTATGAAACCTTCAAACCTTAAACATTGTTGCAAAATTAGGCTTATCTCACCGTTTCCAGCACTTTTGTGCACCTTGGGCACATCTGTGATGAAAAATTGAAGATTTTAACCAAAGTTGCAAAAATAGGCTTATCTCACCGTTTCCAGCGCTTTTGTGCATCTTGGGCACATCTGTGATGAAAAATTGAAGATTTTAACCAAAGTTGCAAAAATAGGCTTATCTCACCGTTTCCAGCGCTTTTGTGCATCTTGGGCACATCTGTGATGAAAAATTGAAGATTTTAACCAAAGTTGCAAAAATAGGCTTATCTCACCGTTTCCAGCGCTTTTGTGCATCTTGGACACATCTGTGATGAAAAATTGAAGATTTTAACCATTGTTGCAAAAATAGGCTTATCTCCCCGTTTCCAGCACTTTTTGGCACTTAGAGCGAATCTGACAGTAGAAACCGTGCAGTTGCTACTTTTTCATTGGGGTTTCCAAAACTTAAAATCTTTTTTTTAAAGAGTTCCTTTAGAGTTGAAACCAAGATTTCAAATTATCCTTTTTCATTATTATAATCCACTGTATGCATTTTAAGTATCAAGGAAATTGAGTGAAGGCCTTTTGAGAAAACACGTTGATTAGTGACCCTATTTCATTATGGCAGTCAAACCACTGATTTTCAACTTTAGTCTATGAAACCTCCAAACCTTAAACATTGTTGCAAAATTAGGCTTATCTCACCGTTTCCAGCACTTTTGTGCACCTTGGGCATATCTGTGATGAAAAAATGAAGATTTTAACCAAAGTTGCAAAAATAGGCTTATCTCACCGTTTCCAGCGCTTTTGGGCATCTTGGGCACATCTGTGATGAAAAATTGAAGATTTTAACCAATTTGCAAAAATAGGCTTATCTCACCGTTTCCAGCGCTTTTGTGCATCTTGGGCACATCTGTGATGAAAAATTGAAGATTTTAACCAAAGTTGCAAAAATAGGCTTATCTCACCGTTTCCAGCGCTTTTGTGCATCTTGGGCACATCTGTGATGAAAAATTGAAGATTTTAACCATTGTTGCAAAAATAGGCTTATCTCCCCGTTTCCAGCACTTTTTGGCACTTAGAGCGAATCTGACAGTAGAAACCGTGCAGTTGCTACTTTTTCATTGGGGTTTCCAAAACTTAAAATCTTTTTTTTATAGAGTTCCTTTAGAGTTGAAACCAAGATTTCAAATTATCCTTTTTCATTATTATAATCCACTGTATGCATTTTAAGTATCAAGGAAATTGAGTGAAGGCCTTTTGAGAAAACACGTTGATTAGTGACCCTATTTCATTATGGCAGTCAAACCACTGATTTTCAACTTTAGTCTATGAAACCTTCAAACCTTAAACATTGTTGCAAAATTAGGCTTATCTCACCGTTTCCAGCACTTTTGTGCACCTTGGGCACATCTGTGATGAAAAATTGAAGATTTTAACCAAAGTTGCAAAAATAGGCTTATCTCACCGTTTCCAGCGCTTTTGTGCATCTTGGGCACATCTGTGATGAAAAATTGAAGATTTTAACCAAAGTTGCAAAAATAGGCTTATCTCACCGTTTCCAGCGCTTTTGTGCATCTTGGGCACATCTGTGATGAAAAATTGAAGATTTTAACCAAAGTTGCAAAAATAGGCTTATCTCACCGTTTCCAGCGCTTTTGTGCATCTTGGACACATCTGTGATGAAAAATTGAAGATTTTAACCATTGTTGCAAAAATAGGCTTATCTCCCCGTTTCCAGCACTTTTTGGCACTTAGAGCGAATCTGACAGTAGAAACCGTGCAGTTGCTACTTTTTCATTGGGGTTTCCAAAACTTAAAATCTTTTTTTTAAAGAGTTCCTTTAGAGTTGAAACCAAGATTTCAAATTATCCTTTTTCATTATTATAATCCACTGTATGCATTTTAAGTATCAAGGAAATTGAGTGAAGGCCTTTTGAGAAAACACGTTGATTAGTGACCCTATTTCATTATGGCAGTCAAACCACTGATTTTCAACTTTAGTCTATGAAACCTCCAAACCTTAAACATTGTTGCAAAATTAGGCTTATCTCACCGTTTCCAGCACTTTTGTGCACCTTGGGCATATCTGTGATGAAAAAATGAAGATTTTAACCAAAGTTGCAAAAATAGGCTTATCTCACCGTTTCCAGCGCTTTTGCGCATCTTGGGCACATCTGTGATGAAAAATTGAAGATTTTAACCAAAGTTGCAAAAATAGGCTTATCTCACCGTTTCCAGCGCTTTTGGGCATCTTGGGCACATCTGTGATGAAAAATTGAAGATTTTAACCAAAGTTGCAAAAATAGGCTTATCTCACCGTTTCCAGCGCTTTTGTGCATCTTGGACACATCTGTGATTAAAAATTGAAGATTTTAACCATTGTTGCAAAAATAGGCTTATCTCCCCGTTTCCAGCTCTTTTTGGCACTTAGAGCGAATCTGACAGTAGAAACCGTGCAGTTGCTACTTTTTCATTGGGGTTTCCAAAACTTAAAATCTTTTTTTTAAAGAGTTCCTTTAGAGTTGAAACCAAGATTTCAAATTATCCTTTTTCATTATTATAATCCACTGTATGCATTTTAAGTATCAAGGAAATTGAGTGAAGGCCTTTTGAGAAAACACGTTGATTAGTGACCCTATTTCATTATGGCAGTCAAACCACTGATTTTCAACTTTAGTCTATGAAACCTCCAAACCTTAAACATTGTTGCAAAATTAGGCTTATCTCACCGTTTCCAGCACTTTTGCGCACCTTGGGCACATCTGTGATGAAAAATTGAAGATTTTAACCAAAGTTGCAAAAATAGGCTTATCTCACCGTTTCCAGCGCTTTTGCGCATCTTGGGCACATCTGTGATGAAAAATTGAAGATTTTAACCAAAGTTGCAAAAATAGGCTTATCTCACCGTTTCCAGCGCTTTTGTGCATCTTGGGCACATCTGTGATGAAAAATTGAAGATTTTAACCAAAGTTGCAAAAATAGGCTTATCTCACCGTTTCCAGCGCTTTTGTGCATCTTGGACACATCTGTGATGGAAAATTGAAGATTTTAACCATTGTTGCAAAAATAGGCTTATCTCCCCGTTTCCAGCACTTTTTGGCACTTAGAGCGAATCTGACAGTAGAAACCGTGCAGTTGCTACTTTTTCATTGGGGTTTCCAAAACTTAAAATCTTTTTTTTAAAGAGTTCCTTTAGAGTTGAAACCAAGATTTCAAATTATCCTTTTTCATTATTATAATCCACTGTATGCATTTTAAGTATCAAGGAATTTGACTGAAGGCCTTTTGAGAAAACACGTTGATTAGTGACCCTATTTCATTATGGCAGTCAAACCACTGATTTTCAACTTTAGTCTATGAAACCTCCAAACCTTAAACATTGTTGCAAAATTAGGCTTATCTCACCGTTTCCAGCACTTTTGTGCACCTTGGGCATATCTGTGATGAAAAAATGAAGATTTTAACCAAAGTTGCAAAAATAGGCTTATCTCACCGTTTCCAGCGCTTTTGGGCATCTTGGGCACATCTGTGATGAAAAATTGAAGATTTTAACCAAAGTTGCAAAAATAGGCTTATCTCACCGTTTCCAGCGCTTTTGTGCATCTTGGGCACATCTGTGATGAAAAATTGAAGATTTTAACCAAAGTTGCAAAAATAGGCTTATCTCACCGTTTCCAGCGCTTTTGTGCATCTTGGGCACATCTGTGATGAAAAATTGAAGATTTTAACCATTGTTGAAAAAATAGGCTTATCTCCCCGTTTCCAGCACTTTTTGGCACTTAGAGCGAATCTGACAGTAGAAACCGTGCAGTTGCTACTTTTTCATTGGGGTTTCCAAAACTTAAAATCTTTTTTTTAAAGAGTTCCTTTAGAGTTGAAACCAAGATTTCAAATTATCCTTTTTCATTATTATAATCCACTGTATGCATTTTAAGTATCAAGGAAATTGAGTGAAGGCCTTTTGAGAAAACACGTTGATTAGTGACCCTATTTCATTATGGCAGTCAAACCACTGATTTTTAACTTTAGTCTATGAAACCTCCAAACCTTAAACATTGTTGCAAAATTAGGCTTATCTCACCGTTTCCAGCACTTTTGTGCACCTTGGGCATATCTGTGATGAAAAAATGAAGATTTTAACCAAAGTTGCAAAAATAGGCTTATCTCACCGTTTCCAGCGCTTTTGCGCATCTTGGGCACATCTGTGATGAAAAATTGAAGATTTTAACCAAAGTTGCAAAAATAGGCTTATCTCACCGTTTCCAGCGCTTTTGGGCATCTTGGGCACATCTGTGATGAAAAATTGAAGATTTTAACCAAAGTTGCAAAAATAGGCTTATCTCACCGTTTCCAGCGCTTTTGTGCATCTTGGACACATCTGTGATTAAAAATTGAAGATTTTAACCATTGTTGCAAAAATAGGCTTATCTCCCCGTTTCCAGCTCTTTTTGGCACTTAGAGCGAATCTGACAGTAGAAACCGTGCAGTTGCTACTTTTTCATTGGGGTTTCCAAAACTTAAAATCTTTTTTTTAAAGAGTTCCTTTAGAGTTGAAACCAAGATTTCAAATTATCCTTTTTCATTATTATAATCCACTGTATGCATTTTAAGTATCAAGGAAATTGAGTGAAGGCCTTTTGAGAAAACACGTTGATTAGTGACCCTATTTCATTATGGCAGTCAAACCACTGATTTTCAACTTTAGTCTATGAAACCTCCAAACCTTAAACATTGTTGCAAAATTAGGCTTATCTCACCGTTTCCAGCACTTTTGTGCACCTTGGGCATATCTGTGATGAAAAAATGAAGATTTTAACCAAAGTTGCAAAAATAGGCTTATCTCACCGTTTCCAGCGCTTTTGGGCATCTTGGGCACATCTGTGATGAAAAATTGAAGATTTTAACCAAAGTTGCAAAAATAGGCTTATCTCACCGTTTCCAGCGCTTTTGGGCATCTTGGGCACATCTGTGATGAAAAATTGAAGATTTTAACCAAAGTTGCAAAAATAGGCTTATCTCACCGTTTCCAGCGCTTTTGTGCATCTTGGGCACATCTGTGATGAAAAATTGAAGATTTTAACCAAAGTTGCAAAAATAGGCTTATCTCACCGTTTCCAGCGCTTTTGTGCATCTTGGACACATCTGTGATTAAAAATTGAAGATTTTAACCATTGTTGCAAAAATAGGCTTATCTCCCCGTTTCCAGCTCTTTTTGGCACTTAGAGCGAATCTGACAGTTGAAACCGTGCAGTTGCTACTTTTTCATTGGGGTTTCCAAAACTTAAAATCTTTTTTTTAAAGAGTTCCTTTAGAGTTGAAACCAAGATTTCAAATTATCCTTTTTCATTATTATAATCCACTGTATGCATTTTAAGTATCAAGGAATTTGACTGAAGGCCTTTTGAGAAAACACGTTGATTAGTGACCCTATTTCATTATGGCAGTCAAACCACTGATTTTCAACTTTAGTCTATGAAACCTCCAAACCTTAAACATTGTTGCAAAATTAGGCTTATCTCACCGTTTCCAGCACTTTTGTGCACCTTGGGCATATCTGTGATGAAAAAATGAAGATTTTAACCAAAGTTGCAAAAATAGGCTTATCTCACCGTTTCCAGCGCTTTTGGGCATCTTGGGCACATCTGTGATGAAAAATTGAAGATTTTAACCAAAGTTGCAAAAATAGGCTTATCTCACCGTTTCCAGCGCTTTTGGGCATCTTGGGCACATCTGTGATGAAAAATTGAAGATTTTAACCAAAGTTGCAAAAATAGGCTTATCTCACCGTTTCCAGCGCTTTTGTGCATCTTGGACACATCTGTGATGAAAAATTGAAGATTTTAACCATTGTTGCAAAAATAGGCTTATCTCCCCGTTTACAGCACTTTTTGGCACTTAGAGCGAATCTGACAGTAGAAACCGTGCAGTTGCTACTTTTTCATTGGGGTTTCTAAAACTTAAAATCTTTTTTTTAAAGAGTTCCTTTAGAGTTGAAACCAAGATTTCAAATTATCCTTTTTCATTATTATAATCCACTGTATGCATTTTAAGTATCAAGGAAATTGAGTGAAGGCCTTTTGAGAAAACACGTTGATTAGTGACCCTATTTCATTATGGCAGTCAAACCACTGATTTTCAACTTTAGTCTATGAAACCTCCAAACCTTAAACATTGTTGCAAAATTAGGCTTATCTCACCGTTTCCAGCACTTTTGCGCACCTTGGGCACATCTGTGATGAAAAATTGAAGATTTTAACCAAAGTTGCAAAAATAGGCTTATCTCACCGTTTCCAGCGCTTTTGCGCATCTTGGGCACATCTGTGATGAAAAATTGAAGATTTTAACCAAAGTTGCAAAAATAGGCTTATCTCACCGTTTCCAGCGCTTTTGTGCATCTTGGGCACATCTGTGATGAAAAATTGAAGATTTTAACCAAAGTTGCAAAAATAGGCTTATCTCACCGTTTCCAGCGCTTTTGTGCATCTTGGGCACATCTGTGATGAAAAATTGAAGATTTTAACCATTGTTGCAAAAATAGGCTTATCTCCCCGTTTCCAGCACTTTTTGGCACTTAGAGCGAATCTGACAGTAGAAACCGTGCAGTTGCTACTTTTTCATTGGGGTTTCCAAAACTTAAAATCTTTTTTTTAAAGAGTTCCTTTAGAGTTGAAACCAAGATTTCAAATTATCCTTTTTCATTATTATAATCCACTGTATGCATTTTAAGTATCAAGGAAATTGAGTGAAGGCCTTTTGAGAAAACACGTTGATTAGTGACCCTATTTCATTATGGCAGTCAAACCACTGATTTTCAACTTTAGTCTATGAAACCTCCAAACCTTAAACATTGTTGCAAAATTAGGCTTATCTCACCGTTTCCAGCACTTTTGTGCACCTTGGGCATATCTGTGATGAAAAAATGAAGATTTTAACCAAAGTTGCAAAAATAGGCTTATCTCACCGTTTCCAGCGCTTTTGGGCATCTTGGGCACATCTGTGATGAAAAATTGAAGATTTTAACCAATTTGCAAAAATAGGCTTATCTCACCGTTTCCAGCGCTTTTGTGCATCTTGGGCACATCTGTGATGAAAAATTGAAGATTTTAACCAAAGTTGCAAAAATAGGCTTATCTCACCGTTTCCAGCGCTTTTGTGCATCTTGGGCACATCTGTGATGAAAAATTGAAGATTTTAACCATTGTTGCAAAAATAGGCTTATCTCCCCGTTTCCAGCACTTTTTGGCACTTAGAGCGAATCTGACAGTAGAAACCGTGCAGTTGCTACTTTTTCATTGGGGTTTCCAAAACTTAAAATCTTTTTTTTATAGAGTTCCTTTAGAGTTGAAACCAAGATTTCAAATTATCCTTTTTCATTATTATAATCCACTGTATGCATTTTAAGTATCAAGGAAATTGAGTGAAGGCCTTTTGAGAAAACACGTTGATTAGTGACCCTATTTCATTATGGCAGTCAAACCACTGATTTTCAACTTTAGTCTATGAAACCTTCAAACCTTAAACATTGTTGCAAAATTAGGCTTATCTCACCGTTTCCAGCACTTTTGTGCACCTTGGGCACATCTGTGATGAAAAATTGAAGATTTTAACCAAAGTTGCAAAAATAGGCTTATCTCACCGTTTCCAGCGCTTTTGTGCATCTTGGGCACATCTGTGATGAAAAATTGAAGATTTTAACCAAAGTTGCAAAAATAGGCTTATCTCACCGTTTCCAGCGCTTTTGTGCATCTTGGGCACATCTGTGATGAAAAATTGAAGATTTTAACCAAAGTTGCAAAAATAGGCTTATCTCACCGTTTCCAGCGCTTTTGTGCATCTTGGACACATCTGTGATGAAAAATTGAAGATTTTAACCATTGTTGCAAAAATAGGCTTATCTCCCCGTTTCCAGCACTTTTTGGCACTTAGAGCGAATCTGACAGTAGAAACCGTGCAGTTGCTACTTTTTCATTGGGGTTTCCAAAACTTAAAATCTTTTTTTTAAAGAGTTCCTTTAGAGTTGAAACCAAGATTTCAAATTATCCTTTTTCATTATTATAATCCACTGTATGCATTTTAAGTATCAAGGAAATTGAGTGAAGGCCTTTTGAGAAAACACGTTGATTAGTGACCCTATTTCATTATGGCAGTCAAACCACTGATTTTCAACTTTAGTCTATGAAACCTCCAAACCTTAAACATTGTTGCAAAATTAGGCTTATCTCACCGTTTCCAGCACTTTTGTGCACCTTGGGCATATCTGTGATGAAAAAATGAAGATTTTAACCAAAGTTGCAAAAATAGGCTTATCTCACCGTTTCCAGCGCTTTTGGGCATCTTGGGCACATCTGTGATGAAAAATTGAAGATTTTAACCAAAGTTGCAAAAATAGGCTTATCTCACCGTTTCCAGCGCTTTTGGGCATCTTGGGCACATCTGTGATGAAAAATTGAAGATTTTAACCAAAGTTGCAAAAATAGGCTTATCTCACCGTTTCCAGCGCTTTTGTGCATCTTGGACACATCTGTGATGAAAAATTGAAGATTTTAACCATTGTTGCAAAAATAGGCTTATCTCCCCGTTTACAGCACTTTTTGGCACTTAGAGCGAATCTGACAGTAGAAACCGTGCAGTTGCTACTTTTTCATTGGGGTTTCTAAAACTTAAAATCTTTTTTTTAAAGAGTTCCTTTAGAGTTGAAACCAAGATTTCAAATTATCCTTTTTCATTATTATAATCCACTGTATGCATTTTAAGTATCAAGGAAATTGAGTGAAGGCCTTTTGAGAAAACACGTTGATTAGTGACCCTATTTCATTATGGAAGTCAAACCACTGATTTTCAACTTTAGTCTATGAAACCTCCAAACCTTAAACATTGTTGCAAAATTAGGCTTATCTCACCGTTTCCAGCACTTTTGTGCACCTTGGGCATATCTGTGATGAAAAAATGAAGATTTTAACCAAAGTTGCAAAAATAGGCTTATCTCACCGTTTCCAGCGCTTTTGGGCATCTTGGGCACATCTGTGATGAAAAATTGAAGATTTTAACCAAAGTTGCAAAAATAGGCTTATCTCACCGTTTCCAGCGCTTTTGTGCATCTTGGGCACATCTGTGATGAAAAATTGAAGATTTTAACCAAAGTTGCAAAAATAGGCTTATCTCACCGTTTCCAGCGCTTTTGTGCATCTTGGACACATCTGTGATGAAAAATTGAAGATTTTAACCATTGTTGCAAAAATAGGCTTATCTCCCCGTTTCCAGCACTTTTTGGCACTTAGAGCGAATCTGACAGTAGAAACCGTGCAGTTGCTACTTTTTCATTGGGGTTTCCAAAACTTAAAATCTTTTTTTTAAAGAGTTCCTTTAGAGTTGAACCAAGATTTCAAATTATCCTTTTTCATTATTATAATCCACTGTATGCATTTTAAGTATCAAGGAAATTGAGTGAAGGCCTTTTGAGAAAACACGTTGATTAGTGACCCTATTTCATTATGGCAGTCAAACCACTGATTTTCAACTTTAGTCTATGAAACCTCCAAACCTTAAACATTGTTGCAAAATTAGGCTTATCTCACCGTTTCCAGCACTTTTGCGCACCTTGGGCACATCTGTGATGAAAAATTTAAGATTTTAACCAAAGTTGCAAAAATAGGCTTATCTCACCGTTTCCAGCGCTTTTGCGCATCTTGGGCACATCTGTGATGAAAAATTGAAGATTTTAACCAAAGTTGCAAAAATAGGCTTATCTCACCGTTTCCAGCGCTTTTGTGCATCTTGGACACATCTGTGATTAAAAATTGAAGATTCTAACCATTGTTTCAAAAATAGGCTTATCTCCCCGTTTCCAGCACTTTTTGGCACTTAGAGCGAATCTGACAGTAGAAACCGTGCAGTTGCTACTTTTTCATTGGGGTTTCCAAAACTTAAAATCTTTTTTTTAAAGAGTTCCTTTAGAGTTGAAACCAAGATTTCAAATGATCCTTTTTCATTATTATAATCCACTGTATGCATTTTAAGTATCAAGGAATTTGACTGAAGGCCTTTTGAGAAAACACGTTGATTAGTGACCCTATTTCATTATGGCAGTCAAACCACTGATTTTCAACTTTAGTCTATGAAACCTCCAAACCTTAAACATTGTTGCAAAATTAGGCTTATCTCACCGTTTCCAGCACTTATGTGCACCTTGGGCACATCTGTGATGAAAAATTGAAGATTTTAACCAAAGTTGCAAAAATAGGCTTATCTCACCGTTTCCAGCGCTTTTGGGCATCTTGGGCACATCTGTGATGAAAAATTGAAGATTTTAACCAAAGTTGCAAAAATAGGCTTATCTCACCGTTTCCAGCGCTTTTGTGCATCTTGGGCACATCTGTGATGAAAAATTGAAGATTTTAACCAAAGTTGCAAAAATAGGCTTATCTCACCGTTTCCAGCGCTTTTGGGCATCTTGGGCACATCTGTGATGAAAAATTTAAGATTTTAACCAAAGTTGCAAAAATAGGCTTATCTCACCGTTTCCAGCGCTTTTGTGCATCTTGGACACATCTGTGATTAAAAATTGAAGATTCTAACCATTGTTTCAAAAATAGGCTTATCTCCCCGTTTCCAGCACTTTTTGGCACTTAGAGCGAATCTGACAGTAGAAACCGTGCAGTTGCTACTTTTTCATTGGGGTTTCCAAAACTTAAAATCTTTTTTTTAAAGAGTTCCTTTAGAGTTGAAACCAAGATTTCAAATGATCCTTTTTCATTATTATAATCCACTGTATGCATTTTAAGTATCAAGGAATTTGACTGAAGGCCTTTTGAGAAAACACGTTGATTAGTGACCCTATTTCATTATGGCAGTCAAACCACTGATTTTCAACTTTAGTCTATGAAACCTCCAAACCTTAAACATTGTTGCAAAATTAGGCTTATCTCACCGTTTCCAGCACTTATGTGCACCTTGGGCACATCTGTGATGAAAAATTGAAGATTTTAACCAAAGTTGCAAAAATAGGCTTATCTCACCGTTTCCAGCGCTTTTGGGCATCTTGGGCACATCTGTGATGAAAAATTGAAGATTTTAACCAAAGTTGCAAAAATAGGCTTATCTCACCGTTTCCAGCGCTTTTGTGCATCTTGGGCACATCTGTGATGAAAAATTGAAGATTTTAACCAAAGTTGCAAAAATAGGCTTATCTCCCCGTTTCCAGCACTTTTTGGCACTTAGAGCGAATCTGACAGTAGAAACCGTGCAGTTGCTACTTTTTCATTGGGGTTTCCAAAACTTAAAATCTTTTTTTTAAAGAGTTCCTTTAGAGTTGAAACCAAGATTTCAAATTATCCTTTTTCATTATTATAATCCACTGTATGCATTTTAAGTATCAAGGAAATTGAGTGAAGGCCTTTTGAGAAAACACGTTGATTAGTGACCCTATTTCATTATGGCAGTCAAACCACTGATTTTCAACTTTAGTCTATGAAACCTCCAAACCTTAAACATTGTTGCAAAATTAGGCTTATCTCACCGTTTCCAGCACTTTTGCGCACCTTGGGCACATCTGTGATGAAAAATTTAAGATTTTAACCAAAGTTGCAAAAATAGGCTTATCTCACCGTTTCCAGCGCTTTTGTGCATCTTGGGCACATCTGTGATGAAAAATTGAAGATTTTAACCAAAGTTGCAAAAATAGGCTTATCTCACCGTTTCCAGCGCTTTTGGGCATCTTGGGCACATCTGTGATGAAAAATTTAAGATTTTAACCAAAGTTGCAAAAATAGGCTTATCTCACCGTTTCCAGCGCTTTTGCGCATCTTGGGCACATCTGTGATGAAAAATTGAAGATTTTAACCAAAGTTGCAAAAATAGGCTTATCTCCCCGTTTCCAGCGCTTTTGTGCATCTTGGGCACATCTGTGATGAAAAATTGAAGATTTTAACCAAAGTTGCAAAAATAGGCTTATCTCCCCGTTTCCAGCACTTTTTGGCACTTAGAGCCAATCTGACAGTAGAAACCGTGCAGTTGCTACTTTTTCATTGGGGTTTCAAAACTTAAAATCTTTTTTTTAAAGAGTTCCTTTAGAGTTGAAACCAAGATTTCAAATTATCCTTTTTCATTATTATAATCCACTGTATGCATTTTAAGTATCAAGGAAATTGAGTGAAGGCCTTTTGAGAAAACACGTTGATTAGTGACCCTATTTCATTATGGCAGTCAAACCACTGATTTTCAACTTTAGTCTATGAAACCTCCAAACCTTAAACATTGTTGCAAAATTAGGCTTATCTCATCGTTTCCAGCACTTTTGCGCACCTTGGGCACATCTGTGATGAAAAATTGAAGATTTTAACCAAAGTTGCAAAAATAGGCTTATCTCACCGTTTCCAGCGCTTTTGTGCATCTCGGGCACATCTGTGATGAAAAATTGAAGATTTTAACCAAAGTTGCAAAAATAGGCTTAACTCACCGTTTCCAGCGCTTTTGGGCATCTTGGGCACATCTGTGATGAAAAATTGAAGATTTTAACCAAAGTTGCAAAAATAGGCTTATCTCACCGTTTCCAGCGCTTTTGGGCATCTTGGGCACATCTGTGATGAAAAATTGAAGATTTTAACCAAAGTTGCAAAAATAGGCTTATCTCACCGTTTCCAGCGCTTTTGGGCATCTTGGGCACATCTGTGATGAAAAATTGAAGATTTTAACCAAAGTTGCAAAAATAGGCTTATCTCACCGTTTCCAGCGCTTTTGTGCATCTTGGGCACATCTGTGATGAAAAATTGAAGATTTTAACCAAAGTTGCAAAAATAGGCTTATCTCCCCGTTTCCAGCACTTTTTGGCACTTAGAGCCAATCTGACAGTAGAAACCGTGCAGTTGCTACTTTTTCATTGGGGTTTCCAAAACTTAAAATCTTTTTTTTAAAGAGTTCCTTTAGAGTTGAAACCAAGATTTCAAATTATCCTTTTTCATTATTATAATCCACTGTATGCATTTTAAGTATCAAGGAAATTGAGTGAAGGCCTTTTGAGAAAACACGTTGATTAGTGACCCTATTTCATTATGGCAGTCAAACCACTGATTTTCAACTTTAGTCTATGAAACCTCCAAACCTTAAACATTGTTGCAAAATTAGGCTTATCTCACCGTTTCCAGCACTTTTGAGCACCTTGGGCATATCTGTGATGAAAAAATGAAGATTTTAACCAAAGTTGCAAAAATAGGCTTATCTCACCGTCTCCAGCGCTTTTGCGCATCTTGGGCACATCTGTGATGAAAAATTGAAGATTTTAACCAAAGTTGCAAAAATAGGCTTATCTCACCGTTTCCAGCGCTTTTGTGCATCTTGGGCACATCTGTGATGAAAAATTGAAGATTTTAACCAAAGTTGCAAAAATAGGCTTATCTCACCGTTTCCAGCGCTTTTGGGCATCTTGGGCACATCTGTGATGAAAAATTTAAGATTTTAACCAAAGTTGCAAAAATAGGCTTATCTCACCGTTTCCAGCGCTTTTGCGCATCTTGGGCACATCTGTGATGAAAAATTGAAGATTTTAACCAAAGTTGCAAAAATAGGCTTATCTCACCGTTTCCAGCGCTTTTGTGCATCTTGGGCACATCTGTGATGAAAAATTGAAGATTTCAACCAAAGTTGCAAAAATAGGCTTATCTCACCGTTTCCAGCGCTTTTGTGCATCTTGGGCACATCTGTGATGAAAAATTGAAGATTTTAACCATTGTTGCAAAAATAGGCTTATCTCCCCGTTTCCAGCACTTTTTGGCACTTAGAGCCAATCTGACAGTAGAAACCGTGCAGTTGCTACTTTTTCATTGGGGTTTCCAAAACTTAAATCTTTTTTTTAAAGAGTTCCTTTAGAGTTGAAACCAAGATTTCAAATTATCCTTTTTCATTATTATAATCCACTGTATGCATTTTAAGTATCAAGGAATTTGACTGAAGGCCTTTTGAGAAAACACGTTGATTAGTGACCCTATTTCATTATGGCAGTCAAACCACTGATTTTCAACTTTAGTCTATGAAACCTCCAAACCTTAAACATTGTTGCAAAATTAGGCTTATCTCACCGTTTCCAGCACTTTTGTGCACCTTGGGCATATCTGTGATGAAAAAATGAAGATTTTAACCAAAGTTGCAAAAATAGGCTTATCTCACCGTTTCCAGCGCTTTTGGGCATCTTGGGCACATCTGTGATGAAAAATTGAAGATTTTAACCAAAGTTGCAAAAATAGGCTTATCTCACCGTTTCCAGCGCTTTTGGGCATCTTGGGCACATCTGTGATGAAAAATTGAAGATTTTAACCAAAGTTGCAAAAATAGGCTTATCTCACCGTTTCCAGCGCTTTTGTGCATCTTGGGCACATCTGTGATGAAAAATTGAAGATTTTAACCAAAGTTGCAAAAATAGGCTTATCTCACCGTTTCCAGCGCTTTTGTGCATCTTGGACACATCTGTGATTAAAAATTGAAGATTTTAACCATTGTTGCAAAAATAGGCTTATCTCCCCGTTTCCAGCTCTTTTTGGCACTTAGAGCGAATCTGACAGTAGAAACCGTGCAGTTGCTACTTTTTCATTGGGGTTTCCAAAACTTAAAATCTTTTTTTTAAAGAGTTCCTTTAGAGTTGAAACCAAGATTTCAAATTATCCTTTTTCATTATTATAATCCACTGTATGCATTTTAAGTATCAAGGAATTTGACTGAAGGCCTTTTGAGAAAACACGTTGATTAGTGACCCTATTTCATTATGGCAGTCAAACCACTGATTTTCAACTTTAGTCTATGAAACCTCCAAACCTTAAACATTGTTGCAAAATTAGGCTTATCTCACCGTTTCCAGCACTTTTGTGCACCTTGGGCATATCTGTGATGAAAAAATGAAGATTTTAACCAAAGTTGCAAAAATAGGCTTATCTCACCGTTTCCAGCGCTTTTGGGCATCTTGGGCACATCTGTGATGAAAAATTGAAGATTTTAACCAAAGTTGCAAAAATAGGCTTATCTCACCGTTTCCAGCGCTTTTGTGCATCTTGGACACATCTGTGATGAAAAATTGAAGATTTTAACCATTGTTGCAAAAATAGGCTTATCTCCCCGTTTACAGCACTTTTTGGCACTTAGAGCGAATCTGACAGTAGAAACCGTGCAGTTGCTACTTTTTCATTGGGGTTTCTAAAACTTAAAATCTTTTTTTTAAAGAGTTCCTTTAGAGTTGAAACCAAGATTTCAAATTATCCTTTTTCATTATTATAATCCACTGTATGCATTTTAAGTATCAAGGAAATTGAGTGAAGGCCTTTTGAGAAAACACGTTGATTAGTGACCCTATTTCATTATGGAAGTCAAACCACTGATTTTCAACTTTAGTCTATGAAACCTCCAAACCTTAAACATTGTTGCAAAATTAGGCTTATCTCACCGTTTCCAGCACTTTTGTGCACCTTGGGCATATCTGTGATGAAAAAATGAAGATTTTAACCAAAGTTGCAAAAATAGGCTTATCTCACCGTTTCCAGCGCTTTTGGGCATCTTGGGCACATCTGTGATGAAAAATTGAAGATTTTAACCAAAGTTGCAAAAATAGGCTTATCTCACCGTTTCCAGCGCTTTTGTGCATCTTGGGCACATCTGTGATGAAAAATTGAAGATTTTAACCAAAGTTGCAAAAATAGGCTTATCTCACCGTTTCCAGCGCTTTTGTGCATCTTGGACACATCTGTGATGAAAAATTGAAGATTTTAACCATTGTTGCAAAAATAGGCTTATCTCCCCGTTTCCAGCACTTTTTGGCACTTAGAGCGAATCTGACAGTAGAAACCGTGCAGTTGCTACTTTTTCATTGGGGTTTCCAAAACTTAAAATCTTTTTTTTAAAGAGTTCCTTTAGAGTTGAACCAAGATTTCAAATTATCCTTTTTCATTATTATAATCCACTGTATGCATTTTAAGTATCAAGGAAATTGAGTGAAGGCCTTTTGAGAAAACACGTTGATTAGTGACCCTATTTCATTATGGCAGTCAAACCACTGATTTTCAACTTTAGTCTATGAAACCTCCAAACCTTAAACATTGTTGCAAAATTAGGCTTATCTCACCGTTTCCAGCACTTTTGCGCACCTTGGGCACATCTGTGATGAAAAATTTAAGATTTTAACCAAAGTTGCAAAAATAGGCTTATCTCACCGTTTCCAGCGCTTTTGCGCATCTTGGGCACATCTGTGATGAAAAATTGAAGATTTTAACCAAAGTTGCAAAAATAGGCTTATCTCACCGTTTCCAGCGCTTTTGGGCATCTTGGGCACATCTGTGATGAAAAATTTAAGATTTTAACCAAAGTTGCAAAAATAGGCTTATCTCACCGTTTCCAGCGCTTTTGTGCATCTTGGACACATCTGTGATTAAAAATTGAAGATTCTAACCATTGTTTCAAAAATAGGCTTATCTCCCCGTTTCCAGCACTTTTTGGCACTTAGAGCGAATCTGACAGTAGAAACCGTGCAGTTGCTACTTTTTCATTGGGGTTTCCAAAACTTAAAATCTTTTTTTTAAAGAGTTCCTTTAGAGTTGAAACCAAGATTTCAAATGATCCTTTTTCATTATTATAATCCACTGTATGCATTTTAAGTATCAAGGAATTTGACTGAAGGCCTTTTGAGAAAACACGTTGATTAGTGACCCTATTTCATTATGGCAGTCAAACCACTGATTTTCAACTTTAGTCTATGAAACCTCCAAACCTTAAACATTGTTGCAAAATTAGGCTTATCTCACCGTTTCCAGCACTTATGTGCACCTTGGGCACATCTGTGATGAAAAATTGAAGATTTTAACCAAAGTTGCAAAAATAGGCTTATCTCACCGTTTCCAGCGCTTTTGGGCATCTTGGGCACATCTGTGATGAAAAATTGAAGATTTTAACCAAAGTTGCAAAAATAGGCTTATCTCACCGTTTCCAGCGCTTTTGTGCATCTTGGGCACATCTGTGATGAAAAATTGAAGATTTTAACCAAAGTTGCAAAAATAGGCTTATCTCCCCGTTTCCAGCACTTTTTGGCACTTAGAGCGAATCAGACAGTAGAAACCGTGCAGTTGCTACTTTTTCATTGGGGTTTCCAAAACTTAAAATCTGTTTTTTAAAGAGTTCCTTTAGAGTTGAAACCAAGATTTCAAATTATCCTTTTTCATTATTATAATCCACTGTATGCATTTTAAGTATCAAGGAAATTGAGTGAAGGCCTTTTGAGAAAACACGTTGATTAGTGACCCTATTTCATTATGGCAGTCAAACCACTGATTTTCAACTTTAGTCTATGAAACCTCCAAACCTTAAACATTGTTGCAAAATTAGGCTTATCTCACCGTTTCCAGCACTTTTGCGCACCTTGGGCACATCTGTGATGAAAAATTTAAGATTTTAACCAAAGTTGCAAAAATACGCTTATCTCACCGTTTCCAGCGCTTTTGTGCATCTTGGGCACATCTGTGATGAAAAATTGAAGATTTTAACCAAAGTTGCAAAAATAGGCTTATCTCACCGTTTCCAGCGCTTTTGGGCATCTTGGGCACATCTGTGATGAAAAATTTAAGATTTTAACCAAAGTTGCAAAAATAGGCTTATCTCACCGTTTCCAGCGCTTTTGCGCATCTTGGGCACATCTGTGATGAAAAATTGAAGATTTTAACCAAAGTTGCAAAAATAGTTTTATCTCACCGTTTCCAGCGCTTTTGCGCATCTTGGGCACATCTGTGATGAAAAATTGAAGATTTTAACCAAAGTTGCAAAAATAGGCTTATCTCCCCGTTTCCAGCGCTTTTGTGCATCTTGGGCACATCTGTGATGAAAAATTGAAGATTTTAACCAAAGTTGCAAAAATAGGCTTATCTCCCCGTTTCCAGCACTTTTTGGCACTTAGAGCCAATCTGACAGTAGAAACCGTGCAGTTGCTACTTTTTCATTGGGGTTTCCAAAACTTAAAATCTTTTTTTTAAAGAGTTCCTTTAGAGTTGAAACCAAGATTTCAAATTATCCTTTTTCATTATTATAATCCACTGTATGCATTTTAAGTATCAAGGGAATTGAGTGAAGGCCTTTTGAGAAAACACGTTGATTAGTGACCCTATTTCATTATGGCAGTCAAACCACTGATTTTCAACTTTAGTCTATGAAACCTCCAAACCTTAAACATTGTTGCAAAATTAGGCTTATCTCACCGTTTCCAGCACTTTTGCGCACCTTGGGCACATCTGTGATGAAAAATTTAAGATTTTAACCAAAGTTGCAAAAATAGGCTTATCTCACCGTTTCCAGCGCTTTTGTGCATCTTGGGCACATCTGTGATGAAAAATTGAAGATTTTAACCAAAGTTGCAAAAATAGGCTTATCTCACCGTTTCCAGCGCTTTTGGGCATCTTGGGCACATCTGTGATGAAAAATTTAAGATTTTAACCAAAGTTGCAAAAATAGGCTTATCTCACCGTTTCCAGCGCTTTTGCGCATCTTGGGCACATCTGTGATGAAAAATTGAAGATTTTAACCAAAGTTGCAAAAATAGGCTTATCTCCCCGTTTCCAGCGCTTTTGTGCATCTTGGGCACATCTGTGATGAAAAATTGAAGATTTTAACCAAAGTTGCAAAAATAGGCTTATCTCCCCGTTTCCAGCACTTTTTGGCACTTAGAGCCAATCTGACAGTAGAAACCGTGCAGTTGCTACTTTTTCATTGGGGTTTCCAAAACTTAAAATCTTTTTTTTAAAGAGTTCCTTTAGAGTTGAAACCAAGATTTCAAATTATCCTTTTTCATTATTATAATCCACTGTATGCATTTTAAGTATCAAGGAAATTGAGTGAAGGCCTTTTGAGAAAACACGTTGATTAGTGACCCTATTTCATTATGGCAGTCAAACCACTGATTTTCAACTTTAGTCTATGAAACCTCCAAACCTTAAACATTGTTGCAAAATTAGGCTTATCTCACCGTTTCCAGCACTTTTGCGCACCTTGGGCACATCTGTGATGAAAAATTGAAGATTTTAACCAAAGTTGCAAAAATAGGCTTATCTCACCGTTTCCAGCGCTTTTGTGCATCTTGGGCACATCTGTGATGAAAAATTGAAGATTTTAACCAAAGTTGCAAAAATAGGCTTAACTCACCGTTTCCAGCGCTTTTGGGCATCTTGGGCACATCTGTGATGAAAAATTGAAGATTTTAACCAAAGTTGCAAAAATAGGCTTATCTCACCGTTTCCAGCGCTTTTGGGCATCTTGGGCACATCTGTGATGAAAAATTGAAGATTTTAACCAAAGTTGCAAAAATAGGCTTATCTCACCGTTTCCAGCGCTTTTGTGCATCTTGGGCACATCTGTGATGAAAAATTGAAGATTTTAACCAAAGTTGCAAAAATAGGCTTATCTCCCCGTTTCCAGCACTTTTTGGCACTTAGAGCCAATCTGACAGTAGAAACCGTGCAGTTGCTACTTTTTCATTGGGGTTTCCAAAACTTAAAATCTTTTTTTTAAAGAGTTCCTTTAGAGTTGAAACCAAGATTTCAAATTATCCTTTTTCATTATTATAATCCACTGTATGCATTTTAAGTATCAAGGAAATTGAGTGAAGGCCTTTTGAGAAAACACGTTGATTAGTGACCCTATTTCATTATGGCAGTCAAACCACTGATTTTCAACTTTAGTCTATGAAACCTCCAAACCTTAAACATTGTTGCAAAATTAGGCTTATCTCACCGTTTCCAGCACTTTTGCGCACCTTGGGCATATCTGTGATGAAAAAATGAAGATTTTAACCAAAGTTGCAAAAATAGGCTTATCTCACCGTTTCCAGCACTTTTGCGCACCTTGGGCACATCTGTGATGAAAAATTTAAGATTTTAACCAAAGTTGCAAAAATAGGCTTATCTCACCGTTTCCAGCGCTTTTGGGCATCTTGGGCACATCTGTGATGAAAAATTGAAGATTTTAACCAAAGTTGCAAAAATAGGCTTATCTCACCGTTTCCAGCGCTTTTGTGCATCTTGGGCACATCTGTGATGAAAAATTGAAGATTTCAACCAAAGTTGCAAAAATAGGCTTATCTCACCGTTTCCAGCGCTTTTGTGCATCTTGGACACATCTGTGATGAAAAATTGAAGATTTTAACCATTGTTGCAAAAATAGGCTTATCTCCCCGTTTCCAGCACTTTTTGGCACTTAGAGCCAATCTGACAGTAGAAACCGTGCAGTTGCTACTTTTTCATTGGGGTTTCCAAAACTTAAATCTTTTTTTTAAAGAGTTCCTTTAGAGTTGAAACCAAGATTTCAAATTATCCTTTTTCATTATTATAATCCACTGTATGCATTTTAAGTATCAAGGAATTTGACTGAAGGCCTTTTGAGAAAACACGTTGATTAGTGACCCTATTTCATTATGGCAGTCAAACCACTGATTTTCAACTTTAGTCTATGAAACCTCCAAACCTTAAACATTGTTGCAAAATTAGGCTTATCTCACCGTTTCCAGCACTTTTGTGCACCTTGGGCATATCTGTGATGAAAAAATGAAGATTTTAACCAAAGTTGCAAAAAAAGGCTTATCTCACCGTTTCCAGCGCTTTTGGGCATCTTGGGCACATCTGTGATGAAAAATTGAAGATTTTAACCAAAGTTGCAAAAATAGGCTTATCTCACCGTTTCCAGCGCTTTTGGGCATCTTGGGCACATCTGTGATGAAAAATTTAACATTTTAACCAAAGTTGCAAAAATAGGCTTATCTCACCGTTTCCAGCGCTTTTGCGCATCTTGGGCACATCTGTGATGAAAAATTGAAGATTTTAACCAAAGTTGCAAAAATAGGCTTATCTCCCCGTTTCCAGCGCTTTTGTGCATCTTGGGCACATCTGTGATGAAAAATTGAAGATTTTAACCAAAGTTGCAAAAATAGGCTTATCTCCCCGTTTCCAGCACTTTTTGGCACTTAGAGCCAATCTGACAGTAGAAACCGTGCAGTTGCTACTTTTTCATTGGGGTTTCCAAAACTTAAAATCTTTTTTTTAAAGAGTTCCTTTAGAGTTGAAACCAAGATTTCAAATTATCCTTTTTCATTATTATAATCCACTGTATGCATTTTAAGTATCAAGGAAATTGAGTGAAGGCCTTTTGAGAAAACACGTTGATTAGTGACCCTATTTCATTATGGCAGTCAAACCACTGATTTTCAACTTTAGTCTATGAAACCTCCAAACCTTAAACATTGTTGCAAAATTAGGCTTATCTCACCGTTTCCAGCACTTTTGCGCACCTTGGGCACATCTGTGATGAAAAATTGAAGATTTTAACCAAAGTTGCAAAAATAGGCTTATCTCACCGTTTCCAGCGCTTTTGTGCATCTTGGGCACATCTGTGATGAAAAATTGAAGATTTTAACCAAAGTTGCAAAAATAGGCTTAACTCACCGTTTCCAGCGCTTTTGGGCATCTTGGGCACATCTGTGATGAAAAATTGAAGATTTTAACCAAAGTTGCAAAAATAGGCTTATCTCACCGTTTCCAGCGCTTTTGGGCATCTTGGGCACATCTGTGATGAAAAATTGAAGATTTTAACCAAAGTTGCAAAAATAGGCTTATCTCACCGTTTCCAGCGCTTTTGGGCATCTTGGGCACATCTGTGATGAAAAATTGAAGATTTTAACCAAAGTTGCAAAAATAGGCTTATCTCACCGTTTCCAGCGCTTTTGTGCATCTTGGGCACATCTGTGATGAAAAATTGAAGATTTTAACCAAAGTTGCAAAAATAGGCTTATCTCCCCGTTTCCAGCACTTTTTGGCACTTAGAGCCAATCTGACAGTAGAAACCGTGCAGTTGCTACTTTTTCATTGGGGTTTCCAAAACTTAAAATCTTTTTTTTAAAGAGTTCCTTTAGAGTTGAAACCAAGATTTCAAATTATCCTTTTTCATTATTATAATCCACTGTATGCATTTTAAGTATCAAGGAAATTGAGTGAAGGCCTTTTGAGAAAACACGTTGATTAGTGACCCTATTTCATTATGGCAGTCAAACCACTGATTTTCAACTTTAGTCTATGAAACCTCCAAACCTTAAACATTGTTGCAAAATTAGGCTTATCTCACCGTTTCCAGCACTTTTGCGCACCTTGGGCATATCTGTGATGAAAAAATGAAGATTTTAACCAAAGTTGCAAAAATAGGCTTATCTCACCGTTTCCAGCACTTTTGCGCACCTTGGGCACATCTGTGATGAAAAATTTAAGATTTTAACCAAAGTTGCAAAAATAGGCTTATCTCACCGTTTCCAGCGCTTTTGGGCATCTTGGGCACATCTGTGATGAAAAATTGAAGATTTTAACCAAAGTTGCAAAAATAGGCTTATCTCACCGTTTCCAGCGCTTTTGTGCATCTTGGGCACATCTGTGATGAAAAATTGAAGATTTCAACCAAAGTTGCAAAAATAGGCTTATCTCACCGTTTCCAGCGCTTTTGTGCATCTTGGACACATCTGTGATGAAAAATTGAAGATTTTAACCATTGTTGCAAAAATAGGCTTATCTCCCCGTTTCCAGCACTTTTTGGCACTTAGAGCCAATCTGACAGTAGAAACCGTGCAGTTGCTACTTTTTCATTGGGGTTTCCAAAACTTAAATCTTTTTTTTAAAGAGTTCCTTTAGAGTTGAAACCAAGATTTCAAATTATCCTTTTTCATTATTATAATCCACTGTATGCATTTTAAGTATCAAGGAATTTGACTGAAGGCCTTTTGAGAAAACACGTTGATTAGTGACCCTATTTCATTATGGCAGTCAAACCACTGATTTTCAACTTTAGTCTATGAAACCTCCAAACCTTAAACATTGTTGCAAAATTAGGCTTATCTCACCGTTTCCAGCACTTTTGTGCACCTTGGGCATATCTGTGATGAAAAAATGAAGATTTTAACCAAAGTTGCAAAAAAAGGCTTATCTCACCGTTTCCAGCGCTTTTGGGCATCTTGGGCACATCTGTGATGAAAAATTGAAGATTTTAACCAAAGTTGCAAAAATAGGCTTATCTCACCGTTTCCAGCGCTTTTGGGCATCTTGGGCACATCTGTGATGAAAAATTGAAGATTTTAACCAAAGTTGCAAAAAAAGGCTTATCTCCCCGTTTCCAGCACTTTTTGGCACTTAGAGCCAATCTGACAGTAGAATCCGTGCAGTTGCTACTTTTTCATTGGGGTTTCCAAAACTTAAAATCTTTTTTTTAAAGAGTTCCTTTAGAGTTGAAACCAAGATTTCAAATTATCCTTTTTCATTATTATAATCCACTGTATGCATTTTAAGTATCAAGGAATTTGACTGAAGGCCTTTTGAGAAAACACGTTGATTAGTGACCCTATTTCATTATGGCAGTCAAACCACTGATTTTCAACTTTAGTCTATGAAACCTCCAAACCTTAAACATTGTTGCAAAATTAGGCTTATCTCACCGTTTCCAGCACTTTTGAGCACCTTGGGCATATCTGTGATGAAAAAATGAAGATTTTAACCAAAGTTGCAAAAATAGGCTTATCTCACCGTTTCCAGCGCTTTTGCGCATCTTGGGCACATCTGTGATGAAAAATTGAAGATTTTAACCAAAGTTGCAAAAATAGGCTTATCTCACCGTTTCCAGCGCTTTTGTGCATCTTGGGCACATCTGTGATGAAAAATTGAAGATTTTAACCAAAGTTGCAAAAATAGGCTTATCTCACCGTTTCCAGCGCTTTTGGGCATCTTGGGCACATCTGTGATGAAAAATTTAAGATTTTAACCAAAGTTGCAAAAATAGGCTTATCTCACCGTTTCCAGCGCTTTTGCGCATCTTGGGCACATCTGTGATGAAAAATTGAAGATTTTAACCAAAGTTGCAAAAATAGGCTTATCTCACCGTTTCCAGCGCTTTTGTGCATCTTGGGCACATCTGTGATGAAAAATTGAAGATTTCAACCAAAGTTGCAAAAATAGGCTTATCTCACCGTTTCCAGCGCTTTTGTGCATCTTGGACACATCTGTGATGAAAAATTGAAGATTTTAACCATTGTTGCAAAAATAGGCTTATCTCCCCGTTTCCAGCACTTTTTGGCACTTAGAGCCAATCTGACAGTAGAAACCGTGCAGTTGCTACTTTTTCATTGGGGTTTCCAAAACTTAAATCTTTTTTTTAAAGAGTTCCTTTAGAGTTGAAACCAAGATTTCAAATTATCCTTTTTCATTATTATAATCCACTGTATGCATTTTAAGTATCAAGGAATTTGACTGAAGGCCTTTTGAGAAAACACGTTGATTAGTGACCCTATTTCATTATGGCAGTCAAACCACTGATTTTCAACTTTAGTCTATGAAACCTCCAAACCTTAAACATTGTTGCAAAATTAGGCTTATCTCACCGTTTCCAGCACTTTTGTGCACCTTGGGCATATCTGTGATGAAAAAATGAAGATTTTAACCAAAGTTGCAAAAATAGGCTTATCTCACCGTTTCCAGCGCTTTTGGGCATCTTGGGCACATCTGTGATGAAAAATTGAAGATTTTAACCAAAGTTGCAAAAATAGGCTTATCTCACCGTTTCCAGCGCTTTTGGGCATCTTGGGCACATCTGTGATGAAAAATTGAAGATTTTAACCAAAGTTGCAAAAATAGGCTTATCTCACCGTTTCCAGCGCTTTTGTGCATCTTGGGCACATCTGTGATGAAAAATTGAAGATTTTAACCAAAGTTGCAAAAATAGGCTTATCTCACCGTTTCCAGCGCTTTTGTGCATCTTGGACACATCTGTGATTAAAAATTGAAGATTTTAACCATTGTTGCAAAAATAGGCTTATCTCCCCGTTTCCAGCTCTTTTTGGCACTTAGAGCGAATCTGACAGTAGAAACCGTGCAGTTGCTACTTTTTCATTGGGGTTTCCAAAACTTAAAATCTTTTTTTTAAAGAGTTCCTTTAGAGTTGAAACCAAGATTTCAAATTATCCTTTTTCATTATTATAATCCACTGTATGCATTTTAAGTATCAAGGAATTTGACTGAAGGCCTTTTGAGAAAACACGTTGATTAGTGACCCTATTTCATTATGGCAGTCAAACCACTGATTTTCAACTTTAGTCTATGAAACCTCCAAACCTTAAACATTGTTGCAAAATTAGGCTTATCTCACCGTTTCCAGCACTTTTGTGCACCTTGGGCATATCTGTGATGAAAAAATGAAGATTTTAACCAAAGTTGCAAAAATAGGCTTATCTCACCGTTTCCAGCGCTTTTGGGCATCTTGGGCACATCTGTGATGAAAAATTGAAGATTTTAACCAAAGTTGCAAAAATAGGCTTATCTCACCGTTTCCAGCGCTTTTGTGCATCTTGGACACATCTGTGATGAAAAATTGAAGATTTTAACCATTGTTGCAAAAATAGGCTTATCTCCCCGTTTACAGCACTTTTTGGCACTTAGAGCGAATCTGACAGTAGAAACCGTGCAGTTGCTACTTTTTCATTGGGGTTTCTAAAACTTAAAATCTTTTTTTTAAAGAGTTCCTTTAGAGTTGAAACCAAGATTTCAAATTATCCTTTTTCATTATTATAATCCACTGTATGCATTTTAAGTATCAAGGAAATTGAGTGAAGGCCTTTTGAGAAAACACGTTGATTAGTGACCCTATTTCATTATGGAAGTCAAACCACTGATTTTCAACTTTAGTCTATGAAACCTCCAAACCTTAAACATTGTTGCAAAATTAGGCTTATCTCACCGTTTCCAGCACTTTTGTGCACCTTGGGCATATCTGTGATGAAAAAATGAAGATTTTAACCAAAGTTGCAAAAATAGGCTTATCTCACCGTTTCCAGCGCTTTTGGGCATCTTGGGCACATCTGTGATGAAAAATTGAAGATTTTAACCAAAGTTGCAAAAATAGGCTTATCTCACCGTTTCCAGCGCTTTTGTGCATCTTGGGCACATCTGTGATGAAAAATTGAAGATTTTAACCAAAGTTGCAAAAATAGGCTTATCTCACCGTTTCCAGCGCTTTTGTGCATCTTGGACACATCTGTGATGAAAAATTGAAGATTTTAACCATTGTTGCAAAAATAGGCTTATCTCCCCGTTTCCAGCACTTTTTGGCACTTAGAGCGAATCTGACAGTAGAAACCGTGCAGTTGCTACTTTTTCATTGGGGTTTCCAAAACTTAAAATCTTTTTTTTAAAGAGTTCCTTTAGAGTTGAACCAAGATTTCAAATTATCCTTTTTCATTATTATAATCCACTGTATGCATTTTAAGTATCAAGGAAATTGAGTGAAGGCCTTTTGAGAAAACACGTTGATTAGTGACCCTATTTCATTATGGCAGTCAAACCACTGATTTTCAACTTTAGTCTATGAAACCTCCAAACCTTAAACATTGTTGCAAAATTAGGCTTATCTCACCGTTTCCAGCACTTTTGCGCACCTTGGGCACATCTGTGATGAAAAATTTAAGATTTTAACCAAAGTTGCAAAAATAGGCTTATCTCACCGTTTCCAGCGCTTTTGCGCATCTTGGGCACATCTGTGATGAAAAATTGAAGATTTTAACCAAAGTTGCAAAAATAGGCTTATCTCACCGTTTCCAGCGCTTTTGGGCATCTTGGGCACATCTGTGATGAAAAATTTAAGATTTTAACCAAAGTTGCAAAAATAGGCTTATCTCACCGTTTCCAGCGCTTTTGTGCATCTTGGACACATCTGTGATTAAAAATTGAAGATTCTAACCATTGTTTCAAAAATAGGCTTATCTCCCCGTTTCCAGCACTTTTTGGCACTTAGAGCGAATCTGACAGTAGAAACCGTGCAGTTGCTACTTTTTCATTGGGGTTTCCAAAACTTAAAATCTTTTTTTTAAAGAGTTCCTTTAGAGTTGAAACCAAGATTTCAAATGATCCTTTTTCATTATTATAATCCACTGTATGCATTTTAAGTATCAAGGAATTTGACTGAAGGCCTTTTGAGAAAACACGTTGATTAGTGACCCTATTTCATTATGGCAGTCAAACCACTGATTTTCAACTTTAGTCTATGAAACCTCCAAACCTTAAACATTGTTGCAAAATTAGGCTTATCTCACCGTTTCCAGCACTTATGTGCACCTTGGGCACATCTGTGATGAAAAATTGAAGATTTTAACCAAAGTTGCAAAAATAGGCTTATCTCACCGTTTCCAGCGCTTTTGGGCATCTTGGGCACATCTGTGATGAAAAATTGAAGATTTTAACCAAAGTTGCAAAAATAGGCTTATCTCACCGTTTCCAGCGCTTTTGTGCATCTTGGGCACATCTGTGATGAAAAATTGAAGATTTTAACCAAAGTTGCAAAAATAGGCTTATCTCCCCGTTTCCAGCACTTTTTGGCACTTAGAGCGAATCAGACAGTAGAAACCGTGCAGTTGCTACTTTTTCATTGGGGTTTCCAAAACTTAAAATCTTTTTTTTAAAGAGTTCCTTTAGAGTTGAAACCAAGATTTCAAATTATCCTTTTTCATTATTATAATCCACTGTATGCATTTTAAGTATCAAGGAATTTGACTGAAGGCCTTTTGAGAAAACACGTTGATTAGTGACCCTATTTCATTATGGCAGTCAAACCACTGATTTTCAACTTTAGTCTATGAAACCTCCAAACCTTAAACATTGTTGCAAAATTAGGCTTATCTCACCGTTTCCAGCACTTTTGTGCACCTTGGGCACATCTGTGATGAAAAATTTAAGATTTTAACCAAAGTTGCAAAAATAGGCTTATCTCACCGTTTCCAGCGCTTTTGTGCATCTTGGACACATCTGTGATGAAAAATTGAAGATTTTAACCATTGTTGCAAAAATAGGCTTATCTCCCCGTTTCCAGCACTTTTTGGCACTTAGAGCCAATCTGACAGTAGAAACCGTGCAGTTGCTACTTTTTCATTGGGGTTTCCAAAACTTAAATCTTTTTTTTAAAGAGTTCCTTTAGAGTTGAAACCAAGATTTCAAATTATCCTTTTTCATTATTATAATCCACTGTATGCATTTTAAGTATCAAGGAATTTGACTGAAGGCCTTTTGAGAAAACACGTTGATTAGTGACCCTATTTCATTATGGCAGTCAAACCACTGATTTTCAACTTTAGTCTATGAAACCTCCAAACCTTAAACATTGTTGCAAAATTAGGCTTATCTCACCGTTTCCAGCACTTTTGTGCACCTTGGGCATATCTGTGATGAAAAAATGAAGATTTTAACCAAAGTTGCAAAAATAGGCTTATCTCACCGTTTCCAGCGCTTTTGGGCATCTTGGGCACATCTGTGATGAAAAATTGAAGATTTTAACCAAAGTTGCAAAAATAGGCTTATCTCACCGTTTCCAGCGCTTTTGGGCATCTTGGGCACATCTGTGATGAAAAATTGAAGATTTTAACCAAAGTTGCAAAAATAGGCTTATCTCACCGTTTCCAGCGCTTTTGTGCATCTTGGGCACATCTGTGATGAAAAATTGAAGATTTTAACCAAAGTTGCAAAAATAGGCTTATCTCACCGTTTCCAGCGCTTTTGTGCATCTTGGACACATCTGTGATTAAAAATTGAAGATTTTAACCATTGTTGCAAAAATAGGCTTATCTCCCCGTTTCCAGCTCTTTTTGGCACTTAGAGCGAATCTGACAGTAGAAACCGTGCAGTTGCTACTTTTTCATTGGGGTTTCCAAAACTTAAATCTTTTTTTTAAAGAGTTCCTTTAGAGTTGAAACCAAGATTTCAAATTATCCTTTTTCATTATTATAATCCACTGTATGCATTTTAAGTATCAAGGAATTTGACTGAAGGCCTTTTGAGAAAACACGTTGATTAGTGACCCTATTTCATTATGGCAGTCAAACCACTGATTTTCAACTTTAGTCTATGAAACCTCCAAACCTTAAACATTGTTGCAAAATTAGGCTTATCTCACCGTTTCCAGCACTTTTGTGCACCTTGGGCATATCTGTGATGAAAAAATGAAGATTTTAACCAAAGTTGCAAAAATAGGCTTATCTCACCGTTTCCAGCGCTTTTGGGCATCTTGGGCACATCTGTGATGAAAAATTGAAGATTTTAACCAAAGTTGCAAAAATAGGCTTATCTCACCGTTTCCAGCGCTTTTGGGCATCTTGGGCACATCTGTGATGAAAAATTGAAGATTTTAACCAAAGTTGCAAAAATAGGCTTATCTCACCGTTTCCAGCGCTTTTGTGCATCTTGGACACATCTGTGATTAAAAATTGAAGATTTTAACCATTGTTGCAAAAATAGGCTTATCTCCCCGTTTCCAGCTCTTTTTGGCACTTAGAGCGAATCTGACAGTAGAAACCGTGCAGTTGCTACTTTTTCATTGGGGTTTCCAAAACTTAAAATCTTTTTTTTAAAGAGTTCCTTTAGAGTTGAAACCAAGATTTCAAATTATCCTTTTTCATTATTATAATCCACTGTATGCATTTTAAGTATCAAGGAATTTGACTGAAGGCCTTTTGAGAAAACACGTTGATTAGTGACCCTATTTCATTATGGCAGTCAAACCACTGATTTTCAACTTTAGTCTATGAAACCTCCAAACCTTAAACATTGTTGCAAAATTAGGCTTATCTCACCGTTTCCAGCACTTTTGTGCACCTTGGGCATATCTGTGATGAAAAAATGAAGATTTTAACCAAAGTTGCAAAAATAGGCTTATCTCACCGTTTCCAGCGCTTTTGGGCATCTTGGGCACATCTGTGATGAAAAATTGAAGATTTTAACCAAAGTTGCAAAAATAGGCTTATCTCACCGTTTCCAGCGCTTTTGTGCATCTTGGACACATCTGTGATGAAAAATTGAAGATTTTAACCATTGTTGCAAAAATAGGCTTATCTCCCCGTTTCCAGCACTTTTTGGCACTTAGAGCGAATCTGACAGTAGAAACCGTGCAGTTGCTACTTTTTCATTGGGGTTTCCAAAACTTAAAATCTTTTTTTTAAAGAGTTCCTTTAGAGTTGAACCAAGATTTCAAATTATCCTTTTTCATTATTATAATCCACTGTATGCATTTTAAGTATCAAGGAAATTGAGTGAAGGCCTTTTGAGAAAACACGTTGATTAGTGACCCTATTTCATTATGGCAGTCAAACCACTGATTTTCAACTTTAGTCTATGAAACCTCCAAACCTTAAACATTGTTGCAAAATTAGGCTTATCTCACCGTTTCCAGCACTTTTGCGCACCTTGGGCACATCTGTGATGAAAAATTTAAGATTTTAACCAAAGTTGCAAAAATAGGCTTATCTCACCGTTTCCAGCGCTTTTGCGCATCTTGGGCACATCTGTGATGAAAAATTGAAGATTTTAACCAAAGTTGCAAAAATAGGCTTATCTCACCGTTTCCAGCGCTTTTGGGCATCTTGGGCACATCTGTGATGAAAAATTTAAGATTTTAACCAAAGTTGCAAAAATAGGCTTATCTCACCGTTTCCAGCGCTTTTGTGCATCTTGGACACATCTGTGATTAAAAATTGAAGATTCTAACCATTGTTTCAAAAATAGGCTTATCTCCCCGTTTCCAGCACTTTTTGGCACTTAGAGCGAATCTGACAGTAGAAACCGTGCAGTTGCTACTTTTTCATTGGGGTTTCCAAAACTTAAAATCTTTTTTTTAAAGAGTTCCTTTAGAGTTGAAACCAAGATTTCAAATGATCCTTTTTCATTATTATAATCCACTGTATGCATTTTAAGTATCAAGGAATTTGACTGAAGGCCTTTTGAGAAAACACGTTGATTAGTGACCCTATTTCATTATGGCAGTCAAACCACTGATTTTCAACTTTAGTCTATGAAACCTCCAAACCTTAAACATTGTTGCAAAATTAGGCTTATCTCACCGTTTCCAGCACTTATGTGCACCTTGGGCACATCTGTGATGAAAAATTGAAGATTTTAACCAAAGTTGCAAAAATAGGCTTATCTCACCGTTTCCAGCGCTTTTGTGCATCTTGGGCACATCTGTGATGAAAAATTGAAGATTTTAACCAAAGTTGCAAAAATAGGCTTATCTCCCCGTTTCCAGCACTTTTTGGCACTTAGAGCGAATCAGACAGTAGAAACCGTGCAGTTGCTACTTTTTCATTGGGGTTTCCAAAACTTAAAATCTTTTTTTTAAAGAGTTCCTTTAGAGTTGAAACCAAGATTTCAAATTATCCTTTTTCATTATTATAATCCACTGTATGCATTTTAAGTATCAAGGAAATTGAGTGAAGGCCTTTTGAGAAAACACGTTGATTAGTGACCCTATTTCATTATGGCAGTCAAACCACTGATTTTCAACTTTAGTCTATGAAACCTCCAAACCTTAAACATTGTTGCAAAATTAGGCTTATCTCACCGTTTCCAGCACTTTTGCGCACCTTGGGCACATCTGTGATGAAAAATTTAAGATTTTAACCAAAGTTGCAAAAATACGCTTATCTCACCGTTTCCAGCGCTTTTGTGCATCTTGGGCACATCTGTGATGAAAAATTGAAGATTTTAACCAAAGTTGCAAAAATAGGCTTATCTCACCGTTTCCAGCGCTTTTGGGCATCTTGGGCACATCTGTGATGAAAAATTTAAGATTTTAACCAAAGTTGCAAAAATAGGCTTATCTCACCGTTTCCAGCGCTTTTGCGCATCTTGGGCACATCTGTGATGAAAAATTGAAGATTTTAACCAAAGTTGCAAAAATAGGCTTATCTCACCGTTTCCAGCGCTTTTGCGCATCTTGGGCACATCTGTGATGAAAAATTGAAGATTTTAACCAAAGTTGCAAAAATAGGCTTATCTCCCCGTTTCCAGCGCTTTTGTGCATCTTGGGCACATCTGTGATGAAAAATTGAAGATTTTAACCAAAGTTGCAAAAATAGGCTTATCTCCCCGTTTCCAGCACTTTTTGGCACTTAGAGCCAATCTGACAGTAGAAACCGTGCAGTTGCTACTTTTTCATTGGGGTTTCCAAAACTTAAAATCTTTTTTTTAAAGAGTTCCTTTAGAGTTGAAACCAAGATTTCAAATTATCCTTTTTCATTATTATAATCCACTGTATGCATTTTAAGTATCAAGGAAATTGAGTGAAGGCCTTTTGAGAAAACACGTTGATTAGTGACCCTATTTCATTATGGCAGTCAAACCACTGATTTTCAACTTTAGTCTATGAAACCTCCAAACCTTAAACATTGTTGCAAAATTAGGCTTATCTCACCGTTTCCAGCACTTTTGCGCACCTTGGGCACATCTGTGATGAAAAATTGAAGATTTTAACCAAAGTTGCAAAAATAGGCTTATCTCACCGTTTCCAGCGCTTTTGTGCATCTTGGGCACATCTGTGATGAAAAATTTAAGATTTTAACCAAAGTTGCAAAAATAGGCTTAACTCACCGTTTCCAGCGCTTTTGGGCATCTTGGGCACATCTGTGATGAAAAATTGAAGATTTTAACCAAAGTTGCAAAAATAGGCTTATCTCACCGTTTCCAGCGCTTTTGGGCATCTTGGGCACATCTGTGATGAAAAATTGAAGATTTTAACCAAAGTTGCAAAAATAGGCTTATCTCACCGTTTCCAGCGCTTTTGGGCATCTTGGGCACATCTGTGATGAAAAATTGAAGATTTTAACCAAAGTTGCAAAAATAGGCTTATCTCACCGTTTCCAGCGCTTTTGTGCATCTTGGGCACATCTGTGATGAAAAATTGAAGATTTTAACCAAAGTTGCAAAAATAGGCTTATCTCCCCGTTTCCAGCACTTTTTGGCACTTAGAGCCAATCTGACAGTAGAAACCGTGCAGTTGCTACTTTTTCATTGGGGTTTCCAAAACTTAAAATCTTTTTTTTAAAGAGTTCCTTTAGAGTTGAAACCAAGATTTCAAATTATCCTTTTTCATTATTATAATCCACTGTATGCATTTTAAGTATCAAGGAAATTGAGTGAAGGCCTTTTGAGAAAACACGTTGATTAGTGACCCTATTTCATTATGGCAGTCAAACCACTGATTTTCAACTTTAGTCTATGAAACCTCCAAACCTTAAACATTGTTGCAAAATTAGGCTTATCTCACCGTTTCCAGCACTTTTGCGCACCTTGGGCATATCTGTGATGAAAAAATGAAGATTTTAACCAAAGTTGCAAAAATAGGCTTATCTCACCGTTTCCAGCACTTTTGCGCACCTTGGGCACATCTGTGATGAAAAATTTAAGATTTTAACCAAAGTTGCAAAAATAGGCTTATCTCACCGTTTCCAGCGCTTTTGGGCATCTTGGGCACATCTGTGATGAAAAATTGAAGATTTTAACCAAAGTTGCAAAAATAGGCTTATCTCACCGTTTCCAGCGCTTTTGTGCATCTTGGGCACATCTGTGATGAAAAATTGAAGATTTCAACCAAAGTTGCAAAAATAGGCTTATCTCACCGTTTCCAGCGCTTTTGTGCATCTTGGACACATCTGTGATGAAAAATTGAAGATTTTAACCATTGTTGCAAAAATAGGCTTATCTCCCCGTTTCCAGCACTTTTTGGCACTTAGAGCCAATCTGACAGTAGAAACCGTGCAGTTGCTACTTTTTCATTGGGGTTTCCAAAACTTAAATCTTTTTTTTAAAGAGTTCCTTTAGAGTTGAAACCAAGATTTCAAATTATCCTTTTTCATTATTATAATCCACTGTATGCATTTTAAGTATCAAGGAATTTGACTGAAGGCCTTTTGAGAAAACACGTTGATTAGTGACCCTATTTCATTATGGCAGTCAAACCACTGATTTTCAACTTTAGTCTATGAAACCTCCAAACCTTAAACATTGTTGCAAAATTAGGCTTATCTCACCGTTTCCAGCACTTTTGTGCACCTTGGGCATATCTGTGATGAAAAAATGAAGATTTTAACCAAAGTTGCAAAAATAGGCTTATCTCACCGTTTCCAGCGCTTTTGGGCATCTTGGGCACATCTGTGATGAAAAATTGAAGATTTTAACCAAAGTTGCAAAAATAGGCTTATCTCACCGTTTCCAGCGCTTTTGGGCATCTTGGGCACATCTGTGATGAAAAATTGAAGATTTTAACCAAAGTTGCAAAAATAGGCTTATCTCACCGTTTCCAGCGCTTTTGTGCATCTTGGGCACATCTGTGATGAAAAATTGAAGATTTTAACCAAAGTTGCAAAAATAGGCTTATCTCACCGTTTCCAGCGCTTTTGTGCATCTTGGACACATCTGTGATTAAAAATTGAAGATTTTAACCATTGTTGCAAAAATAGGCTTATCTCCCCGTTTCCAGCTCTTTTTGGCACTTAGAGCGAATCTGACAGTAGAAACCGTGCAGTTGCTACTTTTTCATTGGGGTTTCCAAAACTTAAAATCTTTTTTTTAAAGAGTTCCTTTAGAGTTGAAACCAAGATTTCAAATTATCCTTTTTCATTATTATAATCCACTGTATGCATTTTAAGTATCAAGGAATTTGACTGAAGGCCTTTTGAGAAAACACGTTGATTAGTGACCCTATTTCATTATGGCAGTCAAACCACTGATTTTCAACTTTAGTCTATGAAACCTCCAAACCTTAAACATTGTTGCAAAATTAGGCTTATCTCACCGTTTCCAGCACTTATGTGCACCTTGGGCACATCTGTGATGAAAAATTGAAGATTTTAACCAAAGTTGCAAAAATAGGCTTATCTCACCGTTTCCAGCGCTTTTGTGCATCTTGGGCACATCTGTGATGAAAAATTGAAGATTTTAACCAAAGTTGCAAAAATAGGCTTATCTCCCCGTTTCCAGCACTTTTTGGCACTTAGAGCGAATCAGACAGTAGAAACCGTGCAGTTGCTACTTTTTCATTGGGGTTTCCAAAACTTAAAATCTTTTTTTTAAAGAGTTCCTTTAGAGTTGAAACCAAGATTTCAAATTATCCTTTTTCATTATTATAATCCACTGTATGCATTTTAAGTATCAAGGAAATTGAGTGAAGGCCTTTTGAGAAAACACGTTGATTAGTGACCCTATTTCATTATGGCAGTCAAACCACTGATTTTCAACTTTAGTCTATGAAACCTCCAAACCTTAAACATTGTTGAAAAATTAGGCTTATCTCACCGTTTCCAGCACTTTTGCGCACCTTGGGCACATCTGTGATGAAAAATTTAAGATTTTAACCAAAGTTGCAAAAATACGCTTATCTCACCGTTTCCAGCGCTTTTGTGCATCTTGGGCACATCTGTGATGAAAAATTGAAGATTTTAACCAAAGTTGCAAAAATAGGCTTATCTCACCGTTTCCAGCGCTTTTGGGCATCTTGGGCACATCTGTGATGAAAAATTTAAGATTTTAACCAAAGTTGCAAAAATAGGCTTATCTCACCGTTTCCAGCGCTTTTGCGCATCTTGGGCACATCTGTGATGAAAAATTGAAGATTTTAACCAAAGTTGCAAAAATAGGCTTATCTCACCGTTTCCAGCGCTTTTGCGCATCTTGGGCACATCTGTGATGAAAAATTGAAGATTTTAACCAAAGTTGCAAAAATAGGCTTATCTCCCCGTTTCCAGCGCTTTTGTGCATCTTGGGCACATCTGTGATGAAAAATTGAAGATTTTAACCAAAGTTGCAAAAATAGGCTTATCTCCCCGTTTCCAGCACTTTTTGGCACTTAGAGCCAATCTGACAGTAGAAACCGTGCAGTTGCTACTTTTTCATTGGGGTTTCCAAAACTTAAAATCTTTTTTTTAAAGAGTTCCTTTAGAGTTGAAACCAAGATTTCAAATTATCCTTTTTCATTATTATAATCCACTGTATGCATTTTAAGTATCAAGGAAATTGAGTGAAGGCCTTTTGAGAAAACACGTTGATTAGTGACCCTATTTCATTATGGCAGTCAAACCACTGATTTTCAACTTTAGTCTATGAAACCTCCAAACCTTAAACATTGTTGCAAAATTAGGCTTATCTCACCGTTTCCAGCACTTTTGCGCACCTTGGGCACATCTGTGATGAAAAATTGAAGATTTTAACCAAAGTTGCAAAAATAGGCTTATCTCACCGTTTCCAGCGCTTTTGTGCATCTTGGGCACATCTGTGATGAAAAATTGAAGATTTTAACCAAAGTTGCAAAAATAGGCTTAACTCACCGTTTCCAGCGCTTTTGGGCATCTTGGGCACATCTGTGATGAAAAATTGAAGATTTTAACCAAAGTTGCAAAAATAGGCTTATCTCACCGTTTCCAGCGCTTTTGTGCATCTTGGGCACATCTGTGATGAAAAATTGAAGATTTTAACCAAAGTTGCAAAAATAGGCTTAACTCACCGTTTCCAGCGCTTTTGGGCATCTTGGGCACATCTGTGATGAAAAATTGAAGATTTTAACCAAAGTTGCAAAAATAGGCTTATCTCACCGTTTCCAGCGCTTTTGGGCATCTTGGGCACATCTGTGATGAAAAATTGAAGATTTTAACCAAAGTTGCAAAAATAGGCTTATCTCACCGTTTCCAGCGCTTTTGTGCATCTTGGGCACATCTGTGATGAAAAATTGAAGATTTTAACCAAAGTTGCAAAAATAGGCTTATCTCCCCGTTTCCAGCACTTTTTGGCACTTAGAGCCAATCTGACAGTAGAAACCGTGCAGTTGCTACTTTTTCATTGGGGTTTCCAAAACTTAAAATCTTTTTTTTAAAGAGTTCCTTTAGAGTTGAAACCAAGATTTCAAATTATCCTTTTTCATTATTATAATCCACTGTATGCATTTTAAGTATCAAGGAAATTGAGTGAAGGCCTTTTGAGAAAACACGTTGATTAGTGACCCTATTTCATTATGGCAGTCAAACCACTGATTTTCAACTTTAGTCTATGAAACCTCCAAACCTTAAACATTGTTGCAAAATTAGGCTTATCTCACCGTTTCCAGCACTTTTGCGCACCTTGGGCATATCTGTGATGAAAAAATGAAGATTTTAACCAAAGTTGCAAAAATAGGCTTATCTCCCCGTTTCCAGCGCTTTTGTGCATCTTGGGCACATCTGTGATGAAAAATTGAAGATTTTAACCAAAGTTGCAAAAATAGGCTTATCTCCCCGTTTCCAGCACTTTTTGGCACTTAGAGCCAATCTGACAGTAGAAACCGTGCAGTTGCTACTTTTTCATTGGGGTTTCCAAAACTTAAAATCTTTTTTTTAAAGAGTTCCTTTAGAGTTGAAACCAAGATTTCAAATTATCCTTTTTCATTATTATAATCCACTGTATGCATTTTAAGTATCAAGGAAATTGAGTGAAGGCCTTTTGAGAAAACACGTTGATTAGTGACCCTATTTCATTATGGCAGTCAAACCACTGATTTTCAACTTTAGTCTATGAAACCTCCAAACCTTAAACATTGTTGCAAAATTAGGCTTATCTCACCGTTTCCAGCACTTTTGCGCACCTTGGGCACATCTGTGATGAAAAATTGAAGATTTTAACCAAAGTTGCAAAAATAGGCTTATCTCACCGTTTCCAGCGCTTTTGTGCATCTTGGGCACATCTGTGATGAAAAATTGAAGATTTTAACCAAAGTTGCAAAAATAGGCTTAACTCACCGTTTCCAGCGCTTTTGGGCATCTTGGGCACATCTGTGATGAAAAATTGAAGATTTTAACCAAAGTTGCAAAAATAGGCTTATCTCACCGTTTCCAGCGCTTTTGTGCATCTTGGGCACATCTGTGATGAAAAATTGAAGATTTTAACCAAAGTTGCAAAAATAGGCTTAACTCACCGTTTCCAGCGCTTTTGGGCATCTTGGGCACATCTGTGATGAAAAATTGAAGATTTTAACCAAAGTTGCAAAAATAGGCTTATCTCACCGTTTCCAGCGCTTTTGGGCATCTTGGGCACATCTGTGATGAAAAATTGAAGATTTTAACCAAAGTTGCAAAAATAGGCTTATCTCACCGTTTCCAGCGCTTTTGTGCATCTTGGGCACATCTGTGATGAAAAATTGAAGATTTTAACCAAAGTTGCAAAAATAGGCTTATCTCCCCGTTTCCAGCACTTTTTGGCACTTAGAGCCAATCTGACAGTAGAAACCGTGCAGTTGCTACTTTTTCATTGGGGTTTCCAAAACTTAAAATCTTTTTTTTAAAGAGTTCCTTTAGAGTTGAAACCAAGATTTCAAATTATCCTTTTTCATTATTATAATCCACTGTATGCATTTTAAGTATCAAGGAAATTGAGTGAAGGCCTTTTGAGAAAACACGTTGATTAGTGACCCTATTTCATTATGGCAGTCAAACCACTGATTTTCAACTTTAGTCTATGAAACCTCCAAACCTTAAACATTGTTGCAAAATTAGGCTTATCTCACCGTTTCCAGCACTTTTGCGCACCTTGGGCATATCTGTGATGAAAAAATGAAGATTTTAACCAAAGTTGCAAAAATAGGCTTATCTCACCGTTTCCAGCACTTTTGCGCACCTTGGGCACATCTGTGATGAAAAATTTAAGATTTTAACCAAAGTTGCAAAAATAGGCTTATCTCACCGTTTCCAGCGCTTTTGGGCATCTTGGGCACATCTGTGATGAAAAATTGAAGATTTTAACCAAAGTTGCAAAAATAGGCTTATCTCACCGTTTCCAGCGCTTTTGTGCATCTTGGGCACATCTGTGATGAAAAATTGAAGATTTCAACCAAAGTTGCAAAAATAGGCTTATCTCACCGTTTCCAGCGCTTTTGTGCATCTTGGGCACATCTGTGATGAAAAATTGAAGATTTTAACCATTGTTGCAAAAATAGGCTTATCTCCCCGTTTCCAGCACTTTTTGGCACTTAGAGCCAATCTGACAGTAGAAACCGTGCAGTTGCTACTTTTTCATTGGGGTTTCCAAAACTTAAATCTTTTTTTTAAAGAGTTCCTTTAGAGTTGAAACCAAGATTTCAAATTATCCTTTTTCATTATTATAATCCACTGTATGCATTTTAAGTATCAAGGAATTTGACTGAAGGCCTTTTGAGAAAACACGTTGATTAGTGACCCTATTTCATTATGGCAGTCAAACCACTGATTTTCAACTTTAGTCTATGAAACCTCCAAACCTTAAACATTGTTGCAAAATTAGGCTTATCTCACCGTTTCCAGCACTTTTGTGCACCTTGGGCACATCTGTGATGAAAAATTTAAGATTTTAACCAAAGTTGCAAAAATAGGCTTATCTCACCGTTTCCAGCGCTTTTGTGCATCTTGGACACATCTGTGATGAAAAATTGAAGATTTTAACCATTGTTGCAAAAATAGGCTTATCTCCCCGTTTCCAGCACTTTTTGGCACTTAGAGCCAATCTGACAGTAGAAACCGTGCAGTTGCTACTTTTTCATTGGGGTTTCCAAAACTTAAATCTTTTTTTTAAAGAGTTCCTTTAGAGTTGAAACCAAGATTTCAAATTATCCTTTTTCATTATTATAATCCACTGTATGCATTTTAAGTATCAAGGAATTTGACTGAAGGCCTTTTGAGAAAACACGTTGATTAGTGACCCTATTTCATTATGGCAGTCAAACCACTGATTTTCAACTTTAGTCTATGAAACCTCCAAACCTTAAACATTGTTGCAAAATTAGGCTTATCTCACCGTTTCCAGCACTTTTGTGCACCTTGGGCACATCTGTGATGAAAAATTTAAGATTTTAACCAAAGTTGCAAAAATACGCTTATCTCACCGTTTCCAGCGCTTTTGTGCATCTTGGGCACATCTGTGATGAAAAATTGAAGATTTTAACCAAAGTTGCAAAAATAGGCTTATCTCACCGTTTCCAGCGCTTTTGGGCATCTTGGGCACATCTGTGATGAAAAATTTAAGATTTTAACCAAAGTTGCAAAAATAGGCTTATCTCACCGTTTCCAGCGCTTTTGCGCATCTTGGGCACATCTGTGATGAAAAATTGAAGATTTTAACCAAAGTTGCAAAAATAGGCTTATCTCACCGTTTCCAGCGCTTTTGCGCATCTTGGGCACATCTGTGATGAAAAATTGAAGATTTTAACCAAAGTTGCAAAAATAGGCTTATCTCCCCGTTTCCAGCGCTTTTGTGCATCTTGGGCACATCTGTGATGAAAAATTGAAGATTTTAACCAAAGTTGCAAAAATAGGCTTATCTCCCCGTTTCCAGCACTTTTTGGCACTTAGAGCCAATCTGACAGTAGAAACCGTGCAGTTGCTACTTTTTCATTGGGGTTTCCAAAACTTAAAATCTTTTTTTTAAAGAGTTCCTTTAGAGTTGAAACCAAGATTTCAAATTATCCTTTTTCATTATTATAATCCACTGTATGCATTTTAAGTATCAAGGAAATTGAGTGAAGGCCTTTTGAGAAAACACGTTGATTAGTGACCCTATTTCATTATGGCAGTCAAACCACTGATTTTCAACTTTAGTCTATGAAACCTCCAAACCTTAAACATTGTTGCAAAATTAGGCTTATCTCACCGTTTCCAGCACTTTTGCGCACCTTGGGCATATCTGTGATGAAAAAATGAAGATTTTAACCAAAGTTGCAAAAATAGGCTTATCTCACCGTTTCCAGCACTTTTGCGCACCTTGGGCACATCTGTGATGAAAAATTTAAGATTTTAACCAAAGTTGCAAAAATAGGCTTATCTCACCGTTTCCAGCGCTTTTGGGCATCTTGGGCACATCTGTGATGAAAAATTGAAGATTTTAACCAAAGTTGCAAAAATAGGCTTATCTCACCGTTTCCAGCGCTTTTGTGCATCTTGGGCACATCTGTGATGAAAAATTGAAGATTTCAACCAAAGTTGCAAAAATAGGCTTATCTCACCGTTTCCAGCGCTTTTGTGCATCTTGGACACATCTGTGATGAAAAATTGAAGATTTTAACCATTGTTGCAAAAATAGGCTTATCTCCCCGTTTCCAGCACTTTTTGGCACTTAGAGCCAATCTGACAGTAGAAACCGTGCAGTTGCTACTTTTTCATTGGGGTTTCCAAAACTTAAATCTTTTTTTTAAAGAGTTCCTTTAGAGTTGAAACCAAGATTTCAAATTATCCTTTTTCATTATTATAATCCACTGTATGCATTTTAAGTATCAAGGAATTTGACTGAAGGCCTTTTGAGAAAACACGTTGATTAGTGACCCTATTTCATTATGGCAGTCAAACCACTGATTTTCAACTTTAGTCTATGAAACCTCCAAACCTTAAACATTGTTGCAAAATTAGGCTTATCTCACCGTTTCCAGCACTTTTGTGCACCTTGGGCATATCTGTGATGAAAAAATGAAGATTTTAACCAAAGTTGCAAAAAAAGGCTTATCTCACCGTTTCCAGCGCTTTTGGGCATCTTGGGCACATCTGTGATGAAAAATTGAAGATTTTAACCAAAGTTGCAAAAATAGGCTTATCTCACCGTTTCCAGCGCTTTTGGGCATCTTGGGCACATCTGTGATGAAAAATTGAAGATTTTAACCAAAGTTGCAAAAAAAGGCTTACCTCCCCGTTTCCAGCACTTTTTGGCACTTAGAGCCAATCTGACAGTAGAATCCGTGCAGTTGCTACTTTTTCATTGGGGTTTCCAAAACTTAAAATCTTTTTTTTAAAGAGTTCCTTTAGAGTTGAAACCAAGATTTCAAATTATCCTTTTTCATTATTATAATCCACTGTATGCATTTTAAGTATCAAGGAATTTGACTGAAGGCCTTTTGAGAAAACACGTTGATTAGTGACCCTATTTCATTATGGCAGTCAAACCACTGATTTTCAACTTTAGTCTATGAAACCTCCAAACCTTAAACATTGTTGCAAAATTAGGCTTATCTCACCGTTTCCAGCACTTTTGAGCACCTTGGGCATTTCTGTGATGAAAAAATGAAGATTTTAACCAAAGTTGCAAAAATAGGCTTATCTCACCGTTTCCAGCGCTTTTGCGCATCTTGGGCACATCTGTGATGAAAAATTGAAGATTTTAACCAAAGTTGCAAAAATAGGCTTATCTCACCGTTTCCAGCGCTTTTGTGCATCTTGGGCACATCTGTGATGAAAAATTGAAGATTTTAACCAAAGTTGCAAAAATAGGCTTATCTCACCGTTTCCAGCGCTTTTGGGCATCTTGGGCACATCTGTGATGAAAAATTTAAGATTTTAACCAAAGTTGCAAAAATAGGCTTATCTCACCGTTTCCAGCGCTTTTGCGCATCTTGGGCACATCTGTGATGAAAAATTGAAGATTTTAACCAAAGTTGCAAAAATAGGCTTATCTCACCGTTTCCAGCGCTTTTGTGCATCTTGGGCACATCTGTGATGAAAAATTGAAGATTTCAACCAAAGTTGCAAAAATAGGCTTATCTCACCGTTTCCAGCGCTTTTGTGCATCTTGGACACATCTGTGATGAAAAATTGAAGATTTTAACCATTGTTGCAAAAATAGGCTTATCTCCCCGTTTCCAGCACTTTTTGGCACTTAGAGCCAATCTGACAGTAGAAACCGTGCAGTTGCTACTTTTTCATTGGGGTTTCCAAAACTTAAATCTTTTTTTTAAAGAGTTCCTTTAGAGTTGAAACCAAGATTTCAAATTATCCTTTTTCATTATTATAATCCACTGTATGCATTTTAAGTATCAAGGAATTTGACTGAAGGCCTTTTGAGAAAACACGTTGATTAGTGACCCTATTTCATTATGGCAGTCAAACCACTGATTTTCAACTTTAGTCTATGAAACCTCCAAACCTTAAACATTGTTGCAAAATTAGGCTTATCTCACCGTTTCCAGCACTTTTGTGCACCTTGGGCATATCTGTGATGAAAAAATGAAGATTTTAACCAAAGTTGCAAAAAAAGGCTTATCTCACCGTTTCCAGCGCTTTTGGGCATCTTGGGCACATCTGTGATGAAAAATTGAAGATTTTAACCAAAGTTGCAAAAATAGGCTTATCTCACCGTTTCCAGCGCTTTTGGGCATCTTGGGCACATCTGTGATGAAAAATTGAAGATTTTAACCAAAGTTGCAAAAATAGGCTTATCTCACCGTTTCCAGCGCTTTTGTGCATCTTGGGCACATCTGTGATGAAAAATTGAAGATTTTAACCAAAGTTGCAAAAATAGGCTTATCTCACCGTTTCCAGCGCTTTTGTGCATCTTGGACACATCTGTGATGAAAAATTGAAGATTTTAACCATTGTTGCAAAAATAGGCTTATCTCCCCGTTTCCATTACTTTTTGGCACTTAGAGCGAATCTGACAGTAGAAACCGTGCAGTTGCTACTTTTTCATTGGGGTTTCCAAAACTTAAAATCTTCTTTTTAAAGAGTTCCTTTAGAGTTGAAACCAAGATTTCAAATTATCCTTTTTCATTATTATAATCCACTGTATGCATTTTAAGTATCAAGGAAATTGAGTGAAGGCCTTTTGAGAAAACACGTTGATTAGTGACCCTATTTCATTATGGCAGTCAAACCACTGATTTTCAACTTTAGTCTATGAAACCTCCAAACCTTAAACATTGTTGCAAAATTAGGCTTATCTCACCGTTTCCAGCACTTTTGCGCACCTTGGGCACATCTGTGATGAAAAATTTAAGATTTTAACCAAAGTTGCAAAAATAGGCTTATCTCACCGTTTCCAGCGCTTTTGTGCATCTTGGGCACATCTGTGATGAAAAATTGAAGATTTTAACCAAAGTTGCAAAAATAGGCTTATCTCACCGTTTCCAGCGCTTTTGGGCATCTTGGGCACATCTGTGATGAAAAATTTAAGATTTTAACCAAAGTTGCAAAAATAGGCTTATCTCACCGTTTCCAGCGCTTTTGGGCATCTTGGGCACATCTGTGATGAAAAATTTAAGATTTTATCCAAAGTTGCAAAAATAGGCTTATCTCACCGTTTCCAGCGCTTTTGCGCATCTTGGGCACATCTGTGATGAAAAATTGAAGATTTTAACCAAAGTTGCAAAAATAGGCTTATCTCACCGTTTCCAGCGCTTTTGTGCATCTTGGGCACATCTGTGATGAAAAATTGAAGATTTCAACCAAAGTTGCAAAAATAGGCTTATCTCACCGTTTCCAGCGCTTTTGTGCATCTTGGACACATCTGTGATGAAAAATTGAAGATTTTAACCATTGTTGCAAAAATAGGCTTATCTCCCCGTTTCCAGCACTTTTTGGCACTTAGAGCCAATCTGACAGTAGAAACCGTGCAGTTGCTACTTTTTCATTGGGGTTTCCAAAACTTAAAATCTTTTTTTTAAAGAGTTCCTTTAGAGTTGAAACCAAGATTTCAAATTATCCTTTTTCATTATTATAATCCACTGTATGCATTTTAAGTATCAAGGAATTTGACTGAAGGCCTTTTGAGAAAACACGTTGATTAGTGACCCTATTTCATTATGGCAGTCAAACCACTGATTTTCAACTTTAGTCTATGAAACCTCCAAACCTTAAACATTGTTGCAAAATTAGGCTTATCTCACCGTTTCCAGCACTTTTGTGCACCTTGGGCATATCTGTGATGAAAAATTTAAGATTTTAACCAAAGTTGCAAAAATAGGCTTATCTCACCGTTTCCAGCGCTTTTGTGCATCTTGGGCACATCTGTGATGAAAAATTTAAGATTTTAACCAAAGTTGCAAAAATAGGCTTATCTCACCGTTTCCAGCGCTTTTGCGCATCTTGGGCACATCTGTGATGAAAAATTGAAGATTTTAACCAAAGTTGCAAAAATAGGCTTATCTCACCGTTTCCAGCGCTTTTTTGCATCTTGGGCACATCTGTGATGAAAAATTGAAGATTTCAACCAAAGTTGCAAAAATAGGCTTATCTCACCGTTTCCAGCGCTTTTGTGCATCTTGGACACATCTGTGATGAAAAATTGAAGATTTTAACCATTGTTGCAAAAATAGGCTTATCTCCCCGTTTCCAGCACTTTTTGGCACTTAGAGCCAATCTGACAGTAGAAACCGTGCAGTTGCTACTTTTTCATTGGGGTTTCCAAAACTTAAAATCTTTTTTTTAAAGAGTTCCTTTAGAGTCGAAACCAAGATTTCAAATTATCCTTTTTCATTATTATAATCCACTGTATGCATTTTAAGTATAAAGGAATTTGACTGAAGGCCTTTTGAGAAAACACGTTGATTAGTGACCCTATTTCATTATGGCAGTCAAACCACTGATTTTCAACTTTAGTCTATGAAACCTCCAAACCTTAAACATTGTTGCAAAATTAGGCTTATCTCACCGTTTCCAGCACTTTTGTGCACCTTGGGCATATCTGTGATGAAAAAATGAAGATTTTAACCAAAGTTGCAAAAATAGGCTTATCTTACCGTTTCCAGCGCTTTTGGGCATCTTGGGCACATCTGTGATGAAAAATTGAAGATTTTAACCAAAGTTGCAAAAATAGGCTTATCTCACCGTTTCCAGCGCTTTTGTGCATCTTGGACACATCTGTGATGAAAAATTGAAGATTTTAACCAAAGTTGCAAAAATAGGCTTATCTCACCGTTTCCAGCGCTTTTGTGCATCTTGGACACATCTGTGATGAAAAATTGAAGATTTTAACCATTGTTGCAAAAATAGGCTTATCTCCCCGTTTCCAGCACTTTTTGGCACTTAGAGCCAATCTGACAGTAGAAACCGTGCAGTTGCTACTTTTTCATTGGGGTTTCCAAAACTTAAAATCTTTTTTTTAAAGAGTTCCTTTAGAGTTGAAACCAAGATTTCAAATTATCCTTTTTCATTATTATAATCCACTGTATGCATTTAAAGTATCAAGGAATTTGACTGAAGGCCTTTTGAGAAAACACGTTGATTAGTGACCCTATTTCATTATGGCAGTCAAACCACTGATTTTCAACTTTAGTCTATGAAACCTCCAAACTTTAAACATTGTTGCAAAATTAGGCTTATCTCACCGTTTCCAGCACTTTTGCGCACCTTGGGCATATCTGTGATGAAAAAATGAAGATTTTAACCAAAGTTGCAAAAATAGGCTTATCTCACCGTTTCCAGCGCTTTTGGGCATCTTGGGCACATCTGTGATGAAAAATTTAAAATTTTAACCAAAGTTGCAAAAATAGGCTTATCTCACCGTTTCCAGCGCTTTTGCGCATCTTGGGCACATCTGTGATGAAAAATTGAAGATTTTAACCAAAGTTGCAAAAATAGGCTTATCTCCCCGTTTCCAGCACTTTTTGGCACTTAGAGCCAATCTGACAGTAGAAACCGTGCAGTTGCTACTTTTTCATTGGGGTTTCCAAAACTTAAAATCTTTTTTTTAAAGAGTTCCTTTAGAGTTGAAACCAAGATTTCAAATTATCCTTTTTCATTATTATAATCCACTGTATGCATTTTAAGTATCAAGGAATTTGACTGAAGGCCTTTTGAGAAAACACGTTGATTAGTGACCCTATTTCATTATGGCAGTCAAACCACTGATTTTCAACTTTAGTCTATGAAACCTCCAAACCTTAAACATTGTTGCAAAATTAGGCTTATCTCACCGTTTCCAGCACTTTTGTGCACCTTGGGCACATCTGTGATGAAAAATTGAAGATTTTAACCAAAGTTGCAAAAATAGGCTTATCTCACCGTTTCCAGCGCTTTTATGCATCTTGGGCACATCTGTGATGAAAAATTGAAGATTTTAACCAAAGTTGCAAAAATAGGCTTATCTCACCGTTTCCAGCGCTTTTGCGCATCTTGGGCACATCTGTGATGAAAAATTGAAGATTTTAACCAAAGTTGCAAAAATAGGCTTATCTCACCGTTTCCAGCGCTTTTGTGCATCTTGGACACATCTGTGATGAAAAATTGAAGATTTCAACCAAAGTTGCAAAAATAGGCTTATCTCACCGTTTCCAGCGCTTTTGTGCATCTTGGACACATCTGTGATGAAAAATTGAAGATTTTAACCATTGTTGCAAAAATAGGCTTATCTCCCCGTTTCCAGCACTTTTTGGCACTTAGAGCCAATCTGACAGTAGAAACCGTGCAGTTGCTACTTTTTCATTGGGGTTTCCAAAACTTAAAATCTTTTTTTTAAAGAGTTCCTTTAGAGTTGAAACCAAGATTTCAAATTATCCTTTTTCATTATTATAATCCACTGTATGCTTTTTAAGTATCAAGGAATTTGACTGAAGGCCTTTTGAGAAAACACGTTGATTAGTGACCCTATTTCATTATGGCAGTCAAACCACTGATTTTCAACTTTAGTCTATGAAACCTCCAAACCTTAAACATTGTTGCAAAATTAGGCTTATCTCACCGTTTCCAGCACTTTTGTGCACCTTGGGCACATCTGTGATGAAAAATTGAAGATTTTAACCAAAGTTGCAAAAATAGGCTTATCTCACCGTTTCCAGCGCTTTTGTGCATCTTGGGCACATCTGTGATGAAAAATTGAAGATTTTAACCAAAGTTGCAAAAATAGGCTTATCTCACCGTTTCCAGCGCTTTTGGGCATCTTGGGCACATCTGTGATGAAAAATTGAAGATTTTAACCAAAGTTGCAAAAATAGGCTTATCTCACCGTTTCCAGCGCTTTTGTGCATCTTGGGCACATCTGTGATGAAAAATTGAAGATTTCAACCAAAGTTGCAAAAATAGGCTTATCTCACCGTTTCCAGCGCTTTTGTGCATCTTGGACACATCTGTGATGAAAAATTGAAGATTTTAACCATTGTTGCAAAAATAGGCTTATCTCCCCGTTTCCAGCACTTTTTGGCACTTAGAGCCAATCTGACAGTAGAAACCGTGCAGTTGCTACTTTTTCATTGGGGTTTCCAAAACTTAAAATCTTTTTTTTAAAGAGTTCCTTTAGAGTTGAAACCAAGATTTCAAATTATCCTTTTTCATTATTATAATCCACTGTATGCATTTTAAGTATCAAGGAATTTGACTGAAGGCCTTTTGAGAAAACACGTTGATTAGTGACCCTATTTCATTATGGCAGTCAAACCACTGATTTTCAACTTTAGTCTATGAAACCTCCAAACCTTAAACATTGTTGCAAAAATAGGCTTATCTCACCGTTTCCAGCGCTTTTGCGCATCTTGGGCACATCTGTGATGAAAAATTGAGGATTTTAACCAAAGTTGCAAAAATAGGCTTATCTCACCGTTTCCAGCGCTTTTGTGCATCTTGGGCACATCTGTGATGAAAAACTGAAGATTTTAACCAAAGTTGCAAAAATAGGCTTATCTCCCCGTTTCCAGCACTTTTTGGCACTTAGAGCCAATCTGACAGTAGAATCCGTGCAGTTGCTACTTTTTCATTGGGGTTTCCAAAACTTAAAATCTTTTTTTTAAAGAGTTCCTTTAGAGTTGAAACCAAGATTTCAAATTATCCTTTTTCATTATTATAATCCACTGTATGCATTTTAAGTATCAAGGAATTTGACTGAAGGCCTTTTGAGAAAACACGTTGATTAGTGACCCTATTTCATTATGGCAGTCAAACCACTGATTTTCAACTTTAGTCTATGAAACCTCCAAACCTTAAACATTGTTGCAAAATTAGGCTTATCTCACCGTTTCCAGCACTTTTGAGCACCTTGGGCATATCTGTGATGAAAAAATGAAGATTTTAACCAAAGTTGCAAAAATAGGCTTATCTCACCGTTTCCAGCGCTTTTGCGCATCTTGGGCACATCTGTGATGAAAAATTGAAGATTTTAACCAAAGTTGCAAAAATAGGCTTATCTCACCGTTTCCAGCGCTTTTGTGCATCTTGGGCACATCTGTGATGAAAAATTGAAGATTTTAACCAAAGTTGCAAAAATAGGCTTATCTCACCGTTTCCAGCGCTTTTGGGCATCTTGGGCACATCTGTGATGAAAAATTTAAGATTTTAACCAAAGTTGCAAAAATAGGCTTATCTCACCGTTTCCAGCGCTTTTGCGCATCTTGGGCACATCTGTGATGAAAAATTGAAGATTTTAACCAAAGTTGAAAAAATAGGCTTATCTCACCGTTTCCAGCGCTTTTGTGCATCTTGGGCACATCTGTGATGAAAAATTGAAGATTTCAACCAAAGTTGCAAAAATAGGCTTATCTCACCGTTTCCAGCGCTTTTGTGCATCTTGGACACATCTGTGATGAAAAATTGAAGATTTTAACCATTGTTGCAAAAATAGGCTTATCTCCCCGTTTCCAGCACTTTTTGGCACTTAGAGCCAATCTGACAGTAGAAACCGTGCAGTTGCTACTTTTTCATTGGGGTTTCCAAAACTTAAATCTTTTTTTTAAAGAGTTCCTTTAGAGTTGAAACCAAGATTTCAAATTATCCTTTTTCATTATTATAATCCACTGTATGCATTTTAAGTATCAAGGAATTTGACTGAAGGCCTTTTGAGAAAACACGTTGATTAGTGACCCTATTTCATTATGGCAGTCAAACCACTGATTTTCAACTTTAGTCTATGAAACCTCCAAACCTTAAACATTGTTGCAAAATTAGGCTTATCTCACCGTTTCCAGCACTTTTGTGCACCTTGGGCATATCTGTGATGAAAAAATGAAGATTTTAACCAAAGTTGCAAAAAAAGGCTTATCTCACCGTTTCCAGCGCTTTTGGGCATCTTGGGCACATCTGTGATGAAAAATTGAAGATTTTAACCAAAGTTGCAAAAATAGGCTTATCTCACCGTTTCCAGCGCTTTTGTGCATCTTGGGCACATCTGTGATGAAAAATTGAAGATTTTAACCAAAGTTGCAAAAATAGGCTTATCTCACCGTTTCCAGCGCTTTTGTGCATCTTGGGCACATCTGTGATGAAAAATTGAAGATTTTAACCAAAGTTGCAAAAATAGGCTTATCTCCCCGTTTCCAGCACTTTTTGGCACTTAGAGCCAATCTGACAGTAGAATCCGTGCAGTTGCTACTTTTTCATTGGGGTTTCCAAAACTTAAAATCTTTTTTTTAAAGAGTTCCTTTAGAGTTGAAACCAAGATTTCAAATTATCCTTTTTCATTATTATAATCCACTGTATGCATTTTAAGTATCAAGGAATTTGACTGAAGGCCTTTTGAGAAAACACGTTGATTAGTGACCCTATTTCATTATGGCAGTCAAACCACTGATTTTCAACTTTAGTCTATGAAACCTCCAAACCTTAAACATTGTTGCAAAATTAGGCTTATCTCACCGTTTCCAGCACTTTTGTGCACCTTGGGCATATCTGTGATGAAAAAATGAAGATTTTAACCAAAGTTGCAAAAATAGGCTTATCTTACCGTTTCCAGCGCTTTTGGGCATCTTGGGCACATCTGTGATGAAAAATTGAAGATTTTAACCAAAGTTGCAAAAATAGGCTTATCTCACCGTTTCCAGCGCTTTTGTGCATCTTGGACACATCTGTGATGAAAAATTGAAGATTTTAACCAAAGTTGCAAAAATAGGCTTATCTCACCGTTTCCAGCGCTTTTGTGCATCTTGGACACATCTGTGATGAAAAATTGAAGATTTTAACCATTGTTGCAAAAATAGGCTTATCTCCCCGTTTCCAGCACTTTTTGGCACTTAGAGCCAATCTGACAGTAGAAACCGTGCAGTTGCTACTTTTTCATTGGGGTTTCCAAAACTTAAAATCTTTTTTTTAAAGAGTTCCTTTAGAGTTGAAACCAAGATTTCAAATTATCCTTTTTCATTATTATAATCCACTGTATGCATTTAAAGTATCAAGGAATTTGACTGAAGGCCTTTTGAGAAAACACGTTGATTAGTGACCCTATTTCATTATGGCAGTCAAACCACTGATTTTCAACTTTAGTCTATGAAACCTCCAAACTTTAAACATTGTTGCAAAATTAGGCTTATCTCACCGTTTCCAGCACTTTTGCGCACCTTGGGCATATCTGTGATGAAAAAATGAAGATTTTAACCAAAGTTGCAAAAATAGGCTTATCTCACCGTTTCCAGCGCTTTTGGGCATCTTGGGCACATCTGTGATGAAAAATTTAAAATTTTAACCAAAGTTGCAAAAATAGGCTTATCTCACCGTTTCCAGCGCTATTGCGCATCTTGGGCACATCTGTGATGAAAAATTGAAGATTTTAACCAAAGTTGCAAAAATAGGCTTATCTCCCCGTTTCCAGCACTTTTTGGCACTTAGAGCCAATCTGACAGTAGAAACCGTGCAGTTGCTACTTTTTCATTGGGGTTTCCAAAACTTAAAATCTTTTTTTTAAAGAGTTCCTTTAGAGTTGAAACCAAGATTTCAAATTATCCTTTTTCATTATTATAATCCACTGTATGCATTTTAAGTATCAAGGAATTTGACTGAAGGCCTTTTGAGAAAACACGTTGATTAGTGACCCTATTTCATTATGGCAGTCAAACCACTGATTTTCAACTTTAGTCTATGAAACCTCCAAACCTTAAACATTGTTGCAAAATTAGGCTTATCTCACCGTTTCCAGCACTTTTGTGCACCTTGGGCACATCTGTGATGAAAAATTGAAGATTTTAACCAAAGTTGCAAAAATAGGCTTATCTCACCGTTTCCAGCGCTTTTGTGCATCTTGGGCACATCTGTGATGAAAAATTGAAGATTTTAACCAAAGTTGCAAAAATAGGCTTATCTCACCGTTTCCAGCGCTTTTGCGCATCTTGGGCACATCTGTGATGAAAAATTGAAGATTTTAACCAAAGTTGCAAAAATAGGCTTATCTCACCGTTTCCAGCGCTTTTGTGCATCTTGGACACATCTGTGATGAAAAATTGAAGATTTCAACCAAAGTTGCAAAAATAGGCTTATCTCACCGTTTCCAGCGCTTTTGTGCATCTTGGACACATCTGTGATGAAAAATTGAAGATTTTAACCATTGTTGCAAAAATAGGCTTATCTCCCCGTTTCCAGCACTTTTTGGCACTTAGAGCCAATCTGACAGTAGAAACCGTGCAGTTGCTACTTTTTCATTGGGGTTTCCAAAACTTAAAATCTTTTTTTTAAAGAGTTCCTTTAGAGTTGAAACCAAGATTTCAAATTATCCTTTTTCATTATTATAATCCACTGTATGCATTTTAAGTATCAAGGAATTTGACTGAAGGCCTTTTGAGAAAACACGTTGATTAGTGACCCTATTTCATTATGGCAGTCAAACCACTGATTTTCAACTTTAGTCTATGAAACCTCCAAACCTTAAACATTGTTGCAAAAATAGGCTTATCTCACCGTTTCCAGCGCTTTTGCGCATCTTGGGCACATCTGTGATGAAAAATTGAGGATTTTAACCAAAGTTGCAAAAATAGGCTTATCTCACCGTTTCCAGCGCTTTTGTGCATCTTGGGCACATCTGTGATGAAAAATTGAAGATTTTAACCAAAGTTGCAAAAATAGGCTTATCTCCCCGTTTCCAGCACTTTTTGGCACTTAGAGCCAATCTGACAGTAGAATCCGTGCAGTTGCTACTTTTTCATTGGGGTTTCCAAAACTTAAAATCTTTTTTTTAAAGAGTTCCTTTAGAGTTGAAACCAAGATTTCAAATTATCCTTTTTCATTATTATAATCCACTGTATGCATTTTAAGTATCAAGGAATTTGACTGAAGGCCTTTTGAGAAAACACGTTGATTAGTGACCCTATTTCATTATGGCAGTCAAACCACTGATTTTCAACTTTAGTCTATGAAACCTCCAAACCTTAAACATTGTTGCAAAATTAGGCTTATCTCACCGTTTCCAGCACTTTTGAGCACCTTGGGCATATCTGTGATGAAAAAATGAAGATTTTAACCAAAGTTGCAAAAATAGGCTTATCTCACCGTTTCCAGCGCTTTTGCGCATCTTGGGCACATCTGTGATGAAAAATTGAAGATTTTAACCAAAGTTGCAAAAATAGGCTTATCTCACCGTTTCCAGCGCTTTTGTGCATCTTGGGCACATCTGTGATGAAAAATTGAAGATTTTAACCAAAGTTGCAAAAATAGGCTTATCTCACCGTTTCCAGCGCTTTTGGGCATCTTGGGCACATCTGTGATGAAAAATTTAAGATTTTAACCAAAGTTGCAAAAATAGGCTTATCTCACCGTTTCCAGCGCTTTTGCGCATCTTGGGCACATCTGTGATGAAAAATTGAAGATTTTAACCAAAGTTGCAAAAATAGGCTTATCTCACCGTTTCCAGCGCTTTTGTGCATCTTGGGCACATCTGTGATGAAAAATTGAAGATTTCAACCAAAGTTGCAAAAATAGGCTTATCTCACCGTTTCCAGCGCTTTTGTGCATCTTGGACACATCTGTGATGAAAAATTGAAGATTTTAACCATTGTTGCAAAAATAGGCTTATCTCCCCGTTTCCAGCACTTTTTGGCACTTAGAGCCAATCTGACAGTAGAAACCGTGCAGTTGCTACTTTTTCATTGGGGTTTCCAAAACTTAAATCTTTTTTTTAAAGAGTTCCTTTAGAGTTGAAACCAAGATTTCAAATTATCCTTTTTCATTATTATAATCCACTGTATGCATTTTAAGTATCAAGGAATTTGACTGAAGGCCTTTTGAGAAAACACGTTGATTAGTGACCCTATTTCATTATGGCAGTCAAACCACTGATTTTCAACTTTAGTCTATGAAACCTCCAAACCTTAAACATTGTTGCAAAATTAGGCTTATCTCACCGTTTCCAGCACTTTTGTGCACCTTGGGCATATCTGTGATGAAAAAATGAAGATTTTAACCAAAGTTGCAAAAAAAGGCTTATCTCACCGTTTCCAGCGCTTTTGGGCATCTTGGGCACATCTGTGATGAAAAATTGAAGATTTTAACCAAAGTTGCAAAAATAGGCTTATCTCACCGTTTCCAGCGCTTTTGTGCATCTTGGGCACATCTGTGATGAAAAATTGAAGATTTTAACCAAAGTTGCAAAAATAGGCTTATCTCACCGTTTCCAGCGCTTTTGTGCATCTTGGGCACATCTGTGATGAAAAATTGAAGATTTTAACCAAAGTTGCAAAAATAGGCTTATCTCCCCGTTTCCAGCACTTTTTGGCACTTAGAGCCAATCTGACAGTAGAATCCGTGCAGTTGCTACTTTTTCATTGGGGTTTCCAAAACTTAAAATCTTTTTTTTAAAGAGTTCCTTTAGAGTTGAAACCAAGATTTCAAATTATCCTTTTTCATTATTATAATCCACTGTATGCATTTTAAGTATCAAGGAATTTGACTGAAGGCCTTTTGAGAAAACACGTTGATTAGTGACCCTATTTCATTATGGCAGTCAAACCACTGATTTTCAACTTTAGTCTATGAAACCTCCAAACCTTAAACATTGTTGCAAAATTAGGCTTATCTCACCGTTTCCAGCACTTTTGAGCACCTTGGGCATATCTGTGATGAAAAAATGAAGATTTTAACCAAAGTTGCAAAAATAGGCTTATCTCACCGTTTCCAGCGCTTTTGCGCATCTTGGGCACATCTGTGATGAAAAATTGAAGATTTTAACCAAAGTTGCAAAAATAGGCTTATCTCACCGTTTCCAGCGCTTTTGTGCATCTTGGGCACATCTGTGATGAAAAATTGAAGATTTTAACCAAAGTTGCAAAAATAGGCTTATCTCACCGTTTCCAGCGCTTTTGGGCATCTTGGGCACATCTGTGATGAAAAATTTAAGATTTTAACCAAAGTTGCAAAAATAGGCTTATCTCACCGTTTCCAGCGCTTTTGCGCATCTTCGGCACATCTGTGATAAAAAATTGAAGATTTTAACCAAAGTTGCAAAAATAGGCTTATCTCACCGTTTCCAGCGCTTTTGTGCATCTTGGGCACATCTGTGATGAAAAATTGAAGATTTCAACCAAAGTTGCAAAAATAGGCTTATCTCACCGTTTCCAGCGCTTTTGTGCATCTTGGACACATCTGTGATGAAAAATTGAAGATTTTAACCATTGTTGCAAAAATAGGCTTATCTCCCCGTTTCCAGCACTTTTTGGCACTTAGAGCCAATCTGACAGTAGAAACCGTGCAGTTGCTACTTTTTCATTGGGGTTTCCAAAACTTAAATCTTTTTTTTAAAGAGTTCCTTTAGAGTTGAAACCAAGATTTCAAATTATCCTTTTTCATTATTATAATCCACTGTATGCATTTTAAGTATCAAGGAATTTGACTGAAGGCCTTTTGAGAAAACACGTTGATTAGTGACCCTATTTCATTATGGCAGTCAAACCACTGATTTTCAACTTTAGTCTATGAAACCTCCAAACCTTAAACATTGTTGCAAAATTAGGCTTATCTCACCGTTTCCAGCACTTTTGTGCACCTTGGGCATATCTGTGATGAAAAAATGAAGATTTTAACCAAAGTTGCAAAAAAAGGCTTATCTCACCGTTTCAAGCGCTTTTGGGCATCTTGGGCACATCTGTGATGAAAAATTGAAGATTTTAACCAAAGTTGCAAAAATAGGCTTATCTCACCGTTTCCAGCGCTTTTGGGCATCTTGGGCACATCTGTGATGAAAAATTGAAGATTTTAACCAAAGTTGCAAAAATAGGCTTATCTCACCGTTTCCAGCGCTTTTGTGCATCTTGGGCACATCTGTGATGAAAAATTGAAGATTTTAACCAAAGTTGCAAAAATAGGCTTATCTCACCGTTTCCAGCGCTTTTGTGCATCTTGGACACATCTGTATTGAAAAATTGAAGATTTTAACCATTGTTGCAAAAATAGGCTTATCTCCCCGTTTCCATTACTTTTTGGCACTTAGAGCGAATCTGACAGTAGAAACCGTGCAGTTGCTACTTTTTCATTGGGGTTTCCAAAACTTAAAATCTTCTTTTTAAAGAGTTCCTTTAGAGTTGAAACCAAGATTTCAAATTATCCTTTTTCATTATTATAATCCACTGTATGCATTTTAAGTATCAAGGAATTTGACTGAAGGCCTTTTGAGAAAACACGTTGATTAGTGACCCTATTTCATTATGGCAGTCAAACCACTGATTTTCAACTTTAGTCTATGAAACCTCCAAACCTTAAACATTGTTGCAAAAATAGGCTTATCTCACCGTTTCCAGCGCTTTTGCGCATCTTGGGCACATCTGTGATGAAAAATTGAGGATTTTAACCAAAGTTGCAAAAATAGGCTTATCTCACCGTTTCCAGCGCTTTTGTGCATCTTGGGCACATCTGTGATGAAAAATTGAAGATTTTAACCAAAGTTGCAAAAATAGGCTTATCTCCCCGTTTCCAGCACTTTTTGGCACTTAGAGCCAATCTGACAGTAGAATCCGTGCAGTTGCTACTTTTTCATTGGGGTTTCCAAAACTTAAAATCTTTTTTTTAAAGAGTTCCTTTAGAGTTGAAACCAAGATTTCAAATTATCCTTTTTCATTATTATAATCCACTGTATGCATTTTAAGTATCAAGGAATTTGACTGAAGGCCTTTTGAGAAAACACGTTGATTAGTGACCCTATTTCATTATGGCAGTCAAACCACTGATTTTCAACTTTAGTCTATGAAACCTCCAAACCTTAAACATTGTTGCAAAATTAGGCTTATCTCACCGTTTCCAGCACTTTTGAGCACCTTGGGCATATCTGTGATGAAAAAATGAAGATTTTAACCAAAGTTGCAAAAATAGGCTTATCTCACCGTTTCCAGCGCTTTTGCGCATCTTGGGCACATCTGTGATGAAAAATTGAAGATTTTAACCAAAGTTGCAAAAATAGGCTTATCTCACCGTTTCCAGCGCTTTTGTGCATCTTGGGCACATCTGTGATGAAAAATTGAAGATTTTAACCAAAGTTGCAAAAATAGGCTTATCTCACCGTTTCCAGCGCAATCTTCAATTTTTCATCACAGATGTGCCCAAGATGCACAAAAGCGCTGGAAACGGTGAGATAAGCCTATTTTTGCAACAATGGTTAAAATCTTCAATTTTTCATCACAGATGTGCCCAAGATGCACAAAAGCGCTGGAAACGGTGAGATAAGCCTATTTTTGCAACTTTGGTTAAAATCTTCAATTTTTCATCACAGATGTGCCCAAGATGCGCAAAAGCGCTGGAAACGGTGAGATAAGCCTATTTTTGCAACTTTGGTTAAAATCTTAAATTTTTCATCACAGATGTGCCCAAGATGCACAAAAGCGCTGGAAACGGTGAGATAAGCCTATTTTTGCAACTTTGGTTAAGGTTTGGAGGTTTCATAGACTAAAGTTGAAAATCAGTGGTTTGACTGCCATAATGAAATAGGGTCACTAATCAACGTGTTTTCTCAAAAGGCCTTCAGTCAAATTCCTTGATACTTAAAATGCATACAGTGGATTATAATAATGAAAAAGGATAATTTGAAATCTTGGTTTCAACTCTAAAGGAACTCTTTAAAAAAAAGATTTTAAGTTTTGGAAACCCCAATGAAAAAGTAGCAACTGCACGGTTTCTACTGTCAGATTGGCTCTAAGTGCCAAAAAGTGCTGGAAACGGGGAGATAAGCCTATTTTTGCAACAATGGTTAAAATCTTCAATTTTTCATCACAGATGTGCCCAAGATGCACAAAAGCGCTGGAAACGGTGAGATAAGCCTATTTTTGCAACTTTGGTTAAAATCTTCAATTTTTCATCACAGATGTGCCCAAGATGCGCAAAAGCGCTGGAAACGGTGAGATAAGCCTATTTTTGCAACTTTGGTTAAAATCTTAAATTTTTCATCACAGATGTGCCCAAGATGCACAAAAGCGCTGGAAACGGTGAGATAAGCCTATTTTTGCAACTTTGGTTAAGGTTTGGAGGTTTCATAGACTAAAGTTGAAAATCAGTGGTTTGACTGCCATAATGAAATAGGGTCACTAATCAACGTGTTTTCTCAAAAGGCCTTCAGTCAAATTCCTTGATACTTAAAATGCATACAGTGGATTATAATAATGAAAAAGGATAATTTGAAATCTTGGTTTCAACTCTAAAGGAAATCTTTAAAAAAAAGATTTTAAGTTTTGGAAACCCCAATGAAAAAGTAGCAACTGCACGGTTTCTACTGTCAGATTGGCTCTAAGTGCCAAAAAGTGCTGGAAACGGGGAGATAAGCCTATTTTTGCAACAATGGTTAAAATCTTCAATTTTTCATCACAGATGTAACCAAGATGCACAAAAGCGCTTTAAACGGTGAGATAAGCCTATTTTTGCAACTTTGGTTAAAATCTTCAATTTTTCATCACAGATGTGCCCAAGATGCGCAAAAGCGCTGGAAACGGTGAGATAAGCCTATTTTTGCAACTTTGGTTAAAATCTTCATTTTTTCATCACAGATATGCCCAAGGTGCACACAAGTGCTGGAAACGGTGAGATAAGCCTAATTTTGCAACAATGTTTAAGGTTTGGAGGTTTCATAGACTAAAGTTGAAAATCAGTGGTTTGACTGCCATAATGAAATAGGGTCACTAATCAACGTGTTTTCTCAAAAGGCCTTCAGTCAAATTCCTTGATACTTAAAATGCATACAGTGGATTATAATAATGAAAAAGGATAATTTGAAATCTTGGTTTCAACAATAAAGGAACTCTTTAAAAAAAAGATTTTAAGTTTTGGAAACCCCAATGAAAAAGTAGCAACTGCACGGTTTCTACTGTCAGATTGGCTCTAAGTGCCAAAAAGTGCTGGAAACGGGGAGATAAGCCTATTTTTGCAACAATGGTTAAAATCTTCAATTTTTCATCACAGATGTGCCCAAGATGCACAAAAGCGCTGGAAACGGTGAGATAAGCCTATTTTTGCAACTTTGGTTAAAATCTTCAATTTTTCATCACAGATGTGCCCAAGATGCGCAAAAGCGCTGGAAACGGTGAGATAAGCCTATTTTTGCAACTTTGGTTAAAATCTTAAATTTTTCATCACAGATGTGCCCAAGATGCACAAAAGCGCTGGAAACGGTGAGATAAGCCTATTTTTGCAACTTTGGTTAAGGTTTGGAGGTTTCATAGACTAAAGTTGAAAATCAGTGGTTTGACTGCCATAATGAAATAGGGTCACTAATCAACGTGTTTTCTCAGAAGGCCTTCAGTCAAATTCCTTGATACTTAAAATGCATACAGTGGATTATAATAATGAAAAAGGATAATTTGAAATCTTGGTTTCAACTCTAAAGGAACTCTTTAAAAAAAAGATTTTAAGTTTTGGAAACCCCAATGAAAAAGTAGCAACTGCAAGGTTTCTACTGTCAGATTGGCTCTAAGTGCCAAAAAGTGCTGGAAACGGGGAGATAAGCCTATTTTTGCAACAATGGTTAAAATCTTCAATTTTTCATCACAGATGTGCCCAAGATGCACAAAAGCGCTGGAAACGGTGAGATAAGCCTATTTTTGCAACTTTGGTTAAAATCTTCAATTTTTCATCACAGATGTGCCCAAGATGCGCAAAAGCGCTGGAAACGGTGAGATAAGCCTATTTTTGCAACTTTGGTTAAAATCTTAAATTTTTCATCACAGATGTGCCCAAGATTCCCAAAAGCGCTGGAAACGGTGAGATAAGCCTATTTTTGCAACTTTGGTTAAAATCTTCATTTTTTCATCACAGATATGCCCAAGGTGCACAAAAGTGCTGGAAACGGTGAGATAAGCCTAATTTTGCAACAATGTTTAAGGTTTGGAGGTTTCATAGACTAAAGTTGAAAATCAGTGGTTTGACTGCCATAATGAAATAGGGTCACTAATCAACGTGTTTTCTCAAAAGGCCTTCAGTCAAATTCCTTGATACTTAAAATGCATACAGTGGATTATAATAATGAAAAAGGATAATTTGAAATCTTGGTTTCAACTCTAAAGGAACTCTTTAAAAAAAAGATTTTAAGTTTTGGAAACCCCAATGAAAAAGTAGCAACTGCACGGTTTCTACTGTCAGATTGGCTCTAAGTGCCAAAAAGTGCTGGAAACGGGGAGATAAGCCTATTTTTGCAACAATGGTTAAAATCTTCAATTTTTCATCACAGATGTGCCCAAGATGCACAAAAGCGCTGGAAACGGTCAGATAGTTCTATTTTTGCAACTTTCGTTAAAATCTTCAATTTTTCATCACAGATGTGCCCAAGATGCACAAAAGCGCTGGAAACGGTGAGATAAGCCTATTTTTGCAACCTTGGTTAAAATCTTCAATTTTTCATCACAGATGTGCCCAAGATGCACAAAAGCGCTGGAAACGGTGAGATAAGCCTATTTTTGCAACTTTGGTTAAAATCTTCAATTTTTCATCACAGATGTGCCCAAGATGCGCAAAAGCGCTGGAAACGGTGAGATAAGCCTATTTTTGCAACTTTGGTTAAAATCTTACATTTTTCATCACAGATGTGCCCAAGATTCCCAAAAGCGCTGGAAACGGTGAGATAAGCCGATTTTTGCAACTTTGGTTAAAATCTTCATTTTTTCATCACAGATATGCCCAAGGTGCACAAAAGTGCTGGAAACGGTGAGATAAGCCTAATTTTGCAACAATGTTTAAGGTTTGGAGGTTTCATAGACTAAAGTTGAAAATCAGTGGTTTGACTGCCATAATGAAATAGGGTCACTAATCAACGTGTTTTCTCAAAAGGCCTTCAGTCAAATTCCTTGATACTTAAAATGCATACAGTGGATTATAATAATGAAAAAGGATAATTTGAAATCTTGGTTTCAACTCTAAAGGAACTCTTTAAAAAAAAGATTTTAAGTTTTGGAAACCCCAATGAAAAAGTAGCAACTGCAAGGTTTCTACTGTCAGATTGGCTCTAAGTGCCAAAAAGTGCTGGAAACGGGGAGATAAGCCTATTTTTGCAACAATGGTTAAAATCTTCAATTTTTCAACACAGATGTGCCCAAGATGCACAAAAGCGCTTTAAACGGTGAGATAAGCCTATTTTTGCAACTTTGGTTAAAATCTTAAATTTTTCATCACAGATGTGCCCAAGATGCGCAAAAGCGCTGGAAACGGTGAGATAAGCCTATTTTTGCAACTTTGGTTAAAATCTTCAATTTTTCATCACAGATGTGCCCAAGATGCACAAAAGCGCTGGAAACGGTGAGATAAGCCTATTTTTGCAACTTTGGTTAAAATCTTCAATTTTTCATCACAGATGTGCCCAAGATGCACAAAAGCGCTGGAAACGGTCAGATAATTCTATTTTTGCAACTTTGGTTAAAATCTTCAATTTTTCATCACAGATGTGCCCAAGATGCACAAAAGCGCTGGAAACGGTGAGATAAGCCTATTTTTGCAACTTTGGTTAAAATCTTCATTTTTTCATCACAGATATGCCCAAGGTGCACAAAAGTGCTGGAAACGGTGAGATAAGCCTAATTTTGCAACAATGTTTAAGGTTTGGAGGTTTCATAGACTAAAGTTGAAAATCAGTGGTTTGACTGCCATAATGAAATAGGGTCACTAATCAACGTGTTTTCTCAAAAGGCCTTCAGTCAAATTCCTTGATACTTAAAATGCATACAGTGGATTATAATAATGAAAAAGGATAATTTGAAATCTTGGTTTCAACTCTAAAGGAACTCTTTAAAAAAAAGATTTTAAGTTTTGGAAACCCCAATGAAAAAGTAGCAACTGCACGGTTTCTACTGTCAGATTGGCTCTAAGTGCCAAAAAGTGCTGGAAACGGGGAGATAAGCCTATTTTTGCAACAATGGTTAAAATCTTCAATTTTTCATCACAGATGTGCCCAAGATGCACAAAAGCGCTGGAAACGGTGAGATAAGCCTATTTTTGCAACTTTGGTTAAAATCTTCAATTTTTCATCACAGATGTGCCCAAGATGCACAAAAGCGCTGGAAACGGTGAGATAAGCCTATTTTTGCAACTTTGGTTAAAATCTTCAATTTTTCATCACAGATGTGCCCAAGATGCACAAAAGCGCTGGAAACGGTGAGATAAGCCTATTTTTGCAACTTTGGTTAAAATCTTCAATTTTTCATCACAGATGTGCCCAAGATGCGCAAAAGCGCTGGAAACGGTGAGATAAGCCTATTTTTGCAACTTTGGTTAAAATCTTCAATTTTTCATCACAGATGTGCCCAAGATGCGCAAAAGCGCTGGAAACGGTGAGATAAGCCTATTTTTGCAACTTTGGTTAAAATCTTAAATTTTTCATCACAGATATGCCCAAGGTGCGCAAAAGTTCTGGAAACGGTGATATAAGCCTAATTTTGCAACAATGTTTAAGGTTTGGAGGTTTCATAGACTAAAGTTGAAAATCAGTGGTTTGACTCCCATAATGAAATAGGGTCACTAATCAACGTGTTTTCTCAGAAGGCCTTCAGTCAAATTCCTTGATACTTAAAATGCATACAGTGGATTATAATAATGAAAAAGGATAATTTGAAATCTTGGTTTCAACTCTAAAGGAACTCTTTAAAAAAAAGATTTTAAGTTTTGGAAACCCCAATGAAAAAGTAGCAACTGCAAGGTTTCTACTGTCAGATTGGCTCTAAGTGCCAAAAAGTGCTGGAAACGGGGAGATAAGCCTATTTTTGCAACAATGGTTAAAATCTTCATTTTTCATCACAGATGTGCCCAAGATGCACAAAAGCGCTGGAAACGGTGAGATAAGCCTATTTTTGCAACTTTGGTTAAAATCTTAAATTTTTCATCACAGATGTGCCCAAGATGCGCAAAAGCGCTGGAAACGGTGAGATAAGCCTATTTTTGCAACTTTGGTTAAAATCTTCATTTTTTCATCACAGATATGCCCAAGGTGCGCAAAAGTGTTGGAAACGGTGAGATAAGCCTAATTTTGCAACAATGTTTAAGGTTTGGAGGTTTCATAGACTAAAGTTGAAAATCAGTGGTTTGACTGCCATAATGAAATAGGGTCACTAATCAACGTGTTTTCTCAAAAGGCCTTCAGTCAAATTCCTTGATACTTAAAATGCATACAGTGGATTATAATAATGAAAAAGGATAATTTGAAATCTTGGTTTCAACTCTAAAGGAACTCTTTAAAAAAAAGATTTTAAGTTTTGGAAACCCCAATGAAAAAGTAGCAACTGCACGGTTTCTACTGTCAGATTGGCTCTAAGTGCCAAAAAGTGCTGGAAACGGGGAGATAAGCCTATTTTTGCAACAATGGTTAAAATCTTCAATTTTTCATCACAGATGTGCCCAAGATGCACAAAAGCGCTGGAAACGGTGAGATAAGCCTATTTTTGCAACTTTGGTTAAAATCTTCAATTTTTCATCACAGATGTGCCCAAGATGCACAAAAGCGCTGGAAACGGTGAGATAAGCCTATTTTTGCAACTTTGGTTAAAATCTTCAATTTTTCATCACAGATGTGCCCAAGATGCACAAAAGCGCTGGAAATGGTGAGATAAGCCTATTTTTGCAACTTTGGTTAAAATCTTCAATTTTTCATCACAGATGTGCCCAAGATGCGCAAAAGCGCTGGAAACGGTGAGATAAGCCTATTTTTGCAACTTTGGTTAAAATCTTAAATTTTTCATCACAGATGTGCCCAAGATTCCCAAAAGCGCTGGAAACGGTGAGATAAGCCTATTTTTGCAACTTTGGTTAAAATCTTCATTTTTTCATCACAGATATGCCCAAGGTGCACAAAAGTGCTGGAAACGGTGAGATAAGCCTAATTTTGCAACAATGTTTAAGGTTTGGAGGTTTCATAGACTAAAGTTGAAAATCAGTGGTTTGACTGCCATAATGAAATAGGGTCACTAATCAACGTGTTTTCTCAAAAGGCCTTCAGTCAAATTCCTTGATACTTAAAATGCATACAGTGGATTATAATAATGAAAAAGGATAATTTGAAATCTTGGTTTCAACTCTAAAGGAACTCTTTAAAAAAAAGATTTTAAGTTTTGGAAACCCCAATGAAAAAGTAGCAACTGCACGGTTTCTACTGTCAGATTGGCTCTAAGTGCCAAAAAGTGCTGGAAACGGGGAGATAAGCCTATTTTTGCAACAATGGTTAAAATCTTCAATTTTTCATTACAGATGTGCCCAAGATGCACAAAAGCGCTGGAAACGGTGAGATAAGCCTATTTTTGCAACTTTGGTTAAAATCTTCAATTTTTCATCACAGATGTGCCCAAGATGCACAAAAGCGCTGGAAACGGTGAGATAAGCCTATTTTTGCAACTTTGGTTAAAATCTTCAATTTTTCATCACAGATGTGCCCAAGATGCGCAAAAGCGCTAGAAACGGTGAGATAAGCCTATTTTTGCAACTTTGGTTAAAATCTTATATTTTTCATCACAGATGTGCCCAAGATTCCCAAAAGCGCTGGAAACGGTGAGATAAGCCTATTTTTGCAACTTTGGTTAAAATCTTCATTTTTTCATCACAGATATGCCCAAGGTGCACAAAAGTGCTGGAAACGGTGAGATAAGCCTAATTTTGCAACAATGTTTAAGGTTTGGAGGTTTCATAGACTAAAGTTGAAAATCAGTGGTTTGACTGCCATAATGAAATAGGGTCACTAATCAACGTGTTTTCTCAAAAGGCCTTCAGTCAAATTCCTTGATACTTAAAATGCATACAGTGGATTATAATAATGAAAAAGGATAATTTGAAATCTTGGTTTCAACTCTAAAGGAACTCTTTAAAAAAAAGATTTTAAGTTTTGGAAACCCCAATGAAAAAGTAGCAACTGCACGGTTTCTACTGTCAGATTGGCTCTAAGTGCCAAAAAGTGCTGGAAACGGGGAGATAAGCCTATTTTTGCAACAATGGTTAAAATCTTCAATTTTTCATCACAGATGTGCCCAAGATGCACAAAAGCGCTGGAAACGGTGAGATAAGCCTATTTTTGCAACTTTGGTTAAAATCTTCAATTTTTCATCACAGATGTGCCCAAGATGCACAAAAGCGCTGGAAACGGTGAGATAAGCCTATTTTTGCAACTTTGGTTAAAATCTTCAATTTTTCATCACAGATGTGCCCAAGATGCGCAAAAGCGCTGGAAACGGTGAGATAAGCCTATTTTTGCAACTTTGGTTAAAATCTTAAATTTTTCATCACAGATGTGCCCAAGATTCCCAAAAGCGCTGGAAACGGTGAGATAAGCCTATTTTTGCAACTTTGGTTAAAATCTTAATTTTTTCATCACAGATATGCCCAAGGTGCACAAAAGTGCTGGAAACGGTGAGATAAGCCTAATTTTGCAACAATGTTTAAAGTTTGGAGGTTTCATAGACTAAAGTTGAAAATCAGTGGTTTGACTGCCATAATGAAATAGGGTCACTAATCAACGTGTTTTCTCAAAAGGCCTTCAGTCAAATTCCTTGATACTTAAAATGCATACAGTGGATTATAATAATGAAAAAGGATAATTTGAAATCTTGGTTTCAACTCTAAAGGAACTCTTTAAAAAAAAGATTTTAAGTTTTGGAAACCCCAATGAAAAAGTAGCAACTGCACGGTTTCTACTGTCAGATTGGCTCTAAGTGCCAAAAAGTGCTGGAAACGGGGAGATAAGCCTATTTTTGCAACAATGGTTAAAATCTTCAATTTTTCATCACAGATGTGCCCAAGATGCACAAAAGCGCTGGAAACGGTCAGATAATTCTATTTTTGCAACTTTGGTTAAAATCTTCAATTTTTCATCACAGATGTGCCCAAGATGCACAAAAGCGCTGGAAACGGTGAGATAAGCCTATTTTTGCAACTTTGGTTAAAATCTTCATTTTTTCATCACAGATATGCCCAAGGTGCACAAAAGTGCTGGAAACGGTGAGATAAGCCTAATTTTGCAACAATGTTTAAGGTTTGGAGGTTTCATAGACTAAAGTTGAAAATCAGTGGTTTGACTGCCATAATGAAATAGGGTCACTAATCAACGTGTTTTCTCAAAAGGCCTTGAGTCAAATTCCTTGATACTTAAAATGCATACAGTGGATTATAATAATGAAAAAGGATAATTTGAAATCTTGGTTTCAACTCTAAAGGAACTCTTTAAAAAAAAGATTTTAAGTTTTGGAAACCCCAATGAAAAAGTAGCAACTGCACGGTTTCTACTGTCAGATTGGCTCTAAGTGCCAAAAAGTGCTGGAAACGGGGAGATAAGCCTATTTTTGCAACAATGGTTAAAATCTTCAATTTTTCATCACAGATGTGCCCAAGATGCACAAAAGCGCTGGAAACGGTGAGATAAGCCTATTTTTGCAACTTTGGTTAAAATCTTCAATTTTTCATCACAGATGTGCCCAAGATGCACAAAAGCGCTGGAAACGGTGAGATAAGCCTATTTTTGCAACTTTGGTTAAAATCTTCAATTTTTCATCACAGATGTGCCCAAGATGCACAAAAGCGCTGGAAACGGTGAGATAAGCCTATTTTTGCAACTTTGGTTAAAATCTTAAATTTTTCATCACAGATGTGCCCAAGATGCGCAAAAGCGCTGGAAACGGTGAGATAAGCCTATTTTTGCAACTTTGGTTAAAATCTTAAATTTTTCATCACAGATGTGCCCAAGATTCCCAAAAGCGCTGGAAACGGTGAGATAAGCCTATTTTTGCAACTTTGGTTAAAATCTTCATTTTTTCATCACAGATATGCCCAAGGTGCACAAAAGTGCTGGAAACGGTGAGATAAGCCTAATTTTGCAACAATGTTTAAGGTTTGGAGGTTTCATAGACTAAAGTTGAAAATCAGTGGTTGGACTGCCATAATGAAATAGGGTCACTAATCAACGTGTTTTCTCAAAAGGCCTTCAGTCAAATTCCTTGATACTTAAAATGCATACAGTGGATTATAATAATGAAAAAGGATAATTTGAAATCTTGGTTTCAACTCTAAAGGAACTCTTTAAAAAAAAGATTTTAAGTTTTGGAAACCCCAATGAAAAAGTAGCAACTGCACGGTTTCTACTGTCAGATTGGCTCTAAGTGCCAAAAAGTGCTGGAAACGGGGAGATAAGCCTATTTTTGCAACAATGGTTAAAATCTTCAATTTTTCATCACAGATGTGCCCAAGATGCACAAAAGCGCTGGAAACGGTGAGATAAGCCTATTTTTGCAACTTTGGTTAAAATCTTCAATTTTTCATCACAGATGTGCCCAAGATGCACAAAAGCGCTGGAAACGGTGAGATAAGCCTATTTTTGCAACTTTGGTTAAAATCTTCAATTTTTCATCACAGATGTGCCCAAGATGCGCAAAAGCGCTGGAAACGGTGAGATAAGCCTATTTTTGCAACTTTGGTTAAAATCTTAAATTTTTCATCACAGATGTGCCCAAGATTCCCAAAAGCGCTGGAAACGGTGAGATAAGCCTATTTTTGCAACTTTGGTTAAAATCTTCATTTTTTCATCACAGATATGCCCAAGGTGCACAAAAGTGCTGGAAACGGTGAGAAAAGCCTAATTTTGCAACAATGTTTAAGGTTTGGAGGTTTCATAGACTAAAGTTGAAAATCAGTGGTTTGACTGCCATAATGAAATAGGGTCACTAATCAACGTGTTTTCTCAAAAGGCCTTCAGTCAAATTCCTTGATACTTAAAATGCATACAGTGGATTATAATAATGAAAAAGGATAATTTGAAATCTTGGTTTCAACTCTAAAGGAACTCTTTAAAAAAAAGATTTTAAGTTTTGGAAACCCCAATGAAAAAGTAGCAACTGCACGGTTTCTACTGTCAGATTGGCTCTAAGTGCCAAAAAGTGCTGGAAACGGGGAGATAAGCCTATTTTTGCAACAATGGTTAAAATCTTCAATTTTTCATCACAGATGTGCCCAAGATGCACAAAAGCGCTGGAAACGGTGAGATAAGCCTATTTTTGCAACTTTGGTTAAAATCTTCAATTTTTCATCACAGATGTGCCCAAGATGCACAAAAGCGCTGGAAACGGTGAGATAAGCCTATTTTTGCAACTTTGGTTAAAATCTTCAATTTTTCATCACAGATGTGCCCAAGATGCGCAAAAGCGCTGGAAACGGTGAGATAAGCCTATTTTTGCAACTTTGGTTAAAATCTTAAATTTTTCATCACAGATGTGCCCAAGATTCCCAAAAGCGCTGGAAACGGTGAGATAAGCCTATTTTTGCAACTTTGGTTAAAATCTTCGTTTTTTCATCACAGATATGCCCAAGGTGCACAAAAGTGCTGGAAACGGTGAGATAAGCCTAATTTTGCAACAATGTTTAAGGTTTGGAGGTTTCATAGACTAAAGTTGAAAATCAGTGGTTTGACTGCCATAATGAAATAGGGTCACTAATCAACGTGTTTTCTCAAAAGGCCTTCAGTCAAATTCCTTGATACTTAAAATGCATACAGTGGATTATAATAATGAAAAAGGATAATTTGAAATCTTGGTTTCAACTCTAAAGGAACTCTTTAAAAAAAAGATTTTAAGTTCTGGAAACCCCAATGAAAAAGTAGCAACTGCACGGTTTCTACTGTCAGATTGGCTCTAAGTGCCAAAAAGTGCTGGAAACGGGGAGATAAGCCTATTTTTGCAACAATGGTTAAAATCTTCAATTTTTCATCACAGATGTGCCCAAGATGCACAAAAGCGCTGGAAACGGTGAGATAAGCCTATTTTTGCAACTTTGGTTAAAATCTTCAATTTTTCATCACAGATGTGCCCAAGATGCACAAAAGCGCTGGAAACGGTGAGATAAGCCTATTTTTGCAACTTTGGTTAAAATCTTCAATTTTTCATCACAGATGTGCCCAAGATGCGCAAAAGCGCTGGAAACGGTGAGATAAGCCTATTTTTGCAACTTTGGTTAAAATCTTAAATTTTTCATCACAGATGTGCCCAAGATTCCCAAAAGCGCTGGAAACGGTGAGATAAGCCTATTTTTGCAACTTTGGTTAAAATCTTCATTTTTTCATCACAGATATGCCCAAGGTGCACAAAAGTGCTGGAAACGGTGAGATAAGCCTAATTTTGCAACAATGTTTAAGGTTTGGAGGTTTCATAGACTAAAGTTGAAAATCAGTGGTTTGACTGCCATAATGAAATAGGGTCACTAATCAACGTGTTTTCTCAGAAGGCCTTCAGTCAAATTCCTTGATACTTAAAATGCATACAGTGGATTATAATAATGAAAAAGGATAATTTGAAATCTTGGTTTCAACTCTAAAGGAACTCTTTAAAAAAAAGATTTTAAGTTTTGGAAACCCCAATGAAAAAGTAGCAACTGCAAGGTTTCTACTGTCAGATTGGCTCTAAGTGCCAAAAAGTGCTGGAAACGGGGAGATAAGCCTATTTTTGCAACTTTGGTTAAAATCTTAAATTTTTCATCACAGATGTGCCCAAGATGCGCAAAAGCGCTGGAAACGGTGAGATAAGCCTATTTTTGCAACTTTGGTTAAAATCTTAAATTTTTCATCACAGATATGCCCAAGGTGCACAAAAGTGCTGGAAACGGTGAGATAAGCCTAATTTTGCAACAATGTTTAAGGTTTGGAGGTTTCATAGACTAAAGTTGAAAATCAGTGGTTTGACTGCCATAATGAAATAGGGTCACTAATCAACGTGTTTTCTCAAAAGGCCTTCAGTCAAATTCCTTGATACTTAAAATGCATACAGTGGATTATAATAATGAAAAAGGATAATTTGAAATCTTGGTTTCAACTCTAAAGGAACTCTTTAAAAAAAAGATTTTAAGTTTTGGAAACCCCAATGAAAAAGTAGCAACTGCACGGTTTCTACTGTCAGATTGGCTCTAAGTGCCAAAAAGTGCTGGAAACGGGGAGATAAGCCTATTTTTGCAACAATGGTTAAAATCTTCAATTTTTCATCACAGATGTGCCCAAGATGCACAAAAGCGCTGGAAACGGTGAGATAAGCCTATTTTTGCAACTTTGGTTAAAATCTTCAATTTTTCATCACAGATGTGCCCAAGATGCACAAAAGCGCTGGAAACGGTGAGATAAGCCTATTTTTGCAACTTTGGTTAAAATCTTAAATTTTTCATCACAGATGTGCCCAAGATGCGCAAAAGCGCTGGAAACGGTGAGATAAGCCTATTTTTGCAACTTTGGTTAAAATCTTAAATTTTTCATCACAGATGTGCCCAAGATTCCCAAAAGCGCTGGAAACGGTGAGATAAGCCTATTTTTGCAACTTTGGTTAAAATCTTCATTTTTTCATCACAGATATGCCCAAGGTGCACAAAAGTGCTGGAAACGGTGAGATAAGCCTAATTTTGCAACAATGTTTAAGGTTTGGAGGTTTCATAGACTAAAGTTGAAAATCAGTGGTTTGACTGCCATAATGAAATAGGGTCACTAATCAACGTGTTTTCTCAAAAGGCCTTCAGTCAAATTCCTTGATACTTAAAATGCATACAGTGGATTATAATAATGAAAAAGGATAATTTGAAATCTTGGTTTCAACTCTAAAGGAACTCTTTAAAAAAAAGATTTTAAGTTTTGGAAACCCCAATGAAAAAGTAGCAACTGCACGGTTTCTACTGTCAGATTGGCTCTAAGTGCCAAAAAGTGCTGGAAACGGGGCGATAAGCCTATTTTTGCAACAATGGTTAAAATCTTCAATTTTTCATCACAGATGTGCCCAAGATGCACAAAAGCGCTGGAAACGGTGAGATAAGCCTATTTTTGCAACTTTGGTTAAAATCTTCAATTTTTCATCACAGATGTGCCCAAGATGCACAAAAGCGCTGGAAACGGTGAGATAAGCCTATTTTTGCAACTTTGGTTAAAATCTTCAATTTTTCATCACAGATGTGCCCAAGATGCGCAAAAGCGCTGGAAACGGTGAGATAAGCCTATTTTTGCAACTTTGGTTAAAATCTTAAATTTTTCATCACAGATGTGCCCATGATTCCCAAAAGCGCTGGAAACGGTGAGATAAGCCTATTTTTGCAACTTTGGTTAAAATCTTCATTTTTTCATCACAGAAATGCCCAAGGTGCACAAAAGTGCTGGAAACGGTGAGATAAGCCTAATTTTGCAACAATGTTTAAGGTTTGGAGGTTTCATAGACTAAAGTTGAAAATCAGTGGTTTGACTGCCATAATGAAATAGGGTCACTAATCAACGTGTTTTCTCAGAAGGCCTTCAGTCAAATTCCTTGATACTTAAAATGCATACAGTGGATTATAATAATGAAAAAGGATAATTTGAAATCTTGGTTTCAACTCTAAAGGAACTCTTTAAAAAAAAGATTTTAAGTTTTGGAAACCCCAATGAAAAAGTAGCAACTGCAAGGTTTCTACTGTCAGATTGGCTCTAAGTGCCAAAAAGTGCTGGAAACGGGGAGATAAGCCTATTTTTGCAACTTTGGTTAAAATCTTAAATTTTTCATCACAGATGTGCCCAAGATGCGCAAAAGCGCTGGAAACGGTGAGATAAGCCTATTTTTGCAACTTTGGTTAAAATCTTCAATTTTTCATCACAGATGTGCCCAAGATGCGCAAAAGCGCTGGAAACGGTGAGATAAGCCTATTTTTGCAACTTTGGTTAAAATCATAAATTTTTCATCACAGATGTGCCCAAGATGCGCAAAAGCGCTGGAAACGGTGAGATAAGCCTATTTTTGCAACTTTGGTTAAAATCTTCATTTTTTCATCACAGATATGCCCAAGGTGCGCAAAAGTGTTGGAAACGGTGAGATAAGCCTAATTTTGCAACAATGTTTAAGGTTTGGAGGTTTCATAGACTAAAGTTGAAAATCAGTGGTTTGACTGCCATAATGAAATAGGGTCACTAATCAACGTGTTTTCTCAGAAGGCCTTCAGTCAAATTCCTTGATACTTAAAATGCATACAGTGGATTATAATAATGAAAAAGGATAATTTGAAATCTTGGTTTCAACTCTAAAGGAACTCTTTAAAAAAAAGATTTTAAGTTTTGGAAACCCCAATGAAAAAGTAGCAACTGCAAGGTTTCTACTGTCAGATTGGCTCTAAGTGCCAAAAAGTGCTGGAAACGGGGAGATAAGCCTATTTTTGCAACAATGGTTAAAATCTTCAATTTTTCAACACAGATGTGCCCAAGATGCACAAAAGCGCTTTAAACGGTGAGATAAGCCTATTTTTGCAACTTTGGTTAAAATCTTAAATTTTTCATCACAGATGTGCCCAAGATGCGCAAAAGCGCTGGAAACGGTGAGATAAGTCTATTTTTGCAACTTTGGTTAAAATCTTCAATTTTTCATCACAGATGTGCCCAAGATGCGCAAAAGCGCTGGAAACGGTGAGATAAGCCTATTTTTGCAACTTTGGTTAAAATCTTAAATTTTTCATCACAGATGTGCCCAAGATGCACAAAAGCGCTGGAAACGGTCAGATAATTCTATTTTTGCAACTTTGGTTAAAATCTTCAATTTTTCATCACAGATGTGCCCAAGATGCACAAAAGCGCTGGAAACGGTGAGATAAGCCTAGTTTTGCAACTTTGGTTAAAATCTTCATTTTTTCATCACAGATATGCCCAAGGTGCACAAAAGTGCTGGAAACGGTGAGATAAGCCTAATTTTGCAACAATGTTTAAGGTTTGGAGGTTTCATAGACTAAAGTTGAAAATCAGTGGTTTGACTGCCATAATGAAATAGGGTCACTAATCAACGTGTTTTCTCAAAAGGCCTTCAGTCAAATTCCTTGATACTTAAAATGCATACAGTGGATTATAATAATGAAAAAGGATAATTTGAAATCTTGGTTTCAACTCTAAAGGAACTCTTTAAAAAAAAGATTTTAAGTTTTGGAAACCCCATTGAAAAAGTAGCAACTGCACGGTTTCTACTGTCAGATTGGCTCTAAGTGCCAAAAAGTGCTGGAAACGGGGAGATAAGCCTATTTTTGCAACAATGGTTAAAATCTTCAATTTTTCATCACAGATGTGCCCAAGATGCGCAAAAGCGCTGGAAACGGTGAGATAAGCCTATTTTTGCAACTTTGGTTAAAATCTTAAATTTTTCATCACAGATGTGCCCAAGATGCGCAAAAGTGCTGGAAACGGTGAGATAAGCCTATTTTTGCAACTTTGGTTAAAATCTTAAATTTTTCATCACAGATGTGCCCAAGATGCCCAAAAGCGCTGGAAACGGTGAGATAAGCCTATTTTTGCAACTTTGGTTAAAATCTTCATTTTTTCATCACAGATATGCCCAAGGTGCACAAAAGTTCTGGAAACGGTGAGATAAGCCTAATTTTGCAACAATGTTTAAGGTTTGGAGGTTTCATAGACTAAAGTTGAAAATCAGTGGTTTGACTGCCATAATGAAATAGGGTCACTAATCAACGTGTTTTCTCAGAAGGCCTTCAGTCAAATTCCTTGATACTTAAAATGCATACAGTGGATTATAATAATGAAAAAGGATAATTTGAAATCTTGGTTTCAACTCTAGAGGAACTCTTTAAAAAAAAGATTTGAAGTTTTGGAAACCCCAATGAAAAAGTAGCAACTGCACGGTTTCTACTGTCAGATTGGCTCTAAGTGCCAAAAAGTGCTGGAAACAGGGAGATAAGCCTATTTTTGCAACTTTGGTTAAAATCATAAATTTTTCATCACAGATGTGCCCAAGATGCGCAAAAGCGCTGGAAACGGTGAGATAAGCCTATTTTTGCAACTTTGGTTAAATCTTAAATTTTTCATCACAGATGTGCCCAAGATGCCCAAAAGCGCTGGAAACGGGGAGATAAGCCTTTTTTTGCAACTTTGGTTAAAATCTTAAATTTTTCATCACAGATGTGCCCAAGATGCGCAAAAGCGCTGGAAACGGTGAGATAAGCCTATTTTTGCAACTTTGGTTAAAATCTTAAATTTTTCATCACAGATGTGCCCAAGATGCCCAAAAGCGCTGGAAACGGTGAGATAAGCCTATTTTTGCAACTTTGGTTAAAATCTTCATTTTTTCATCACAGATATGCCCAAGGTGCACAAAAGTTCTGGAAACGGTGAGATAAGCCTAATTTTGCAACAATGTTTAAGGTTTGGAGGTTTCATAGACTAAAGTTGAAAATCAGTGGTTTGACTGCCATAATGAAATAGGGTCACTAATCAACGTGTTTTCTCAGAAGGCCTTCAGTCAAATTCCTTGATACTTAAAATGCATACAGTGGATTATAATAATGAAAAAGGATAATTTGAAATCTTGGTTTCAACTCTAGAGGAACTCTTTAAAAAAAAGATTTGAAGTTTTGGAAACCCCAATGAAAAAGTAGCAACTGCACGGTTTCTACTGTCAGATTGGCTCTAAGTGCCAAAAAGTGCTGGAAACAGGGAAATAAGCCTATTTTTGCAACTTTGGTTAAAATCATAAATTTTTCATCACAGATGTGCCCAAGATGCGCAAAAGCGCTGGAAACGGTGAGATAAGCCTATTTTTGCAACTTTGGTTAAATCTTAAATTTTTCATCACAGATGTGCCCAAGATGCCCAAAAGCGCTGGAAACGGGGAGATAAGCCTTTTTTTGCAACTTTGGTTAAAATCTTAAATTTTTCATCACAGATGTGCCCAAGATGCGCAAAAGCGCTGGAAACGGTGAGATAAACCTATTTTTGCAACTATAATTAAAATCTTAAATTTTTCATCACAAATGTGCCCAAGATGCCCAAAGGCGCGGGAAACGGTGAGATAACCCTATTTTTGCAACTTTGGTTAAAATCTTCATTTTTTCATCACAGATATGCCCAAGGTGCACAAAAGTGCTGGAAACGGTGAGATAAGCCTAATTTTGCAACAATGTTTAAGGTTTGGAGGTTTCATGGACTAAAGTTGAAAATCAGTGGTTTGACTGCCATAATGAAATAGGGTCACTAATCAACGTGTTTTCTCAAAAGGCCTTCCGTCAAATTCCTTGATACTTAAAATGCATACAGTGGATTATAATAATGAAAAAGGATAATTTGAAATCTTGGTTTCAACTCTAAAGGAACTCTTTAAAAAAAAGATTTTAAGTTTTGGAAACCCCAATGAAAAAGTAGCAACTGCACGGTTTCTACTGTCAGATTGGCTCTAAGTGCCAAAAAGTGCTGGAAACGGGGAGATAAGCCTATTTTTGCAACAATGGTTAAAATCTTCAATTTTTCATCACAGATGTGCCCAAGATGCGCAAAAGCGCTGGAAACGGTGAGATAAGCCTATTTTTGCAACTTTGGTTAAAATCTTAAATTTTTCATCACAGATGTGCCCAAGATGCGCAAAAGCGCTGGAAACGGTGAGATAAGCCTATTTTTGCAACTTTGGTTAAAATCTTAAATTTTTCATCACAGATGTGCCCAAGATGCCCAAAAGCGCTGGAAACGGTGAGATAAGCCTATTTTTGCAACTTTGGTTAAAATCTTCATTTTTTCATCACAGATATGCCCAAGGTGCACAAAAGTTCTGGAAACGGTGAGATAAGCCTAATTTTGCAACAATGTTTAAGGTTTGGAGGTTTCATAGACTAAAGTTGAAAATCAGTGGTTTGACTGCCATAATGAAATAGGGTCACTAATCAACGTGTTTTCTCAGAAGGCCTTCAGTCAAATTCCTTGATACTTAAAATGCATACAGTGGATTATAATAATGAAAAAGGATAATTTGAAATCTTGGTTTCAACTCTAAAGGAACTCTTTAAAAAAAAGATTTTAAGTTTTGGAAACCCCAATGAAAAAGTAGCAACTGCAAGGTTTCTACTGTCAGATTGGCTCTAAGTGCCAAAAAGTGCTGGAAACGGGGAGATAAGCCTATTTTTCCAACTTTGGTTAAAATCTTAAATTTTTCATCACAGATGTGCCCAAGATGCGCAAAAGCGCTGGAAACGGTGAGATAAGCCTATTTTTGCAACTTTGGTTAAAATCTTAAATTTTTCATCACAGATGTGCCCAAGATGCCCAAAAGCGCTGGAAACGGTGAGATAAGCCTATTTTTGCAACTTTGGTTAAAATCTTCATTTTTTCATCACAGATATGCCCAAGGTGCACAAAAGTTCTGGAAACGGTGAGATAAGCCTAATTTTGCAACAATGTTTAATGTTTGGAGGTTTCATAGACTAAAGTTGAAAATCAGTGGTTTGACTGCCATAATGAAATAGGGTCACTAATCAACGTGTTTTCTCAGAAGGCCTTCAGTCAAATTCCTTGATACTTAAAATGCATACAGTGGATTATAATAATGAAAAAGGATAATTTGAAATCTTGGTTTCAACTCTAAAGGAACTCTTTAAAAAAAAGATTTTAAGTTTTGGAAACCCCAATGAAAAAGTAGCAACTGCAAGGTTTCTACTGTCAGATTGGCTCTAAGTGCCAAAAAGTGCTGGAAACGGGGAGATAAGCCTATTTTTCCAACTTTGGTTAAAATCTTAAATTTTTCATCACAGATGTGCCCAAGATGCGCAAAAGCGCTGGAAACGGTGAGATAAGCCTATTTTTGCAACTTTGGTTAAAATCTTAAATTTTTCATCACAGATGTGCCCAAGATGCGCAAAAGCGCTGGAAACGGTGAGATAAGCCTAATTTTTGCGACTTTGGTTAAAATCTTCATTTTTTCATCACAGATATGCCCAAGGTGCACAAAAGTGCTGGAAACGGTGAGATAAGCCTAATTTTGCAACAATGTTTAAGGTTTGGAGGTTTCATGGACTAAAGTTGAAAATCAGTGGTTTGACTGCCATAATGAAATAGGGTCACTAATCAACGTGTTTTCTCAAAAGGCCTTCAGTCAAATTCCTTGATACTTAAAATGCATACAGTGGATTATAATAATGAAAAAGGATAATTTGAAATCTTGGTTTCAACTCTAAAGGAACTCTTTAAAAAAAAGATTTTAAGTTTTGGAAACCCCAATGAAAAAGTAGCAACTGCACGGTTTCTACTGTCAGATTGGCTCTAAGTGCCAAAAAGTGCTGGAAACGGGGAGATAAGCCTATTTTTGCAACAATGGTTAAAATCTTCAATTTTTCATCACAGATGTGCCCAAGATGCGCAAAAGCGCTGGAAACGGTGAGATAAGCCTATTTTTGCAACTTTGGTTAAAATCTTAAATTTTTCATCACAGATGTGCCCAAGATGCGCAAAAGCGCTGGAAACGGTGAGATAAGCCTATTTTTGCAACTTTGGTTAAAATCTTAAATTTTTCATCACAGATGTGCCCAAGATGCCCAAAAGCGCTGGAAACGGTGAGATAAGCCTATTTTTGCAACTTTGGTTAAAATCTTCATTTTTTCATCACAGATATGCCCAAGGTGCACAAAAGTTCTGGAAACGGTGAGATAAGCCTAATTTTGCAACAATGTTTAAGGTTTGGAGGTTTCATAGACTAAAGTTGAAAATCAGTGGTTTGACTGCCATAATGAAATAGGGTCACTAATCAACGTGTTTTCTCAGAAGGCCTTCAGTCAAATTCCTTGATACTTAAAATGCATACAGTGGATTATAATAATGAAAAAGGATAATTTGAAATCTTGGTTTCAACTCTAAAGGAACTCTTTAAAAAAAAGATTTTAAGTTTTGGAAACCCCAATGAAAAAGTAGCAACTGCAAGGTTTCTACTGTCAGATTGGCTCTAAGTGCCAAAAAGTGCTGGAAACGGGGAGATAAGCCTATTTTTCCAACTTTGGTTAAAATCTTAAATTTTTCATCACAGATGTGCCCAAGATGCGCAAAAGCGCTGGAAACGGTGAGATAAGCCTATTTTTGCAACTTTGGTTAAAATCTTAAATTTTTCATCACAGATGTGCCCAAGATGCGCAAAAGCGCTGGAAACGGTGAGATAAGCCTAATTTTTGCAACTTTGGTTAAAATCTTCATTTTTTCATCACAGATATGCCCAAGGTGCGCAAAAGTGCTGGAAACGGTGAGATAAGCCTAATTTTGCAACAATGTTTAAGGTTTGGAGGTTTCATAGACTAAAGTTGAAAATCAGTGGTTTGACTGCCATAATGAAATAGGGTCACTAATCAACGTGTTTTCTCAAAAGGCCTTCAGTCAAATTCCTTGATACTTAAAATGCATACAGTGGATTATAATAATGAAAAAGGATAATTTGAAATCTTGGTTTCAACTCTAAAGGAACTCTTTAAAAAAAAGATTTTAAGTTTTGGAAACCCCAATGAAAAAGTAGCAACTGCACGGTTTCTACTGTCAGATTGGCTCTAAGTGCCAAAAAGTGCTGGAAACAGGGAGATAAGCCTATTTTTGCAACTTTGGTTAAAATCTTCATTTTTTCATCACAGATATGCCCAAGGTGCACAAAAGTGCTAGAAACGGTGAGATAAGCCTAATTTTGCAACAATGTTTAAGGTTTGGAGGTTTCATAGACTAAAGTTGAAAATCAGTGGTTTGACTGCCATAATGAAATAGGGTCACTAATCAACGTGTTTTCTCAAAAGGCCTTCAGTCAAATTCCTTGATACTTAAAATGCATACAGTGGATTATAATAATGAAAAAGGATAATTTGAAATCTTGGTTTCAACTCTAGAGGAACTCTTTAAAAAATAGATTTGAAGTTTTGGAAACCCCAATGAAAAAGTAGCAACTGCACGGTTTCTACTGTCAGATTGGCTCTAAGTGCCAAAAAGTGCTGGAAACAGGGAGATAAGCCTATTTTTGCAACTTTGGTTAAAATCTTCAATTTTTCATCACAGATGTGCCCAAGATGCGCAAAAGCGCTGGAAACGGTGAGATAAGCCTATTTTTGCAACTTTGGTTAAAATCTTAAATTTTTCATCACAGATGTGCCCAAGATGCGCAAAAGCGCTGGAAACGGTGAGATAAGCCTATTTTTGCAACTTTGGTTAAAATTTTAAATTTTTCATCACAGATGTGCCCAAGATGCCCAAAAGCGCTGGAAACGGTGAGATAAGCCTATTTTTGCAACTTTGGTTAAAATCTTCATTTTTTCATCACAGATATGCCCAAGGTGCACAAAAGTTCTGGAAACGGTGAGATAAGCCTAATTTTGCAACAATGTTTAAGGTTTGGAGGTTTCATAGACTAAAGTTGAAAATCAGTGGTTTGACTGCCATAATGAAATAGGGTCACTAATCAACGTGTTTTCTCAGAAGGCCTTCAGTCAAATTCCTTGATACTTAAAATGCATACAGTGGATTATAATAATGAAAAAGGATAATTTGAAATCTTGGTTTCAACTCTAAAGGAACTCTTTAAAAAAAAGATTTTAAGTTTTGGAAACCCCAATGAAAAAGTAGCAACTGCAAGGTTTCTACTGTCAGATTGGCTCTAAGTGCCAAAAAGTGCTGGAAACGGGGAGATAAGCCTATTTTTGCAACTTTGGTTAAAATCTTAAATTTTTCATCACAGATGTGCCCAAGATGCGCAAAAGCGCTGGAAACGGTGAGATAAGCCTATTTTTGCAACTTTGGTTAAAATCTTAAATTTTTCATCACAGATGTGCCCAAGATGCGCAAAAGCGCTGGAAACGGTGAGATAAGCCTATTTTTGCAACTTTGGTTAAAATCTTCATTTTTTCATCACAGATATGCCCAAGGTGCGCAAAAGTGCTGGAAACGGTGAGATAAGCCTAATTTTGCAACAATGTTTAAGGTTTGGAGGTTTCATAGACTAAAGTTGAAAATCAGTGGTTTGACTGCCATAATGAAATAGGGTCACTAATCAACGTGTTTTCTCAAAAGGCCTTCAGTCAAATTCCTTGATACTTAAAATGCATACAGTGGATTATAATAATGAAAAAGGATAATTTGAAATCTTGGTTTCAATTCTAAAGGAACTCTTTAAAAAAAAGATTTTAAGTTTTGGAAACCCCAATGAAAAAGTAGCAACTGCACGGTTTCTACTGTCAGATTGGCTCTAAGTGCCAAAAAGTGCTGGAAACAGGGAGATAAGCCTATTTTTGCAACTTTGGTTAAAATCTTAAATTTTTCATCACAGATGTGCCCAAGATGCCCAAAAGCGCTGGAAACGGGGAGATAAGCCTTTTTTTGCAACTTTGGTTAAAATCTTAAATTTTTCATCACAGATGTGCCCAAGATGCGCAAAAGCGCTGGAAACGGTGAGATAAACCTATTTTTGCAACTATAATTAAAATCTTAAATTTTTCATCACAAATGTGCCCAAGATGCCCAAAGGCGCGGGAAACGGTGAGATAACCCTATTTTTGCAACTTTGGTTAAAATCTTCATTTTTTCATCACAGATATGCCCAAGGTGCACAAAAGTGCTAGAAACGGTGAGATAAGCCTAATTTTGCAACAATGTTTAAGGTTTGGAGGTTTCATAGACTAAAGTTGAAAATCAGTGGTTTGACTGCCATAATGAAATAGGGTCACTAATCAACGTGTTTTCTCAAAAGGCCTTCAGTCAAATTCCTTGATACTTAAAATGCATACAGCGGATTATAATAATGAAAAAGGATAATTTGAAATCTTGGTTTCAACTCTAGAGGAACTCTTTAAAAAAAAGATTTGAAGTTTTGGAAACCCCAATGAAAAAGTAGCAACTGCACGGTTTCTACTGTCAGATTGGCTCTAAGTGCCAAAAAGTGCTGGAAACAGGGAGATAAGCCTATTTTTGCAACTTTGGTTAAAATCATAAATTTTTCATCACAGATGTGCCCAAGATGCGCAAAAGCGCTGGAAACGGTGAGATAAGCCTATTTTTGCAACTTTGGTTAAATCTTAAATTTTTCATCACAGATGTGCCCAAGATGCCCAAAAGCGCTGGAAACGGGGAGATAAGCCTTTTTTTGCAACTTTGGTTAAAATCTTAAATTTTTCATCACAGATGTGCCCAAGATGCGCAAAAGCGCTGGAAACGGTGAGATAAACCTATTTTTGCAACTATAATTAAAATCTTAAATTTTTCATCACAAATGTGCCCAAGATGCCCAAAGGCGCGGGAAACGGTGAGATAACCCTATTTTTGCAACTTTGGTTAAAATCTTCATTTTTTCATCACAGATATGCCCAAGGTGCACAAAAGTGCTGGAAACGGTGAGATAAGCCTAATTTTGCAACAATGTTTAAGGTTTGGAGGTTTCATGGACTAAAGTTGAAAATCAGTGGTTTGACTGCCATAATGAAATAGGGTCACTAATCAACGTGTTTTCTCAAAAGGCCTTCAGTCAAATTCCTTGATACTTAAAATGCATACAGTGGATTATAATAATGAAAAAGGATAATTTGAAATCTTGGTTTCAACTCTAAAGGAACTCTTTAAAAAAAAGATTTTAAGTTTTGGAAACCCCAATGAAAAAGTAGCAACTGCACGGTTTCTACTGTCAGATTGGCTCTAAGTGCCAAAAAGTGCTGGAAACGGGGAGATAAGCCTATTTTTGCAACAATGGTTAAAATCTTCAATTTTTCATCACAGATGTGCCCAAGATGCGCAAAAGCGCTGGAAACGGTGAGATAAGCCTATTTTTGCAACTTTGGTTAAAATCTTAAATTTTTCATCACAGATGTGCCCAAGATGCGCAAAAGCGCTGGAAACGGTGAGATAAGCCTATTTTTGCAACTTTGGTTAAAATCTTAAATTTTTCATCACAGATGTGCCCAAGATGCCCAAAAGCGCTGGAAACGGTGAGATAAGCCTATTTTTGCAACTTTGGTTAAAATCTTCATTTTTTCATCACAGATATGCCCAAGGTGCACAAAAGTTCTGGAAACGGTGAGATAAGCCTAATTTTGCAACAATGTTTAAGGTTTGGAGGTTTCATAGACTAAAGTTGAAAATCAGTGGTTTGACTGCCATAATGAAATAGGGTCACTAATCAACGTGTTTTCTCAGAAGGCCTTCAGTCAAATTCCTTGATACTTAAAATGCATACAGTGGATTATAATAATGAAAAAGGATAATTTGAAATCTTGGTTTCAACTCTAAAGGAACTCTTTAAAAAAAAGATTTTAAGTTTTGGAAACCCCAATGAAAAAGTAGCAACTGCACGGTTTCTACTGTCAGATTGGCTCTAAGTGCCAAAAAGTGCTGGAAACAGGGAGATAAGCCTATTTTTGCAACTTTGGTTAAAATCTTCATTTTTTCATCACAGATATGCCCAAGGTGCACAAAAGTGCTAGAAACGGTGAGATAAGCCTAATTTTGCAACAATGTTTAAGGTTTGGAGGTTTCATAGACTAAAGTTGAAAATCAGTGGTTTGACTGCCATAATGAAATAGGGTCACTAATCAACGTGTTTTCTCAAAAGGCCTTCAGTCAAATTCCTTGATACTTAAAATGCATACAGTGGATTATAATAATGAAAAAGGATAATTTGAAATCTTGGTTTCAACTCTAGAGGAACTCTTTAAAAAAAAGATTTGAAGTTTTGGAAACCCCAATGAAAAAGTAGCAACTGCACGGTTTCTACTGTCAGATTGGCTCTAAGTGCCAAAAAGTGCTGGAAACAGGGAGATAAGCCTATTTTTGCAACTTTGGTTAAAATCTTCAATTTTTCATCACAGATGTGCCCAAGATGCGCAAAAGCGCTGGAAACGGTGAGATAAGCCTATTTTTGCAACTTTGGTTAAAATCTTAAATTTTTCATCACAGATGTGCCCAAGATGCGCAAAAGCGCTGGAAACGGTGAGATAAGCCTATTTTTGCAACTTTGGTTAAAATCTTAAATTTTTCATCACAGATGTGCCCAAGATGCCCAAAAGCGCTGGAAACGGTGAGATAAGCCTATTTTTGCAACTTTGGTTAAAATCTTCATTTTTTCATCACAGATATGCCCAAGGTGCACAAAAGTTCTGGAAACGGTGAGATAAGCCTAATTTTGCAACAATGTTTAAGGTTTGGAGGTTTCATAGACTAAAGTTGAAAATCAGTGGTTTGACTGCCATAATGAAATAGGGTCACTAATCAACGTGTTTTCTCAGAAGGCCTTCAGTCAAATTCCTTGATACTTAAAATGCATACAGTGGATTATAATAATGAAAAAGGATAATTTGAAATCTTGGTTTCAACTCTAAAGGAACTCTTTAAAAAAAAGATTTTAAGTTTTGGAAACCCCAATGAAAAAGTAGCAACTGCAAGGTTTCTACTGTCAGATTGGCTCTAAGTGCCAAAAAGTGCTGGAAACGGGGAGATAAGCCTATTTTTGCAACTTTGGTTAAAATCTTAAATTTTTCATCACAGATGTGCCCAAGATGCGCAAAAGCGCTGGAAACGGTGAGATAAGCCTATTTTTGCAACTTTGGTTAAAATCTTAAATTTTTCATCACAGATGTGCCCAAGATGCGCAAAAGCGCTGGAAACGGTGAGATAAGCCTATTTTTGCAACTTTGGTTAAAATCTTCATTTTTTCATCACAGATATGCCCAAGGTGCGCAAAAGTGCTGGAAACGGTGAGATAAGCCTAATTTTGCAACAATGTTTAAGGTTTGGAGGTTTCATAGACTAAAGTTGAAAATCAGTGGTTTGACTGCCATAATGAAATAGGGTCACTAATCAACGTGTTTTCTCAAAAGGCCTTCAGTCAAATTCCTTGATACTTAAAATGCATACAGTGGATTATAATAATGAAAAAGGATAATTTGAAATCTTGGTTTCAATTCTAAAGGAACTCTTTAAAAAAAAGATTTTAAGTTTTGGAAACCCCAATGAAAAAGTAGCAACTGCACGGTTTCTACTGTCAGATTGGCTCTAAGTGCCAAAAAGTGCTGGAAACAGGGAGATAAGCCTATTTTTGCAACTTTGGTTAAAATCATAAATTTTTCATCACAGATGTGCCCAAGATGCACAAAAGCGCTGGAAACGGTGAGATAAGCCTATTTTTGCAACTTTGGTTAAATCTTCAATTTTTCATCACAGATGTGCCCAAGATGCGCAAAAGCGCTGGAAACGGTGAGATAAGCCTATTTTTGCAACTTTGGTTAAAATCTTCATTTGTTCATCACAGATATGCCCAAGATGCACAAAAGTGCTGGAAACGGTGAGATAAGCCTAATTTTGCAACAATGTTTAAGGTTTGGAGGTTTCATAGACTAAAGTTGAAAATCAGTGGTTTGACTGCCATAATGAAATAGGGTCACTAATCAACGTGTTTTCTCAAAAGGCCTTCAGTCAAATTCCTTGATACTTAAAATGCATACAGTGGATTATAATAATGAAAAAGGATAATTTGAAATCTTGGTTTCAACTCTAAAGGAACTCTTTAAAAAACAGATTTTAAGTTTTGGAAACCCCAATGAAAAAGTAGCAACTGCACGGTTTTTACTGTCAGATTGGCTCTAAGTGCCAAAAAGTGCTGGAAACGGGGAGATAAGCCTATTTTTGCAACAATGGTTAAAATCTTCAATTTTTCATCACAGATTTGCCCAAGATGCACAAAAGCGCTGGAAACGGTGAGATAAGCCTATTTTTGCAACTTTGGTTAAAATCTTAAATTTTTCATCACAGATGTGCCCAAGATGCGCAAAAGCGCTGGAAACGGTGAGATAAACCTATTTTTGCAACTATAATTAAAATCTTAAATTTTTCATCACAAATGTGCCCAAGATGCCCAAAGGCACTGGAAACGGTGAGATAAGCCTATTTTTGCAACTTTGGTTAAAATCTTAAATTTTTCATCACAGATGTGCCCAAGATGCCCAAAAGCGCTGGAAACGGGGAGATAAGCCTTTTTTTGCAACTTTGGTTAAAATCTTAAATTTTTCATCACAGATGTGCCCAAGATGCGCAAAAGCGCTGGAAACGGTGAGATAAACCTATTTTTGCAACTATAATTAAAATCTTAAATTTTTCATCACAAATGTGCCCAAGAAGCCCAAAGGCGCGGGAAACGGTGAGATAACCCTATTTTTGCAACTTTGGTTAAAATCTTCATTTTTTCATCACAGATATGCCCAAGGTGCACAAAAGTGCTAGAAACGGTGAGATAAGCCTAATTTTGCAACAATGTTTAAGGTTTGGAGGTTTCATAGACTAAAGTTGAAAATCAGTGGTTTGACTGCCATAATGAAATAGGGTCACTAATCAACGTGTTTTCTCAAAAGGCCTTCAGTCAAATTCCTTGATACTTAAAATGCATACAGTGGATTATAATAATGAAAAAGGATAATTTGAAATCTTGGTTTCAACTCTAGAGGAACTCTTTAAAAAAAAGATTTGAAGTTTTGGAAACCCCAATGAAAAAGTAGCAACTGCACGGTTTCTACTGTCAGATTGGCTCTAAGTGCCAAAAAGTGCTGGAAACAGGGAGATAAGCCTATTTTTGCAACTTTGGTTAAAATCATAAATTTTTCATCACAGATGTGCCCAAGATGCGCAAAAGCGCTGGAAACGGTGAGATAAGCCTATTTTTGCAACTTTGGTTAAATCTTAAATTTTTCATCACAGATGTGCCCAAGATGCCCAAAAGCGCTGGAAACGGGGAGATAAGCCTTTTTTTGCAACTTTGGTTAAAATCTTAAATGTTTCATCACAGATGTGCCCAAGATGCGCAAAAGCGCTGGAAACGGTGAGATAAACCTATTTTTGCAACTATAATTAAAATCTTAAATTTTTCATCACAAATGTGCCCAAGATGCCCAAAGGCGCGGGAAACGGTGAGATAACCCTATTTTTGCAACTTTGGTTAAAATCTTCATTTTTTCATCACAGATATGCCCAAGGTGCACAAAAGTGCTGGAAACGGTGAGATAAGCCTAATTTTGCAACAATGTTTAAGGTTTGGAGGTTTCATGGACTAAAGTTGAAAATCAGTGGTTTGACTGCCATAATGAAATAGGGTCACTAATCAACGTGTTTTCTCAAAAGGCCTTCAGTCAAATTCCTTGATACTTAAAATGCATACAGTGGATTATAATAATGAAAAAGGATAATTTGAAATCTTGGTTTCAACTCTAAAGGAACTCTTTAAAAAAAAGATTTTAAGTTTTGGAAACCCCAATGAAAAAGTAGCAACTGCACGGTTTCTACTGTCAGATTGGCTCTAAGTGCCAAAAAGTGCTGGAAACGGAGAGATAAGCCTATTTTTGCAACTTTGGTTAAAATCTTAAATTTTTCATCACAGATGTGCCCAAGATGCCCAAAAGCGCTGGAAACGGTGAGATAAGCCTATTTTTGCAACTATGGTTAAAATCTTCAATTTTTCATCACAGATGTGCCCAAGATGCGCAAAAGCGCTGGAAACGGTGAGATAAGCCTATTTTTGCAACTTTGGTTAAAATCTTCAATTTTTCATCACAGATGTGCCCAAGATGCGCAAAAGCGCTGGAAACGGTGAGATAAACCTATTTTTGCAACTATAATTAAAATCTTAAATTTTTCATCACAAATGTGCCCAAGATGCCCAAAGGCACTGGAAACTGTGAGATAAGCCTATTTTTGCAACTTTGGTTAAAATCTTCATTTTTTCATCACAGATATGCCCAAGGTGCACAAAAGTGCTGGAAACGGTGAGATAAGCCTAATTTTGCAACAATGTTTAAGGTTTGGAGGTTTCATAGACTAAAGTTGAAAATCAGTGGTTTGACTGCCATAATGAAATAGGGTCACTAATCAACGTGTTTTCTCAAAAGGCCTTCAGTCAAATTCCTTGATACTTAAAATGCATACAGTGGATTATAATAATGAAAAAGGATAATTTCAAATCTTGGTTTCAACTCTAGAGGAACTCTTTAAAAAAAAGATTTGAAGTTTTGGAAACCCCAATGAAAAAGTAGCAACTGCACGGTTTCTACTGTCAGATTGGCTCTAAGTGCCAAAAAGTGCTGGAAACAGGGAGATAAGCCTATTTTTGCAACTTTGGTTAAAATCATAAATTTTTCATCACAGATGTGCCCAAGATGCGCAAAAGCGCTGAAACGGTGAGATAAGCCTATTTTTGCAACTTTGGTTAAATCTTAAATTTTTCATCACAGATGTGCCCAAGATGCGCAAAAGCGCTGGAAACGGTGATATAAGCCTATTTTTGCAACTTTGGTTAAAATCTTCATTTTTTCATCACAGATATGCCCAAGATGCACAAAAGTGCTGGAAACGGTGAGATAAGCCTAATTTTGCAACAATGTTTAAGGTTTGGAGGTTTCATAGACTAAAGTTGAAAATCAGTGGTTTGACTGCCATAATGAAATAGGGTCACTAATCAACGTGTTTTCTCAAAAGGCCTTCAGTCAAATTCCTTGATACTTAAAATGCATACAGTGGATTATAATAATGAAAAAGGATAATTTAAAATCTTGGTTTCAACTCTAAAGGAACTCTTTAAAAAAAAGATTTTAAGTTTTGGAAACCCCAATGAAAAAGTAGCAACTGCACGGTTTCTACTGTCAGATTGGCTCTAAGTGCCAAAAAGTGCTGGAAACGGGGAGATAAGCCTATTTTTGCAACAATGGTTAAAATCTTCAATTTTTCATCACAGATGTGCCCAAGATGCACAAAAGCGCTGGAAACGGTGAGATAAGCCTATTTTTGCAACTTTGGTTAAAATCTTCAATTTTTCATCACAGATGTGCCCAAGATGCCCAAAAGCGCTGGAAACGGTGAGATAAGCCTATTTTTGCAACTATGGTTAAAATCTTAAATTTTTCATCACAGATGTGCCCAAGATGCCCAAAAGCGCTGGAAACGGGGAGATAAGCCTTTTTTTGCAACTTTGGTTAAAATCTTAAATTTTTCATCACAGATGTGCCCAAGATGCGCAAAAGTGCTGGAAACGGTGAGATAAACCTATTTTTGCAACTATAATTAAAATCTTAAATTTTTCATCACAAATGTGCCCAAGATGCCCAAAGGCGCGGGAAACGGTGAGATAACCCTATTTTTGCAACTTTGGTTAAAATCTTCATTTTTTCATCACAGATATGCCCAAGGTGCACAAAAGTGCTAGAAACGGTGAGATAAGCCTAATTTTGCAACAATGTTTAAGGTTTGGAGGTTTCATAGACTAATGTTGAAAATCAGTGGTTTGACTGCCATAATGAAATAGGGTCACTAATCAACGTGTTTTCTCAAAAGGCCTTCAGTCAAATTCCTTGATACTTAAAATGCATACAGTGGATTATAATAATGAAAAAGGATAATTTGAAATCTTGGTTTCAACTCTAGAGGAACTCTTTAAAAAAAAGATTTGAAGTTTTGGAAACCCCAATGAAAAAGTAGCAACTGCACGGTTTCTACTGTCAGATTGGCTCTAAGTGCCAAAAAGTGCTGGAAACAGGGAGATAAGCCTATTTTTGCAACTTTGGTTAAAATCATAAATTTTTCATCACAGATGTGCCCAAGATGCGCAAAAGCGCTGGAAACGGTGAGATAAGCCTATTTTTGCAACTTTGGTTAAATCTTAAATTTTTCATCACAGATGTGCCCAAGATGCGCAAAAGCGCTGGAAACGGTGAGATAAGCCTATTTTTGCAACTTTGGTTAAAATCTTCATTTGTTCATCACAGATATGCCCAAGATGCACAAAAGTGCTGGAAACGGTGAGATAAGCCTAATTTTGCAACAATGTTTAAGGTTTGGAGGTTTCATAGACTAAAGTTGAAAATCAGTGGTTTGACTGCCATAATGAAATAGGGTCACTAATCAACGTGTTTTCTCAAAAGGCCTTCAGTCAAATTCCTTGATACTTAAAATGCATACAGTGGATTATAATAATGAAAAAGGATAATTTGAAATCTTGGTTTCAACTCTAAAGGAACTCTTTAAAAAACAGATTTTAAGTTTTGGAAACCCCAATGAAAAAGTAGCAACTGCACGGTTTTTACTGTCAGATTGTCTCTAAGTGCCAAAAAGTGCTGGAAACGGGGAGATAAGCCTATTTTTGCAACAATGGTTAAAATCTTCAATTTTTCATCACAGATGTGCCCAAGATGCCCAAAAGCGCTGGAAACGGTGAGATAAGCCTATTTTTGCAACTATGGTTAAAATCTTAAATTTTTCATCACAGATGTGCCCAAGATGCCCAAAAGCGCTGGAAACGGGGAGATAAGCCTTTTTTTGCAACTTTGGTTAAAATCTTAAATTTTTCATCACAGATGTGCCCAAGATGCGCAAAAGCGCTGGAAACGGTGAGATAAACGTATTTTTGCAACTATAATTAAAATCTTAAATTTTTCATCACAAATGTGCCCAAGATGCCCAAAGGCGCGGGAAACGGTGAGATAACCCTATTTTTGCAACTTTGGTTAAAATCTTCATTTTTTCATCACAGATATGCCCAAGGTGCACAAAAGTGCTAGAAACGGTGAGATAAGCCTAATTTTGCAACAATGTTTAAGGTTTGGAGGTTTCATAGACTAATGTTGAAAATCAGTGGTTTGACTGCCATAATGAAATAGGGTCACTAATCAACGTGTTTTCTCAAAAGGCCTTCAGTCAAATTCCTTGATACTTAAAATGCATACAGTGGATTATAATAATGAAAAAGGATAATTTGAAATCTTGGTTTCAACTCTAGAGGAACTCTTTAAAAAAAAGATTTGAAGTTTTGGAAACCCCAATGAAAAAGTAGCAACTGCACGGTTTCTACTGTCAGATTGGCTCTAAGTGCCAAAAAGTGCTGGAAACAGGGAGATAAGCCTATTTTTGCAACTTTGGTTAAAATCATAAATTTTTCATCACAGATGTGCCCAAGATGCGCAAAAGCGCTGGAAACGGTGAGATAAGCCTATTTTTGCAACTTTGGTTAAATCTTAAATTTTTCATCACAGATGTGCCCAAGATGCGCAAAAGCGCTGGAAACGGTGAGATAAGCCTATTTTTGCAACTTTGGTTAAAATCTTCATTTGTTCATCACAGATATGCCCAAGATGCACAAAAGTGCTGGAAACGGTGAGATAAGCCTAATTTTGCAACAATGTTTAAGGTTTGGAGGTTTCATAGACTAAAGTTGAAAATCAGTGGTTTGACTGCCATAATGAAATAGGGTCACTAATCAACGTGTTTTCTCAAAAGGCCTTCAGTCAAATTCCTTGATACTTAAAATGCATACAGTGGATTATAATAATGAAAAAGGATAATTTGAAATCTTGGTTTCAACTCTAAAGGAACTCTTTAAAAAACAGATTTTAAGTTTTGGAAACCCCAATGAAAAAGTAGCAACTGCACGGTTTTTACTGTCAGATTGGCTCTAAGTGCCAAAAAGTGCTGGAAACGGGGAGATAAGCCTATTTTTGCAACAATGGTTAAAATCTTCAATTTTTCATCACAGATGTGCCCAAGATGCACAAAAGCGCTGGAAACGGTGAGATAAGCCTATTTTTGCAACTTTGGTTAAAATCTTCAATTTTTCATCACAGATGTGCCCAAGATGCCCAAAAGCGCTGGAAACGGTGAGATAAGCCTATTTTTGCAACTATGGTTAAAATCTTAAATTTTTCATCACAGATGTGCCCAAGATGCCCAAAAGCGCTGGAAACGGGGAGATAAGCCTTTTTTTGCAACTTTGGTTAAAATCTTAAATTTTTCATCACAGATGTGCCCAAGATGCGCAAAAGCGCTGGAAACGGTGAGATAAACGTATTTTTGCAACTATAATTAAAATCTTAAATTTTTCATCACAAATGTGCCCAAGATGCCCAAAGGCGCGGGAAACGGTGAGATAACCCTATTTTTGCAACTTTGGTTAAAATCTTCATTTTTTCATCACAGATATGCCCAAGGTGCACAAAAGTGCTAGAAACGGTGAGATAAGCCTAATTTTGCAACAATGTTTAAGGTTTGGAGGTTTCATAGACTAATGTTGAAAATCAGTGGTTTGACTGCCATAATGAAATAGGGTCACTAATCAACGTGTTTTCTCAAAAGGCCTTCAGTCAAATTCCTTGATACTTAAAATGCATACAGTGGATTATAATAATGAAAAAGGATAATTTGAAATCTTGGTTTCAACTCTAGAGGAACTCTTTAAAAAAAAGATTTGAAGTTTTGGAAACCCCAATGAAAAAGTAGCAACTGCACGGTTTCTACTGTCAGATTGGCTCTAAGTGCCAAAAAGTGCTGGAAACAGGGAGATAAGCCTATTTTTGCAACTTTGGTTAAAATCATAAATTTTTCATCACAGATGTGCCCAAGATGCGCAAAAGCGCTGGAAACGGTGAGATAAGCCTATTTTTGCAACTTTGGTTAAATCTTAAATTTTTCATCACAGATGTGCCCAAGATGCGCAAAAGCGCTGGAAACGGTGAGATAAGCCTATTTTTGCAACTTTGGTTAAAATCTTCATTTGTTCATCACAGATATGCCCAAGATGCACAAAAGTGCTGGAAACGGTGAGATAAGCCTAATTTTGCAACAATGTTTAAGGTTTGGAGGTTTCATAGACTAAAGTTGAAAATCAGTGGTTTGACTGCCATAATGAAATAGGGTCACTAATCAACGTGTTTTCTCAAAAGGCCTTCAGTCAAATTCCTTGATACTTAAAATGCATACAGTGGATTATAATAATGAAAAAGGATAATTTGAAATCTTGGTTTCAACTCTAAAGGAACTCTTTAAAAAACAGATTTTAAGTTTTGGAAACCCCAATGAAAAAGTAGCAACTGCACGGTTTTTACTGTCAGATTGGCTCTAAGTGCCAAAAAGTGCTGGAAACGGGGAGATAAGCCTATTTTTGCAACAATGGTTAAAATCTTCAATTTTTCATCACAGATGTGCCCAAGATGCACAAAAGCGCTGGAAACGGTGAGATAAGCCTATTTTTGCAACTTTGGTTAAAATCTTAAATTTTTCATCACAGATGTGCCCAAGATGCGCAAAAGCGCTGGAAACGGTGAGATAAACCTATTTTTGCAACTATAATTAAAATCTTAAATTTTTCATCACAAATGTGCCCAAGATGCCCAAAGGCACTGGAAACGGTGAGATAAGCCTATTTTTGCAACTTTGGTTAAAATCTTAAATTTTTCATCACAGATGTGCCCAAGATGCCCAAAAGCGCTGGAAACGGGGAGATAAGCCTTTTTTTGCAACTTTGGTTAAAATCTTAAATTTTTCATCACAGATGTGCCCAAGATGCGCAAAAGCGCTGGAAACGGTGAGATAAACCTATTTTTGCAACTATAATTAAAATCTTAAATTTTTCATCACAAATGTGCCCAAGATGCCCAAAGGCGCGGGAAACGGTGAGATAACCCTATTTTTGCAACTTTGGTTAAAATCTTCATTTTTTCATCACAGATATGCCCAAGGTGCACAAAAGTGCTAGAAACGGTGAGATAAGCCTAATTTTGCAACAATGTTTAAGGTTTGGAGGTTTCATAGACTAAAGTTGAAAATCAGTGGTTTGACTGCCATAATGAAATAGGGTCACTAATCAACGTGTTTTCTCAAAAGGCCTTCAGTCAAATTCCTTGATACTTAAAATGCATACAGTGGATTATAATAATGAAAAAGGATAATTTGAAATCTTGGTTTCAACTCTAGAGGAACTCTTTAAAAAAAAGATTTGAAGTTTTGGAAACCCCAATGAAAAAGTAGCAACTGCACGGTTTCTACTGTCAGATTGGCTCTAAGTGCCAAAAAGTGCTGGAAACAGGGAGATAAGCCTATTTTTGCAACTTTGGTTAAAATCATAAATTTTTCATCACAGATGTGCCCAAGATGCGCAAAAGCGCTGGAAACGGTGAGATAAGCCTATTTTTGCAACTTTGGTTAAATCTTAAATTTTTCATCACAGATGTGCCCAAGATGCCCAAAAGCGCTGGAAACGGGGAGATAAGCCTTTTTTTGCAACTTTGGTTAAAATCTTAAATTTTTCATCACAGATGTGCCCAAGATGCGCAAAAGCGCTGGAAACGGTGAGATAAACCTATTTTTGCAACTATAATTAAAATCTTAAATTTTTCATCACAAATGTGCCCAAGATGCCCAAAGGCACTGGAAACTGTGAGATAAGCCTATTTTTGCAACTTTGGTTAAAATCTTCATTTTTTCATCACAGATATGCCCAAGGTGCACAAAAGTGCTGGAAACGGTGAGATAAGCCTAATTTTGCAACAATGTTTAAGGTTTGGAGGTTTCATGGACTAAAGTTGAAAATCAGTGGTTTGACTGCCATAATGAAATAGGGTCACTAATCAACGTGTTTTCTCAAAAGGCCTTCAGTCAAATTCCTTGATACTTAAAATGCATACAGTGGATTATAATAATGAAAAAGGATAATTTCAAATCTTGGTTTCAACTCTAGAGGAACTCTTTAAAAAAAAGATTTGAAGTTTTGGAAACCCCAATGAAAAAGTAGCAACTGCACGGTTTCTACTGTCAGATTGGCTCTAAGTGCCAAAAAGTGCTGGAAACAGGGAGATAAGCCTATTTTTGCAACTTTGGTTAAAATCATAAATTTTTCATCACAGATGTGCCCAAGATGCGCAAAAGCGCTGGAAACGGTGAGATAAGCCTATTTTTGCAACTTTGGTTAAATCTTAAATTTTTCATCACAGATGTGCCCAAGATGCGCAAAAGCGCTGGAAACGGTGATATAAGCCTATTTTTGCAACTTTGGTTAAAATCTTCATTTTTTCATCACAGATATGCCCAAGATGCACAAAAGTGCTGGAAACGGTGAGATAAGCCTAATTTTGCAACAATGTTTAAGGTTTGGAGGTTTCATAGACTAAAGTTGAAAATCAGTGGTTTGACTGCCATAATGAAATAGGGTCACTAATCAACGTGTTTTCTCAAAAGGCCTTCAGTCAAATTCCTTGATACTTAAAATGCATACAGTGGATTATAATAATGAAAAAGGATAATTTGAAATCTTGGTTTCAACTCTAAAGGAACTCTTTAAAAAACAGATTTTAAGTTTTGGAAACCCCAATGAAAAAGTAGCAACTGCACGGTTTTTACTGTCAGATTGGCTCTAAGTGCCAAAAAGTGCTGGAAACGGGGAGATAAGCCTATTTTTGCAACAATGGTTAAAATCTTCAATTTTTCATCACAGATGTGCCCAAGATGCACAAAAGCGCTGGAAACGGTGAGATAAGCCTATTTTTGCAACTTTGGTTAAAATCTTAAATTTTTCATCACAGATGTGCCCAAGATGCCCAAAAGCGCTGGAAACGGGGAGATAAGCCTTTTTTTGCAACTTTGGTTAAAATCTTAAATTTTTCATCACAGATGTGCCCAAGATGCGCAAAAGCGCTGGAAACGGTGAGATAAGCCTATTTTTGCAACTTTGGTTAAATCTTAAATTTTTCATCACAGATGTGCCCAAGATGCGCAAAAGCGCTGGAAACGGTGATATAAGCCTATTTTTGCAACTTTGGTTAAAATCTTCATTTTTTCATCACAGATATGCCCAAGATGCACAAAAGTGCTGGAAACGGTGAGATAACCCTAATTTTGCAACAATGTTTAAGGTTTGGAGGTTTCATAGACTAAAGTTGAAAATCAGTGGTTTGACTGCCATAATGAAATAGGGTCACTAATCAACGTGTTTTCTCAAAAGGCCTTCAGTCAAATTCCTTGATACTTAAAATGCATACAGTGGATTATAATAATGAAAAAGGATAATTTGAAATCTTGGTTTCAACTCTAAAGGAACTCTTTAAAAAACAGATTTTAAGTTTTGGAAACCCCAATGAAAAAGTAGCAACTGCACGGTTTTTACTGTCAGATTGGCTCTAAGTGCCAAAAAGTGCTGGAAACGGGGAGATAAGCCTATTTTTGCAACAATGGTTAAAATCTTCAATTTTTCATCACGGATGTGCCCAAGATGCACAAAAGCGCTGGAAACGGTGAGATAAGCCTATTTTTGCAACTTTGGTTAAAATCTTAAATTTTTCATCACAGATGTGCCCAAGATGCCCAAAAGCGCTGGAAACGGTGAGATAAGCCTATTTTTGCAACTTTGGTTAAAATCTTAAATTTTTCATCACAGATGTGCCCAAGATGCACAAAAGCGCTGGAAACGGTGAGATAAGCCTATTTTTGCAACTTTGGTTAAAATCTTAAATTTTTCATCACAGATGTGCCCAAGATGCCCAAAAGCGCTGGAAACGGGGAGATAAGCCTTTTTTTGCAACTTTGGTTAAAATCTTAAATTTTTCATCACAGATGTGCCCAAGATGCGCAAAAGCGCTGGAAACGGTGAGATAAACCTATTTTTGCAACTATAATTAAAATCTTAAATTTTTCATCACAAATGTGCCCAAGATGCCCAAAGGCGCGGGAAACGGTGAGATAACCCTATTTTTGCAACTTTGGTTAAAATCTTCATTTTTTCATCACAGATATGCCCAAGGTGCACAAAAGTGCTAGAAACGGTGAGATAAGCCTAATTTTGCAACAATGTTTAAGGTTTGGAGGTTTCATAGACTAAAGTTGAAAATCAGTGGTTTGACTGCCATAATGAAATAGGGTCACTAATCAACGTGTTTTCTCAAAAGGCCTTCAGTCAAATTCCTTGATACTTAAAATGCATACAGTGGATTATAATAATGAAAAAGGATAATTTGAAATCTTGGTTTCAACTCTAAAGGAACTCTTTAAAAAAAAGATTTTAAGTTTTGGAAACCCCAATGAAAAAGTAGCAACTGCACGGTTTCTACTGTCAGATTGGCTCTAAGTGCCAAAAAGTGCTGGAAACGGAGAGATAAGCCTATTTTTGCAACTCTGCTTAAAATCTTAAATTTTTCATCACAGATGTGCCCAAGATGCCCAAAAGCGCTGGAAACGGTGAGATAAGCCTATTTTTGCAACTATGGTTAAAATCTTAAATTTTTCATCACAGATGTGCCCAATATGCGCAAAAGCGCTGGAAACGGTGAGAAAACCCTATTTTTGCAACTATGGTTAAAATCTTAAATTTTTCATCACAGATGTGCCCAAGATGCGCAAAAGCGCTGGAAACGGTGAGATAAACCTATTTTTGCAACTATAATTAAAATCTTAAATTTTTCATCACAAATGTTTCCAAGATGCCCAAAGGCACTGGAAACTGTGAGATAAGCCTATTTTTGCAACTTTGGTTAAAATCTTCATTTTTTCATCACAGATATGCCCAAGGTGCACAAAAGTGCTGGAAACGGTGAGATAAGCCTAATTTTGCAACAATGTTTAAGGTTTGGAGGTTTCATAGACTAAAGTTGAAAATCAGTGGTTTGACTGCCATAATGAAATAGGGTCACTAATCAACGTGTTTTCTCAAAAGGCCTTCAGTCAAATTCCTTGATACTTAAAATGCATACAGTGGATTATAATAATGAAAAAGGATAATTTGAAATCTTGGTTTCAACTCTAAAGGAACTCTTTAAAAAACAGATTTTAAGTTTTGGAAACCCCAATGAAAAAGTAGCAACTGCACGGTTTTTACTGTCAGATTGGCTCTAAGTGCCAAAAAGTGCTGGAAACGGGGAGATAAGCCTATTTTTGCAACAATGGTTAAAATTTTCAATTTTTCATCACAGATGTGCCCAAGATGCACAAAAGCGCTGGAAACGGTGAGATAAGCCTATTTTTGCAACTTTGGTTAAAATCTTAAATTTTTCATCACAGATGTGCCCAAGATGCCCAAAAGCGCTGGAAACGGGGAGAAAAGCCTTTTTTTGCAACTTTGGTTAAAATCTTAAATTTTTCATCACAGATGTGCCCAAGATGCGCAAAAGCGCTGGAAACGGTGAGATAAACCTATTTTTGCAACTATAATTAAAATCTTAAATTTTTCATCACAAATGTGCCCAAGATGCCCAAAGGCGCGGGAAACGGTGAGATAACCCTATTTTTGCAACTTTGGTTAAAATCTTCATTTTTTCATCACAGATATGCCCAAGGTGCACAAAAGTGCTGGAAACGGTGAGATAAGCCTAATTTTGCAACAATGTTTAAGGTTTGGAGGTTTCATAGACTAAAGTTGAAAATCAGTGGTTTGACTGCCATAATGAAATAGGGTCACTAATCAACGTGTTTTCTCAAAAGGCCTTCAGTCAAATTCCTTGATACTTAAAATGCATACAGTGGATTATAATAATGAAAAAGGATAATTTGAAATCTTGGTTTCAACTCTAAAGGAACTCTTTAAAAAAAAGATTTTAAGTTTTGGAAACCCCAATGAAAAAGTAGCAACTGCACGGTTTCTACTGTCAGATTGGCTCTAAGTGCCAAAAAGTGCTGGAAACGGAGAGATAAGCCTATTTTTGCAACTTTGGTTAAAATCTTAAATTTTTAATCACAGATGTGCCCAAGATGCCCAAGAGCGCTGGAAACGGTGAGATAAGCCTATTTTTGCAACTATGGTTAAAATCTTAAATTTTTCATCACAGATGTGCCCAATATGCGCAAAAGCGCTGGAAACGGTGAGAAAACCCTATTTTTGCAACTATGGTTAAAATCTTAAATTTTTCATCACAGATGTGCCCAAGATGCGCAAAAGCGCTGGAAACGGTGAGATAAGCCTATTTTTGCAACTATGGTTAAAATCTTCAATTTTTCATCACAGATGTGCCCAAGATGTGCAAAAGCTCTGGAAACGGTGAGATAAGCCTATTTTTGCAACTTTGGTTAAAATCTTCAATTTTTCATCACAGATGTGCCCAAGATGCGCAAAAGCGCTGGAAACGGTGAGATAAGCCTATTTTTGCAACTTTGGTTAAAATCTTAAATTTTTCATCACAGATGTGCCCAAGATGCACAAAAGTGCTGGAAACGGTGAGATAAGCCTAATTTTGCAACAATGTTTAAGGTTTGGAGGTTTCATAGACCAAAGTTGAAAATCAGTGGTTTGACTGCCATAATGAAATAGGGTCACTAATCAACGTGTTTTCTCAAAAGGCCTTCAGTCAAATTCCTTGATACTTAAAATGCATACAGTGGATTATAATAATGAAAAAGGATAATTTGAAATCTTGGTTTCAACTCTAAAGGAACTCTTTAAAAAAAAGATTTTAAGTTTTGGAAACCCCAATGAAAAAGTAGCAACTGCACGGTTTCTACTGTCAGATTGGCTCTAAGTGCCAAAAAGTGCTGGAAACGGGGAGATAAGCCTATTTTTGCAACAATGGTTAAAATCTTCAATTTTTCATCACAGATGTGTCCAAGATGCACAAAAGCGCTGGAAACGGTGAGATAAGCCTATTTTTGCAACTTTGGTTGAAATCTTCAATTTTTCATCACAGATGTGTCCAAGATGCACAAAAGCGCTGGAAACGGTTTTGTGCATCCGTTTCCAGCGCACAAAACTAAGCCTATTTTTGCAACTTTGGTTAAAATCTTCAATTTTTCATCACAGATGTGCCCAAGATGCGCAAAAGCGCTGGAAACGGTGAGATAAGCCTATTTTTGCAACTTTGGTTAAAATCTTCAATTTTTCATCACAGATGTGCCCAAGGTGCACAAAAGTGCTGGAAACGGTGAGATAAGCCTAATTTTGCAACAATGTTTAAGGTTTGGAGGTTTCATAGACTAAAGTTGAAAATCAGTGGTTTGACTGCCATAATGAAATAGAGTCACTAATCAACGTGTTTTCTCAAAAGGCCTTCAGTCAAATTCCTTGATACTTAAAATGCATACAGTGGATTATAATAATGAAAAAGGATAATTTGAAATCTTGGTTTCAACTCTAAAGGAACTCTTTAAAAAAAAGATTTTAAGTTTTGGAAACCCCAATGAAAAAGTAGCAACTGCACGGTTTCTACTGTCAGATTGGCTCTAAGTGCCAAAAAGTGCTGGAAACGGGGAGATAAGCCTATTTTTGCAACTTTGGTTAAAATCTTCAATTTTTCATCACAGATGTGCCCAAGATGCCCAAAAGCGCTGGAATCGGTGAGATAAGCCTATTTTTGCAACTTTGGTTAAAATCTTAAATTTTTCATCACAGATGTGCCCAAGATGCCCAAAAGCGCTGGAAACGGTGAGATAAGCCTATTTTTGCAACTTTGGTTAAAATCTTCATTTTTTCATAACAGATATGCCCAAGGTGCACAAAAGTGCTGGAAACGGTGAGATAAGCCTAATTTTGCAACAATGTTTAAGGTTTGGAGGTTTCATAGACTAAAGTTGAAAATCAGTGGTTTGACTGCCATAATGAAATAGGGTCACTAATCAACGTGTTTTCTCAAAAGGCCTTCAGTCAAATTCCTTGATACTTAAAATGCATACAGTGGATTATAATAATGAAAAAGGATAATTTGAAATCTTGGTTTCAACTCTAAAGGAACTCTTTAAAAAAAAGATTTTAAGTTTTGGAAACCCCAATGAAAAAGTAGCAACTGCAACGGTTTCTACTGTCAGATTGGCTCTAAGTGCCAAAAAGTGCTGGAAACGGGGAGATAAGCCTATTTTTGCAACAATGGTTAAAATCTTCAATTTTTCATCACAGATGTGTCCAAGATGCACAAAAGCGCTGGAAACGGTGAGATAAGCCTATTTTTGCAACTTTGGTTAAAATCTTCATTTTTTCATCACATATATGCCCAAGGTGCACAAAAATGCTGGAAACGGTGAGATAAGCCTAATTTTGCAACAATGTTTAAGGTTTGGAGGTTTCATAGACTAAAGTTGAAAATCAGTGGTTTGACTGCCATAATGAAATAGGGTCACTAATCAACGTGTTTTCTCAAAAGGCCTTCAGTCAAATTCCTTGATACTTAAAATGCATACAGTGGATTATAATAATGAAAAAGGATAATTTGAAATCTTGGTTTCAACTCTAAAGGAACTCTTTAAAAAAAAGATTTTAAGTTTTGGAAACCCCAATGAAAAAGTAGCAACTGCACGGTTTCTACTGTCAGATTGGCTCTAAGTGCCAAAAAGTGCTGGAAACGGGGAGATAAGCCTATTTTTGCAACAATGGTTAAAATCTTCAATTTTTCATCACAGATGTGTCCAAGATGCACAAAAGCGCTGGAAACGGTTTTGTGCATCCGTTTCCAGCGCACAAAACTAAGCCTATTTTTGCAACTTTGGTTAAAATCTTCAATTTTTCATCACAGATGTGCCCAAGATGCGCAAAAGCGCTGGAAACGGTGAGATAAGCCTATTTTTGCAACTTTGGTTAAAATCTTCAATTTTTCATCACAGATGTGCCCAAGGTGCACAAAAGTGCTGGAAACGGTGAGATAAGCCTAATTTTGCAACAATGTTTAAGGTTTGGAGGTTTCATAGACTAAAGTTGAAAATCAGTGGTTTGACTGCCATAATGAAATAGAGTCACTAATCAACGTGTTTTCTCAAAAGGCCTTCAGTCAAATTCCTTGATACTTAAAATGCATACAGTGGATTATAATAATGAAAAAGGATAATTTGAAATCTTGGTTTCAACTCTAAAGGAACTCTTTAAAAAAAAGATTTTAAGTTTTGGAAACCCCAATGAAAAAGTAGCAACTGCACGGTTTCTACTGTCAGATTGGCTCTAAGTGCCAAAAAGTGCTGGAAACGGGGAGATAAGCCTATTTTTGCAACTTTGGTTAAAATCTTCAATTTTTCATCACAGATGTGCCCAAGATGCACAAAAGCGCTGGAAACGGTGAGATAAGCCTATTTTTGCAACTTTGGTTAAAATCTTCAATTTTTCATCACAGATGTGCCCAAGGTGCACAAAAGTGCTGGAAACGGTGAGATAAGCCTAATTTTGCAACAATGTTTAAGGTTTGGAGGTTTCATAGACTAAAGTTGAAAATCAGTGGTTTGACTGCCATAATGAAATAGGGTCACTAATCAACGTGTTTTCTCAAAAGGCCTTCAGTCAAATTCCTTGATACTTAAAATGCATACAGTGGATTATAATAATGAAAAAGGATAATTTGAAATCTTGGTTTCAACTCTAAAGGAACTCTTTAAAAAAAAGATTTTAAGTTTTGGAAACCCCAATGAAAAAGTACCAACTGCACGGTTTCTACTGTCAGATTGGCTCTAAGTGCCAAAAAGTGCTGGAAACGGGGAGATAAGCCTATTTTTGCAACTTTGGTTAAAATCTTCAATTTTTCATCACAGATGTGCCCAAGATGCACAAAAGCGCTGGAAACGGTGAGATAAGCCTATTTTTGCAACTTTGGTTAAAATCTTCAATTTTTCATCACAGATGTGCCCAAGATGCCCAAAAGCGCTGGAATCGGTGAGATAAGCCTATTTTTGCAACTTTGGTTAAAATCTTAAATTTTTCATCACAGATGTGCCCAAGATGCCCAAAAGCGCTGGAAACGGTGAGATAAGCCTATTTTTGCAACTTTGGTTAAAATCTTCATTTTTTCATCACAGATATGCCCAAGGTGCACAAAAGTGCTGGAAACGGTGAGATAAGCCTAATTTTGCAACAATGTTTAAGGTTTGGAGGTTTCATAGACTAAAGTTGAAAATCAGTGGTTTGACTGCCATAATGAAATAGGGTCACTAATCAACGTGTTTTCTCAAAAGGCCTTCAGTCAAATTCCTTGATACTTAAAATGCATACAGTGGATTATAATAATGAAAAAGGATAATTTGAAATCTTGGTTTCAACTCTAAAGGAACTCTTTAAAAAAAAGATTTTAAGTTTTGGAAACCCCAATGAAAAAGTAGCAACTGCAACGGTTTCTACTGTCAGATTGGCTCTAAGTGCCAAAAAGTGCTGGAAACGGGGAGATAAGCCTATTTTTGCAACAATGGTTAAAATCTTCAATTTTTCATCACAGATGTGTCCAAGATGCACAAAAGCGCTGGAAACGGTGAGATAAGCCTATTTTTGCAACTTTGGTTAAAATCTTCAATTTTTCATCACAGATGTGCCCAAGATGCACAAAAGCGCTGGAAACGGTGAGATAAGCCTATTTTTGCAACTTTGGTTAAAATCTTCAATTTTTCATCACAGATGTGCCCAAGATGCACAAAAGCGCTGGAAACGGTGAGATAAGCCTATTTTTGCAACTTTGGTTAAAATCTTAAATTTTTCATCACAGATGTGCCCAAGGTGCGCAAAAGTGCTGGAAACGGTGAGATAAGCCTAATTTTGCAACAATGTTTAAGGTTTGGAGGTTTCATAGACTAAAGTTGAAAATCAGTGGTTTGACTGCCATAATGAAATAGGGTCACTAATCAACGTGTTTTCTCAAAAGGCCTTCAGTCAATTTCCTTGATACTTAAAATGCATACAGTGGATTATAATAATGAAAAAGGATAATTTGAAATCTTGGTTTCAACTCTAAAGGAACTCTTTAAAAAAAAGATTTTAAGTTTTGGAAACCCCAATGAAAAAGTAGCAACTGCACGGTTTCTACTGTCAGATTGGCTCTAAGTGCCAAAAAGTGCTGGAAACGGGGAGATAAGCCTATTTTTGCAACAATGGTTAAAATCTTCAATTTTTCATCACAGATGTGTCCAAGATGCACAAAAGCGCTGGAAACGGTGAGATAAGCCTATTTTTGCAACTTTGGTTGAAATCTTCAATTTTTCATCACACATGTGCCCAAGATGCACAAAAGCGCTGGAAACGGTGAGATAAGCCTATTTTTGCAACTTTGGTTAAAATCTTCAATTTTTCATCACAGATGTGCCCAAGATGCGCAAAAGCGCTGGAAACGGTGAGATAAGCCTATTTTTGCAACTTTGGTTAAAATCTTAAATTTTTCATCACAGATGTGCCCAAGATGCCCAAAAGCGCTGGAAACGGTGAGATAAGCCTATTTTTGCAACTTTGGTTAAAATCTTCAATTTTTCATCACAGATGTGCCCAAGATGCACAAAAGCGCTGGAAACGGTGAGATAAGCCTATTTTTGCAACTTTGGTTAAAATCTTCATTTTTCATCACAGATGTGCCCAAGGTGCACAAAAGTGCTGGAAACGGTGAGATAAGCCTAATTTTGCAACAATGTTTAAGGTTTGGAGGTTTCATAGACTAAAGTTGAAAATCAGTGGTTTGACTGCCATAATGAAATAGGGTCACTAATCAACGTGTTTTCTCAAAAGGCCTTCAGTCAAATTCCTTGATACTTAAAATGCATACAGTGGATTATAATAATGAAAAAGGATAATTTGAAATCTTGGTTTCAACTCTAAAGGAACTCTTTAAAAAAAAGATTTTAAGTTTTGGAAACCCCAATGAAAAAGTAGCAACTGCACGGTTTCTACTGTCAGATTGGCTCTAAGTGCCAAAAAGTGCTGGAAACGGGGAGATAAGCCTATTTTTGCAACAATGGTTAAAATCTTCAATTTTTCATCACAGATGTGTCCAAGATGCACAAAAGCGCTGGAAACGGTGAGATAAGCCTATTTTTGCAACTTTGGTTGAAATCTTCAATTTTTCATCACAGATGTGTCCAAGATGCACAAAAGCGCTGGAAACGGTGAGATAAGCCTATTTTTGCAACTTTGGTTAAAATCTTCAATTTTTCATCACAGATGTGCCCAAGATGCGCAAAAGCGCTGGAAACGGTGAGATAAGCCTATTTTTGCAACTTTGGTTAAAATCTTAAATTTTTCATCACAGATGTGCCCAAGATGCCCAAAAGCGCTGGAAACGGTGAGATAAGCCTATTTTTGCAACTTTGGTTAAAATCTTCAATTTTTCATCACAGATGTGCCCAAGATGCACAAAAGCGCTGGAAACGGTGAGATAAGCCTATTTTTGCAACTTTGGTTAAAATCTTCAATTTTTCATCACAGATGTGCCCAAGGTGCACAAAAGTGCTGGAAACGGTGAGATAAGCCTAATTTTGCAACAATGTTTAAGGTTTGGAGGTTTCATAGACTAAAGTTGAAAATCAGTGGTTTGACTGCCATAATGAAATAGGGTCACTAATCAACGTGTTTTCTCAAAAGGCCTTCAGTCAAATTCCTTGATACTTAAAATGCATACAGTGGATTATAATAATGAAAAAGGATAATTTGAAATCTTGGTTTCAACTCTAAAGGAACTCTTTAAAAAAAAGATTTTAAGTTTTGGAAACCCCAATGAAAAAGTAGCAACTGCACGGTTTCTACTGTCAGATTGGCTCTAAGTGCCAAAAAGTGCTGGAAACGGGGAGATAAGCCTATTTTTGCAACTTTGGTTGAAATCTTCAATTTTTCATCACAGATGTGTCCAAGATGCACAAAAGCGCTGGAAACGGTGAGATAAGCCTATTTTTGCAACTTTGGTTAAAATCTTCAATTTTTCATCACAGATGTGCCCAAGATGCGCAAAAGCGCTGGAAACGGTGAGATAAGCCTATTTTTGCAACTTTGGTTAAAATCTTAAATTTTTCATCACAGATGTGCCCAAGATGCCCAAAAGCGCTGGAAACGGTGAGATAAGCCTATTTTTGCAACTTTGGTTAAAATCTTCAATTTTTCATCACAGATGTGCCCAAGATGCACAAAAGCGCTGGAAACGGTGAGATAAGCCTATTTTTGCAACTTTGGTTAAAATCTTCAATTTTTCATCACAGATGTGCCCAAGGTGCACAAAAGTGCTGGAAACGGTGAGATAAGCCTAATTTTGCAACAATGTTTAAGGTTTGGAGGTTTCATAGACTAAAGTTGAAAATCAGTGGTTTGACTGCCATAATGAAATAGGGTCACTAATCAACGTGTTTTCTCAAAAGGCCTTCAGTCAAATTCCTTGATACTTAAAATGCATACAGTGGATTATAATAATGAAAAAGGATAATTTGAAATCTTGGTTTCAACTCTAAAGGAACTCTTTAAAAAAAAGATTTTAAGTTTTGGAAACCCCAATGAAAAAGTACCAACTGCACGGTTTCTACTGTCAGATTGGCTCTAAGTGCCAAAAAGTGCTGGAAACGGGGAGATAAGCCTATTTTTGCAACTTTGGTTAAAATCTTCAATTTTTCATCACAGATGTGCCCAAGATGCACAAAAGCGCTGGAAACGGTGAGATAAGCCTATTTTTGCAACTTTGGTTAAAATCTTCAATTTTTCATCACAGATGTGCCCAAGATGCCCAAAAGCGCTGGAATCGGTGAGATAAGCCTATTTTTGCAACTTTGGTTAAAATCTTAAATTTTTCATCACAGATGTGCCCAAGATGCCCAAAAGCGCTGGAAACGGTGAGATAAGCCTATTTTTGCAACTTTGGTTAAAATCTTCATTTTTTCATCACAGATATGCCCAAGGTGCACAAAAGTGCTGGAAACGGTGAGATAAGCCTAATTTTGCAACAATGTTTAAGGTTTGGAGGTTTCATAGACTAAAGTTGAAAATCAGTGGTTTGACTGCCATAATGAAATAGGGTCACTAATCAACGTGTTTTCTCAAAAGGCCTTCAGTCAAATTCCTTGATACTTAAAATGCATACAGTGGATTATAATAATGAAAAAGGATAATTTGAAATCTTGGTTTCAACTCTAAAGGAACTCTTTAAAAAAAAGATTTTAAGTTTTGGAAACCCCAATGAAAAAGTAGCAACTGCAACGGTTTCTACTGTCAGATTGGCTCTAAGTGCCAAAAAGTGCTGGAAACGGGGAGATAAGCCTATTTTTGCAACAATGGTTAAAATCTTCAATTTTTCATCACAGATGTGTCCAAGATGCACAAAAGCGCTGGAAACGGTGAGATAAGCCTATTTTTGCAACTTTGGTTAAAATCTTCATTTTTTCATCACATATATGCCCAAGGTGCACAAAAATGCTGGAAACGGTGAGATAAGCCTAATTTTGCAACAATGTTTAAGGTTTGGAGGTTTCATAGACTAAAGTTGAAAATCAGTGGTTTGACTGCCATAATGAAATAGGGTCACTAATCAACGTGTTTTCTCAAAAGGCCTTCAGTCAAATTCCTTGATACTTAAAATGCATACAGTGGATTATAATAATGAAAAAGGATAATTTGAAATCTTGGTTTCAACTCTAAAGGAACTCTTTAAAAAAAAGATTTTAAGTTTTGGAAACCCCAATGAAAAAGTAGCAACTGCACGGTTTCTACTGTCAGATTGGCTCTAAGTGCCAAAAAGTGCTGGAAACGGGGAGATAAGCCTATTTTTGCAACAATGGTTAAAATCTTCAATTTTTCATCACAGATGTGTCCAAGATGCACAAAAGCGCTGGAAACGGTGAGATAAGCCTATTTTTGCAACTTTGGTTGAAATCTTCAATTTTTCATCACAGATGTGTCCAAGATGCACAAAAGCGCTGGAAACGGTTTTGTGCATCCGTTTCCAGCGCACAAAACTAAGCCTATTTTTGCAACTTTGGTTAAAATCTTCAATTTTTCATCACAGATGTGCCCAAGATGCGCAAAAGCGCTGGAAACGGTGAGATAAGCCTATTTTTGCAACTTTGGTTAAAATCTTCAATTTTTCATCACAGATGTGCCCAAGATGCACAAAAGCGCTGGAAACGGTGAGATAAGCCTATTTTTGCAACTTTGGTTAAAATCTTCAATTTTTCATCACAGATGTGCCCAAGATGCCCAAAAGCGCTGGAAACGGTGAGATAAGCCTATTTTTGCAACTTTGGTTAAAATCTTCATTTTTTCATCACATATATGCCCAAGGTGCACAAAAATGCTGGAAACGGTGAGATAAGCCTAATTTTGCAACAATGTTTAAGGTTTGGAGGTTTCATAGACTAAAGTTGAAAATCAGTGGTTTGACTGCCATAATGAAATAGGGTCACTAATCAACGTGTTTTCTCAAAAGGCCTTCAGTCAAATTCCTTGATACTTAAAATGCATACAGTGGATTATAATAATGAAAAAGGATAATTTGAAATCTTGGTTTCAACTCTAAAGGAACTCTTTAAAAAAAAGATTTTAAGTTTTGGAAACCCCAATGAAAAAGTAGCAACTGCACGGTTTCTACTGTCAGATTGGCTCTAAGTGCCAAAAAGTGCTGGAAACGGGGAGATAAGCCTATTTTTGCAACAATGGTTAAAATCTTCAATTTTTCATCACAGATGTGTCCAAGATGCACAAAAGCGCTGGAAACGGTGAGATAAGCCTATTTTTGCAACTTTGGTTGAAATCTTCAATTTTTCATCACAGATGTGTCCAAGATGCACAAAAGCGCTGGAAACGGTTTTGTGCATCCGTTTCCAGCGCACAAAACTAAGCCTATTTTTGCAACTTTGGTTAAAATCTTCAATTTTTCATCACAGATGTGCCCAAGATGCGCAAAAGCGCTGGAAACGGTGAGATAAGCCTATTTTTGCAACTTTGGTTAAAATCTTCAATTTTTCATCACAGATGTGCCCAAGGTGCACAAAAGTGCTGGAAACGGTGAGATAAGCCTAATTTTGCAACAATGTTTAAGGTTTGGAGGTTTCATAGACTAAAGTTGAAAATCAGTGGTTTGACTGCCATAATGAAATAGAGTCACTAATCAACGTGTTTTCTCAAAAGGCCTTCAGTCAAATTCCTTGATACTTAAAATGCATACAGTGGATTATAATAATGAAAAAGGATAATTTGAAATCTTGGTTTCAACTCTAAAGGAACTCTTTAAAAAAAAGATTTTAAGTTTTGGAAACCCCAATGAAAAAGTAGCAACTGCACGGTTTCTACTGTCAGATTGGCTCTAAGTGCCAAAAAGTGCTGGAAACGGGGAGATAAGCCTATTTTTGCAACTTTGGTTAAAATCTTCAATTTTTCATCACAGATGTGCCCAAGATGCCCAAAAGCGCTGGAATCGGTGAGATAAGCCTATTTTTGCAACTTTGGTTAAAATCTTAAATTTTTCATCACAGATGTGCCCAAGATGCCCAAAAGCGCTGGAAACGGTGAGATAAGCCTATTTTTGCAACTTTGGTTAAAATCTTCATTTTTTCATCACAGATATGCCCAAGGTGCACAAAAGTGCTGGAAACGGTGAGATAAGCCTAATTTTGCAACAATGTTTAAGGTTTGGAGGTTTCATAGACTAAAGTTGAAAATCAGTGGTTTGACTGCCATAATGAAATAGGGTCACTAATCAACGTGTTTTCTCAAAAGGCCTTCAGTCAAATTCCTTGATACTTAAAATGCATACAGTGGATTATAATAATGAAAAAGGATAATTTGAAATCTTGGTTTCAACTCTAAAGGAACTCTTTAAAAAAAAGATTTTAAGTTTTGGAAACCCCAATGAAAAAGTAGCAACTGCAACGGTTTCTACTGTCAGATTGGCTCTAAGTGCCAAAAAGTGCTGGAAACGGGGAGATAAGCCTATTTTTGCAACAATGGTTAAAATCTTCAATTTTTCATCACAGATGTGTCCAAGATGCACAAAAGCGCTGGAAACGGTGAGATAAGCCTATTTTTGCAACTTTGGTTAAAATCTTCATTTTTTCATCACATATATGCCCAAGGTGCACAAAAATGCTGGAAACGGTGAGATAAGCCTAATTTTGCAACAATGTTTAAGGTTTGGAGGTTTCATAGACTAAAGTTGAAAATCAGTGGTTTGACTGCCATAATGAAATAGGGTCACTAATCAACGTGTTTTCTCAAAAGGCCTTCAGTCAAATTCCTTGATACTTAAAATGCATACAGTGGATTATAATAATGAAAAAGGATAATTTGAAATCTTGGTTTCAACTCTAAAGGAACTCTTTAAAAAAAAGATTTTAAGTTTTGGAAACCCCAATGAAAAAGTAGCAACTGCACGGTTTCTACTGTCAGATTGGCTCTAAGTGCCAAAAAGTGCTGGAAACGGGGAGATAAGCCTATTTTTGCAACAATGGTTAAAATCTTCAATTTTTCATCACAGATGTGTCCAAGATGCACAAAGCGCTGGAAACGGTGAGATAAGCCTATTTTTGCAACTTTGGTTGAAATCTTCAATTTTTCATCACAGATGTGTCCAAGATGCACAAAAGCGCTGGAAACGGTTTTGTGCATCCGTTTCCAGCGCACAAAACTAAGCCTATTTTTGCAACTTTGGTTAAAATCTTCAATTTTTCATCACAGATGTGCCCAAGATGCGCAAAAGCGCTGGAAACGGTGAGATAAGCCTATTTTTGCAACTTTGGTTAAAATCTTCAATTTTTCATCACAGATGTGCCCAAGGTGCACAAAAGTGCTGGAAACGGTGAGATAAGCCTAATTTTGCAACAATGTTTAAGGTTTGGAGGTTTCATAGACTAAAGTTGAAAATCAGTGGTTTGACTGCCATAATGAAATAGAGTCACTAATCAACGTGTTTTCTCAAAAGGCCTTCAGTCAAATTCCTTGATACTTAAAATGCATACAGTGGATTATAATAATGAAAAAGGATAATTTGAAATCTTGGTTTCAACTCTAAAGGAACTCTTTAAAAAAAAGATTTTAAGTTTTGGAAACCCCAATGAAAAAGTAGCAACTGCACGGTTTCTACTGTCAGATTGGCTCTAAGTGCCAAAAAGTGCTGGAAACGGGGAGATAAGCCTATTTTTGCAACTTTGGTTAAAATCTTCAATTTTTCATCACAGATGTGCCCAAGATGCACAAAAGCGCTGGAAACGGTGAGATAAGCCTATTTTTGCAACTTTGGTTAAAATCTTCAATTTTTCATCACAGATGTGCCCAAGATGCCCAAAAGCGCTGGAAACGGTGAGATAAGCCTATTTTTGCAACTTTGGTTAAAATCTTCATTTTTTCATCACAGATATGCCCAAGGTGCACAAAAGTGCTGGAAACGGTGAGATAAGCCTAATTTTGCAACAATGTTTAAGGTTTGGAGGTTTCATAGACTAAAGTTGAAAATCAGTGGTTTGACTGCCATAATGAAATAGGGTCACTAATCAACGTGTTTTCTCAAAAGGCCTTCAGTCAAATTCCTTGATACTTAAAATGCATACAGTGGATTATAATAATGAAAAAGGATAATTTGAAATCTTGGTTTCAACTCTAAAGGAACTCTTTAAAAAAAAGATTTTAAGTTTTGGAAACCCCAATGAAAAAGTAGCAACTGCAACGGTTTCTACTGTCAGATTGGCTCTAAGTGCCAAAAAGTGCTGGAAACGGGGAGATAAGCCTATTTTTGCAACAATGGTTAAAATCTTCAATTTTTCATCACAGATGTGTCCAAGATGCACAAAAGCGCTGGAAACGGTGAGATAAGCCTATTTTTGCAACTTTGGTTAAAATCTTCATTTTTTCATCACATATATGCCCAAGGTGCACAAAAATGCTGGAAACGGTGAGATAAGCCTAATTTTGCAACAATGTTTAAGGTTTGGAGGTTTCATAGACTAAAGTTGAAAATCAGTGGTTTGACTGCCATAATGAAATAGGGTCACTAATCAACGTGTTTTCTCAAAAGGCCTTCAGTCAAATTCCTTGATACTTAAAATGCATACAGTGGATTATAATAATGAAAAAGGATAATTTGAAATCTTGGTTTCAACTCTAAAGGAACTCTTTAAAAAAAAGATTTTAAGTTTTGGAAACCCCAATGAAAAAGTAGCAACTGCACGGTTTCTACTGTCAGATTGGCTCTAAGTGCCAAAAAGTGCTGGAAACGGGGAGATAAGCCTATTTTTGCAACAATGGTTAAAATCTTCAATTTTTCATCACAGATGTGTCCAAGATGCACAAAAGCGCTGGAAACGGTGAGATAAGCCTATTTTTGCAACTTTGGTTGAAATCTTCAATTTTTCATCACAGATGTGTCCAAGATGCACAAAAGCGCTGGAAACGGTTTTGTGCATCCGTTTCCAGCGCACAAAACTAAGCCTATTTTTGCAACTTTGGTTAAAATCTTCAATTTTTCATCACAGATGTGCCCAAGATGCACAAAAGCGCTGGAAACGGTGAGATAAGCCTATTTTTGCAACTTTGGTTAAAATCTTCAATTTTTCATCACAGATGTGCCCAAGATGCCCAAAAGCGCTGGAAACGGTGAGATAAGCCTATTTTTGCAACTTTGGTTAAAATCTTCATTTTTTCATCACAGATATGCCCAAGGTGCACAAAAGTGCTGGAAACGGTGAGATAAGCCTAATTTTGCAACAATGTTTAAGGTTTGGAGGTTTCATAGACTAAAGTTGAAAATCAGTGGTTTGACTGCCATAATGAAATAGGGTCACTAATCAACGTGTTTTCTCAAAAGGCCTTCAGTCAAATTCCTTGATACTTAAAATGCATACAGTGGATTATAATAATGAAAAAGGATAATTTGAAATCTTGGTTTCAACTCTAAAGGAACTCTTTAAAAAAAAGATTTTAAGTTTTGGAAACCCCAATGAAAAAGTAGCAACTGCACGGTTTCTACTGTCAGATGGCTCTAAGTGCCAAAAAGTGCTGGAAACGGGGAGATAAGCCTATTTTTGCAACAATGGTTAAAATCTTAAATTTTTCATCACAGATGTGCCCAAGATGCCCAAAAGCGCTGGAAACGGTGAGATAAGCCTATTTTTGCAACTTTGGTTAAAATCTTCAATTTTTCATCACAGATGTGCCCAAGATGCACAAAAGCGCTGGAAACGGTGAGATAAGCCTATTTTTGCAACTTTGGTTAAAATCTTCAATTTTTCATCACAGATGTGCCCAAGATGCCCAAAAGCGCTGGAAACGGTGAGATAAGCCTATTTTTGCAACTTTGGTTAAAATCTTCATTTTTTCATCACAGATATGCCCAAGGTGCACAAAAGTGCTGGAAACGGTGAGATAAGCCTAATTTTGCAACAATGTTTAAGGTTTGGAGGTTTCATAGACTAAAGTTGAAAATCAGTGGTTTGACTGCCATAATGAAATAGGGTCACTAATCAACGTGTTTTCTCAAAAGGCCTTCAGTCAAATTCCTTGATACTTAAAATGCATACAGTGGATTATAATAATGAAAAAGGATAATTTGAAATCTTGGTTTCAACTCTAAAGGAACTCTTTAAAAAAAAGATTTTAAGTTTTGGAAACCCCAATGAAAAAGTAGCAACTGCACGGTTTCTACTGTCAGATGGCTCTAAGTGCCAAAAAGTGCTGGAAACGGGGAGATAAGCCTATTTTTGCAACAATGGTTAAAATCTTAAATTTTTCATCACAGATGTGCCCAAGATGCCCAAAAGCGCTGGAAACGGTGAGATAAGCCTATTTTTGCAACTTTGGTTAAAATCTTCAATTTTTCATCACAGATGTGCCCAAGATGCACAAAAGCGCTGGAAACGGTGAGATAAGCCTATTTTTGCAACTTTGGTTAAAATCTTCAATTTTTCATCACAGATGTGCCCAAGATGCGCAAAAGCGCTGGAAACGGTGAGATAAGCCTATTTTTGCAACTTTGGTTAAAATCTTCAATTTTTCATCACAGATGTGCCCAAGGTGCACAAAAGTGCTGGAAACGGTGAGATAAGCCTAATTTTGCAACAATGTTTAAGGTTTGGAGGTTTCATAGACTAAAGTTGAAAATCAGTGGTTTGACTGCCATAATGAAATAGAGTCACTAATCAACGTGTTTTCTCAAAAGGCCTTCAGTCAAATTCCTTGATACTTAAAATGCATACAGTGGATTATAATAATGAAAAAGGATAATTTGAAATCTTGGTTTCAACTCTAAAGGAACTCTTTAAAAAAAAGATTTTAAGTTTTGGAAACCCCAATGAAAAAGTAGCAACTGCACGGTTTCTACTGTCAGATTGGCTCTAAGTGCCAAAAAGTGCTGGAAACGGGGAGATAAGCCTATTTTTGCAACTTTGGTTAAAATCTTCAATTTTTCATCACAGATGTGCCCAAGATGCCCAAAAGCGCTGGAATCGGTGAGATAAGCCTATTTTTGCAACTTTGGTTAAAATCTTAAATTTTTCATCACAGATGTGCCCAAGATGCCCAAAAGCGCTGGAAACGGTGAGATAAGCCTATTTTTGCAACTTTGGTTAAAATCTTCATTTTTTCATAACAGATATGCCCAAGGTGCACAAAAGTGCTGGAAACGGTGAGATAAGCCTAATTTTGCAACAATGTTTAAGGTTTGGAGGTTTCATAGACTAAAGTTGAAAATCAGTGGTTTGACTGCCATAATGAAATAGGGTCACTAATCAACGTGTTTTCTCAAAAGGCCTTCAGTCAAATTCCTTGATACTTAAAATGCATACAGTGGATTATAATAATGAAAAAGGATAATTTGAAATCTTGGTTTCAACTCTAAAGGAACTCTTTAAAAAAAAGATTTTAAGTTTTGGAAACCCCAATGAAAAAGTATCAACTGCAACGGTTTCTACTGTCAGATTGGCTCTAAGTGCCAAAAAGTGCTGGAAACGGGGAGATAAGCCTATTTTTGCAACAATGGTTAAAATCTTCAATTTTTCATCACAGATGTGTCCAAGATGCACAAAAGCGCTGGAAACGGTGAGATAAGCCTATTTTTGCAACTTTGGTTAAAATCTTCATTTTTTCATCACATATATGCCCAAGGTGCACAAAAATGCTGGAAACGGTGAGATAAGCCTAATTTTGCAACAATGTTTAAGGTTTGGAGGTTTCATAGACTAAAGTTGAAAATCAGTGGTTTGACTGCCATAATGAAATAGGGTCACTAATCAACGTGTTTTCTCAAAAGGCCTTCAGTCAAATTCCTTGATACTTAAAATGCATACAGTGGATTATAATAATGAAAAAGGATAATTTGAAATCTTGGTTTCAACTCTAAAGGAACTCTTTAAAAAAAAGATTTTAAGTTTTGGAAACCCCAATGAAAAAGTAGCAACTGCACGGTTTCTACTGTCAGATTGGCTCTAAGTGCCAAAAAGTGCTGGAAACGGGGAGATAAGCCTATTTTTGCAACAATGGTTAAAATCTTCAATTTTTCATCACAGATGTGTCCAAGATGCACAAAAGCGCTGGAAACGGTGAGATAAGCCTATTTTTGCAACTTTGGTTGAAATCTTCAATTTTTCATCACAGATGTGTCCAAGATGCACAAAAGCGCTGGAAACGGTTTTGTGCATCCGTTTCCAGCGCACAAAACTAAGCCTATTTTTGCAACTTTGGTTAAAATCTTCAATTTTTCATCACAGATGTGCCCAAGATGCGCAAAAGCGCTGGAAACGGTGAGATAAGCCTATTTTTGCAACTTTGGTTAAAATCTTCAATTTTTCATCACAGATGTGCCCAAGGTGCACAAAAGTGCTGGAAACGGTGAGATAAGCCTAATTTTGCAACAATGTTTAAGGTTTGGAGGTTTCATAGACTAAAGTTGAAAATCAGTGGTTTGACTGCCATAATGAAATAGAGTCACTAATCAACGTGTTTTCTCAAAAGGCCTTCAGTCAAATTCCTTGATACTTAAAATGCATACAGTGGATTATAATAATGAAAAAGGATAATTTGAAATCTTGGTTTCAACTCTAAAGGAACTCTTTAAAAAAAAGATTTTAAGTTTTGGAAACCCCAATGAAAAAGTAGCAACTGCACGGTTTCTACTGTCAGATTGGCTCTAAGTGCCAAAAAGTGCTGGAAACGGGGAGATAAGCCTATTTTTGCAACTTTGGTTAAAATCTTCAATTTTTCATCACAGATGTGCCCAAGATGCACAAAAGCGCTGGAAACGGTGAGATAAGCCTATTTTTGCAACTTTGGTTAAAATCTTCAATTTTTCATCACAGATGTGCCCAAGATGCCCAAAAGCGCTGGAAACGGTGAGATAAGCCTATTTTTGCAACTTTGGTTAAAATCTTCATTTTTTCATCACAGATATGCCCAAGGTGCACAAAAGTGCTGGAAACGGTGAGATAAGCCTAATTTTGCAACAATGTTTAAGGTTTGGAGGTTTCATAGACTAAAGTTGAAAATCAGTGGTTTGACTGCCATAATGAAATAGGGTCACTAATCAACGTGTTTTCTCAAAAGGCCTTCAGTCAAATTCCTTGATACTTAAAATGCATACAGTGGATTATAATAATGAAAAAGGATAATTTGAAATCTTGGTTTCAACTCTAAAGGAACTCTTTAAAAAAAAGATTTTAAGTTTTGGAAACCCCAATGAAAAAGTAGCAACTGCAACGGTTTCTACTGTCAGATTGGCTCTAAGTGCCAAAAAGTGCTGGAAACGGGGAGATAAGCCTATTTTTGCAACAATGGTTAAAATCTTCAATTTTTCATCACAGATGTGTCCAAGATGCACAAAAGCGCTGGAAACGGTGAGATAAGCCTATTTTTGCAACTTTGGTTAAAATCTTCATTTTTTCATCACATATATGCCCAAGGTGCACAAAAATGCTGGAAACGGTGAGATAAGCCTAATTTTGCAACAATGTTTAAGGTTTGGAGGTTTCATAGACTAAAGTTGAAAATCAGTGGTTTGACTGCCATAATGAAATAGGGTCACTAATCAACGTGTTTTCTCAAAAGGCCTTCAGTCAAATTCCTTGATACTTAAAATGCATACAGTGGATTATAATAATGAAAAAGGATAATTTGAAATCTTGGTTTCAACTCTAAAGGAACTCTTTAAAAAAAAGATTTTAAGTTTTGGAAACCCCAATGAAAAAGTAGCAACTGCACGGTTTCTACTGTCAGATTGGCTCTAAGTGCCAAAAAGTGCTGGAAACGGGGAGATAAGCCTATTTTTGCAACAATGGTTAAAATCTTCAATTTTTCATCACAGATGTGTCCAAGATGCACAAAAGCGCTGGAAACGGTGAGATAAGCCTATTTTTGCAACTTTGGTTGAAATCTTCAATTTTTCATCACAGATGTGTCCAAGATGCACAAAAGCGCTGGAAACGGTTTTGTGCATCCGTTTCCAGCGCACAAAACTAAGCCTATTTTTGCAACTTTGGTTAAAATCTTCAATTTTTCATCACAGATGTGCCCAAGATGCGCAAAAGCGCTGGAAACGGTGAGATAAGCCTATTTTTGTAACTTTGGTTAAAATCTTCAATTTTTCATCACAGATGTGCCCAAGGTGCACAAAAGTGCTGGAAACGGTGAGATAAGCCTAATTTTGCAACAATGTTTAAGGTTTGGAGGTTTCATAGACTAAAGTTGAAAATCAGTGGTTTGACTGCCATAATGAAATAGAGTCACTAATCAACGTGTTTTCTCAAAAGGCCTTCAGTCAAATTCCTTGATACTTAAAATGCATACAGTGGATTATAATAATGAAAAAGGATAATTTGAAATCTTGGTTTCAACTCTAAAGGAACTCTTTAAAAAAAAGATTTTAAGTTTTGGAAACCCCAATGAAAAAGTAGCAACTGCACGGTTTCTACTGTCAGATTGGCTCTAAGTGCCAAAAAGTGCTGGAAACGGGGAGATAAGCCTATTTTTGCAACTTTGGTTAAAATCTTCAATTTTTCATCACAGATGTGCCCAAGATGCACAAAAGCGCTGGAAACGGTGAGATAAGCCTATTTTTGCAACTTTGGTTGAAATCTTAAATTTTTCATCACAGATGTGCCCAAGATGCCCAAAAGCGCTGGAAACGGTGAGATAAGCCTATTTTTGCAACTTTGGTTAAAATCTTCATTTTTTCATCACAGATATGCCCAAGGTGCACAAAAGTGCTGGAAACGGTGAGATAAGCCTAATTTTGCAACAATGTTTAAGGTTTGGAGGTTTCATAGACTAAAGTTGAAAATCAGTGGTTTGACTGCCATAATGAAATAGGGTCACTAATCAACGTGTTTTCTCAAAAGGCCTTCAGTCAAATTCCTTGATACTTAAAATGCATACAGTGGATTATAATAATGAAAAAGGATAATTTGAAATCTTGGTTTCAACTCTAAAGGAACTCTTTAAAAAAAAGATTTTAAGTTTTGGAAACCCCAATGAAAAAGTAGCAACTGCACGGTTTCTACTGTCAGATGGCTCTAAGTGCCAAAAAGTGCTGGAAACGGGGAGATAAGCCTATTTTTGCAACAATGGTTAAAATCTTAAATTTTTCATCACAGATGTGCCCAAGATGCCCAAAAGCGCTGGAAACGGTGAGATAAGCCTATTTTTGCAACTTTGGTTAAAATCTTCAATTTTTCATCACAGATGTGCCCAAGATGCACAAAAGCGCTGGAAACGGTGAGATAAGCCTATTTTTGCAACTTTGGTTAAAATCTTCAATTTTTCATCACAGATGTGCCCAAGATGCGCAAAAGCGCTGGAAACGGTGAGATAAGCCTATTTTTGCAACTTTGGTTAAAATCTTAAATTTTTCATCACAGATGTGCCCAAGGTGCGCAAAAGTGCTGGAAACGGTGAGATAAGCCTAATTTTGCAACAATGTTTAAGGTTTGGAGGTTTCATAGACTAAAGTTGAAAATCAGTGGTTTGACTGCCATAATGAAATAGGGTCACTAATCAACGTGTTTTCTCAAAAGGCCTTCAGTCAATTTCCTTGATACTTAAAATGCATACAGTGGATTATAATAATGAAAAAGGATAATTTGAAATCTTGGTTTCAACTCTAAAGGAACTCTTTAAAAAAAAGATTTTAAGTTTTGGAAACCCCAATGAAAAAGTAGCAACTGCAAAGTTTCTACTGTCAGATTGGCTCTAAGTGCCAAAAAGTGCTGGAAACGGGGAGATAAGCCTATTTTTGCAACAATGGTTAAAATCTTAAATTTTTCATCACAGATGTGCCCAAGATGCCCAAAAGCGCTGGAAACGGTGAGATAAGCCTATTTTTGCAACTTTGGTTAAAATCTTCAATTTTTCATCACAGATGTGCCCAAGATGCGCAAAAGCGCTGGAAACGGTGAGATAAGCCTATTTTTGCAACTTTGGTTAAAATCTTAAATTTTTCATCACAGATGTGCCCAAGATGCCCAAAAGCGCTGGAAACGGTGAGATAAGCCTATTTTTGCAACTTTGGTTAAAATCTTCAATTTTTCATCACAGATGTGCCCAAGATGCACAAAAGCGCTGGAAACGGTGAGATAAGCCTATTTTTGCAACTTTGGTTAAAATCTTCAATTTTTCATCACAGATGTGCCCAAGATGCACAAAAGCGCTTGAAACGGTGAGATAAGCCTATTTTTGCAACTTTGGTTAAAATCTTCAATTTTTCATCACAGATGTGCCCAAGATGCGCAAAAGCTCTGGAAACGGTGAGATAAGCCTATTTTTGCAACTTTGGTTAAAATCTTCAATTTTTCATCACAGATGTGCCCAAGATGCGCAAAAGCGCTGGAAACGGTGAGATAAGCCTATTTTTGCAACTATGGTTAAAATCTTCAATTTTTCATCACAGATGTGCCCAAGATGTGCAAAAGCTCTGGAAACGGTGAGATAAGCCTATTTTTGCAACTTTGGTTAAAATCTTCAATTTTTCATCACAGATGTGCCCAAGATGCGCAAAAGCGCTGGAAACGGTGAGATAAGCCTATTTTTGCAACTTTGGTTAAAATCTTAAATTTTTCATCACAGATGTGCCCAAGATGCACAAAAGTGCTGGAAACGGTGAGATAAGCCTAATTTTGCAACAATGTTTAAGGTTTGGAGGTTTCATAGACCAAAGTTGAAAATCAGTGGTTTGACTGCCATAATGAAATAGGGTCACTAATCAACGTGTTTTCTCAAAAGGCCTTCAGTCAAATTCCTTGATACTTAAAATGCATACAGTGGATTATAATAATGAAAAAGGATAATTTGAAATCTTGGTTTCAACTCTAAAGGAACTCTTTAAAAAAAAGATTTTAAGTTTTGGAAACCCCAATGAAAAAGTAGCAACTGCACGGTTTCTACTGTCAGATTGGCTCTAAGTGCCAAAAAGTGCTGGAAACGGGGAGATAAGCCTATTTTTGCAACAATGGTTACAATCTTCAATTTTTCATCACAGATGTGTCCAAGATGCACAAAAGCGCTGGAAACGGTGAGATAAGCCTATTTTTGCAACTTTGGTTAAAATCTTCAATTTTTCATCACAGATGTGCCCAAGATGCCCAAAAGCGCTGGAAACGGTGAGATAAGCCTATTTTTGCAACTTTGGTTAAAATCTTCATTTTTTCATCACAGATATGCCCAAGGTGCACAAAAGTGCTGGAAACGATGAGATAAGCCTAATTTTGCAACAATGTTTAAGGTTTGGAGGTTTCATAGACTAAAGTTGAAAATCAGTGGTTTGACTGCCATAATGAAATAGGGTCACTAATCAACGTGTTTTCTCAAATGGCCTTCAGTCAAATTCCTTGATACTTAAAATGCATACAGTGGATTATAATAATGAAAAAGGATAATTTGAAATCTTGGTTTCAACTCTAAAGGAACTCTTTAAAAAAAAGATTTTAAGTTTTGGAAACCCCAATGAAAAAGTAGCAACTGCACGGTTTCTACTGTCAGATTGGCTCTAAGTGCCAAAAAGTGCTGGAAACGGGGAGATAAGCCTATTTTTGCAACAATGGTTAAAATCTTCAATTTTTCATCACAGATGTGCCCAAGATGCACAAAAGCGCTGGAAACGGTGAGATAAGCCTATTTTTGCAACTTTGGTTAAAATCTTCAATTTTTCATCACAGATGTGCCCAAGATGCGCAAAAGCGCTGGAAACGGTGAGATAAGCCTATTTTTGCAACTTTGGTTAAAATCTTCAATTTTTCATCACAGATGTGCCCAAGATGCGCAAAAGCGCTGGAAACGGTGAGATAAGCCTATTTTTGCAACTTTGGTTAAAATCTTCATTTTTTCATCACAGATATGCCCAAGGTGCACAAAAGTGCTGGAAACGGTGAGATAAGCCTAATTTTGCAACAATGTTTAAGGTTTGGAGGTTTCATAGACTAAAGTTGAAAATCAGTGGTTTGACTGCCATAATGAAATAGGGTCACTAATCAACGTGTTTTCTCAAAAGGCCTTCAGTCAAATTCCTTGATACTTAAAATGCATACAGTGGATTATAATAATGAAAAAGGATAATTTGAAATCTTGGTTTCAACTCTAAAGGAACTCTTTAAAAAAAAGATTTTAAGTTTTGGAAACCCCAATGAAAAAGTAGCAACTGCACGGTTTCTACTGTCAGATTGGCTCTAAGTGCCAAAAAGTGCTGGAAACGGGGAGATAAGCCTATTTTTGCAACAATGGTTAAAATCTTCAATTTTTCATCACAGATGTGTCCAAGATGCACAAAAGCACTGGAAACGGTGAGATAAGCCTATTTTTGCAACTTTGGTTAAAATCTTCAATTTTTCATCACAGATGTGCCCAAGATGCACAAAAGCGCTGGAAACGGTGGGATAAGCCTATTTTTGCAACTTTGGTTAAAATCTTCAATTTTTCATCACAGATGTGCCCAAGATGCACAAAAGCGCTGGAAACGGTGAGATAAGCCTATTTTTGCAACTTTGGTTAAAATCTTCAATTTTTCATCACAGATGTGCCCAAGATGCGCAAAAGCGCTGGAAACGGTGAGATAAGCCTATTTTTGCAACTTTGGTTAAAATCTTAAATTTTTCATCACAGATGTGCCCAAGATGCCCAAAAGCGCTGGAAACGGTGAGATAAGCCTATTTTTGCAACTTTGGTTAAAATCTTAAATTTTTCATCACAGATGTGCCCAAGATGCCCAAAAGCGCTGCAAACGGTGAGATAAGCCTATTTTTGCAACTTTGGTTGAAATCTTCAATTTTTCATCACAGATGTGCCCAAGATGCACAAAAGCGCTGGAAACGGTGAGATAAGCCTATTTTTGCAACTTTGGTTAAAATCTTCAATTTTTCATCACAGATGTGCCCAAGATGCACAAAAGCGCTGGAAACGGTGGGATAAGCCTATTTTTGCAACTTTGGTTAAAATCTTCAATTTTTCATCACAGATGTGCCCAAGATGCGCAAAAGCGCTGGAAACGGTGAGATAAGCCTATTTTTGCGACTTTGGTTAAAATCTTAAATTTTTCATCACAGATGTGCCCAAGGTGCGCAAAAGTGCTGGAAACGGTGAGATAAGCCTAATTTTGCAACAATGTTTAAGGTTTGGAGGTTTCATAGACTAAAGTTGAAAATCAGTGGTTTGACTGCCATAATGAAATAGGGTCACTAATCAACGTGTTTTCTCAAAAGGCCTTCAGTCAAATTCCTTGATACTTAAAATGCATACAGTGGATTATAATAATGAAAAAGGATAATTTGAAATCTTGGTTTCAACTCTAAAGGAACTCTTTAAAAAAAAGATTTTAAGTTTTGGAAACCCCAATGAAAAAGTAGCAACTGCACGGTTTCTACTGTCAGATTCGCTCTAAGTGCCAAAAAGTGCTGGAAACGGGGAGATAAGCCTATTTTTGCAACTTTGGTTAAAATCTTCAATTTTTCATCACAGATGTGCCCAAGATGCACAAAAGCGCTGGAAACGGTGAGATAAGCCTATTTTTGCAACTTTGGTTAAAATCTTCAATTTTTCATCACAGATGTGCCCAAGATGCGCAAAAGCTCTGGAAACGGTGAGATAAGCCTATTTTTGCAACTTTGGTTAAAATCTTCAATTTTTCATCACAGATGTGCCCAAGGTGCGCAAAAGTGCTGGAAACGGTGAGATAAGCCTAATTTTGCAACAATGTTTAAGGTTTGGAGGTTTCAAAGACTAAAGTTGAAAATCAGTGGTTTGACTGCCATAATGAAATAGGGTCACTAATCAACGTGTTTTCTCAAAAGGCCTTCAGTCAAATTCCTTGATACTTAAAATGCATACAGTGGATTATAATAATGAAAAAGGATAATTTGAAATCTTGGTTTCAACTCTAAAGGAACTCTTTAAAAAAAAGATTTTAAGTTTTGGAAACCCCAATGAAAAAGTAGCAACTGCACGGTTTCTACTGTCAGATTGGCTCTAAGTGCCAAAAAGTGCTGGAAACGGGGAGATAAGCCTATTTTTGCAACAATGGTTAAAATCTTCAATTTTTCATCACAGATGTGTCCAAGATGCACAAAAGCACTGGAAACGGTGAGATAAGCCTATTTTTGCAACTTTGGTTAAAATCTTCAATTTTTCATCACAGATGTGCCCAAGATGCACAAAAGCGCTGGAAACGGTGGGATAAGCCTATTTTTGCAACTTTGGTTAAAATCTTAAATTTTTCATCACAGATGTGCCCAAGATGCCCAAAAGCGCTGGAAACGGTGAGATAAGCCTATTTTTGCAACTTTGGTTAAAATCTTCAATTTTTCATCACAGATGTGCCCAAGATGCACAAAAGCGCTGGAAACGGTGAGATAAGCCTAATTTTGCAACAATGTTTAAGGTTTGGAGGTTTCAAAGACTAAAGTTGAAAATCAGTGGTTTGACTGCCATAATGAAATAGGGTCACTAATCAACGTGTTTTCTCAAAAGGCCTTCAGTCAAATTCCTTGATACTTAAAATGCATACAGTGGATTATAATAATGAAAAAGGATAATTTGAAATCTTGGTTTCAACTCTAAAGGAACTCTTTAAAAAAAAGATTTTAAGTTTTGGAAACCCCAATGAAAAAGTAGCAACTGCACGGTTTCTACTGTCAGATTGGCTCTAAGTGCCAAAAAGTGCTGGAAACGGGGAGATAAGCCTATTTTTGCAACAATGGTTAAAATCTTCAATTTTTCATCACAGATGTGTCCAAGATGCACAAAAGCACTGGAAACGGTGAGATAAGCCTATTTTTGCAACTTTGGTTAAAATCTTCAATTTTTCATCACAGATGTGCCCAAGATGCACAAAAGCGCTGGAAACGGTGGGATAAGCCTATTTTTGCAACTTTGGTTAAAATCTTAAATTTTTCATCACAGATGTGCCCAAGATGCCCAAAAGCGCTGGAAACGGTGAGATAAGCCTATTTTTGCAACTTTGGTTAAAATCTTCAATTTTTCATCACAGATGTGCCCAAGATGCACAAAAGCGCTGGAAACGGTGAGATAAGCCTAATTTTGCAACAATGTTTAAGGTTTGGAGGTTTCAAAGACTAAAGTTGAAAATCAGTGGTTTGACTGCCATAATGAAATAGGGTCACTAATCAACGTGTTTTCTCAAAAGGCCTTCAGTCAAATTCCTTGATACTTAAAATGCATACAGTGGATTATAATAATGAAAAAGGATAATTTGAAATCTTGGTTTCAACTCTAAAGGAACTCTTTAAAAAAAAGATTTTAAGTTTTGGAAACCCCAATGAAAAAGTAGCAACTGCACGGTTTCTACTGTCAGATTGGCTCTAAGTGCCAAAAAGTGCTGGAAACGGGGAGATAAGCCTATTTTTGCAACAATGGTTAAAATCTTCAATTTTTCATCACAGATGTGTCCAAGATGCACAAAAGCACTGGAAACGGTGAGATAAGCCTATTTTTGCAACTTTGGTTAAAATCTTCAATTTTTCATCACAGATGTGCCCAAGATGCACAAAAGCGCTGGAAACGGTGGGATAAGCCTATTTTTGCAACTTTGGTTAAAATCTTAAATTTTTCATCACAGATGTGCCCAAGATGCACAAAAGCGCTGGAAACGGTGAGATAAGCCTATTTTTGCAACTTTGGTTAAAATCTTCAATTTTTCATCACAGATGTGCCCAAGATGCGCAAAAGCGCTGGAAACGGTGAGATAAGCCTATTTTTGCAACTTTGGTTAAAATCTTAAATTTTTCATCACAGATGTGCCCAAGATGCCCAAAAGCGCTGGAAACGGTGAGATAAGCCTATTTTTGCAACTTTGGTTAAAATCTTCAATTTTTCATCACAGATGTGCCCAAGATGCACAAAAGCGCTGGAAACGGTGAGATAAGCCTATTTTTGCAACTTTGGTTAAAATCTTCAATTTTTCATCACAGATGTGCCCAAGATGCACAAAAGCGCTGGAAACGGTGAGATAAGCCTATTTTTGCAACTTTGGTTAAAATCTTCAATTTTTCATCACAGATGTGCCCAAGATGCGCAAAAGCGCTGGAAACGGTGAGATAAGCCTATTTTTGCAACTTTGGTTAAAATCTTCAATTTTTCATCACAGATGTGCCAAAGATGCGCAAAAGCGCTTGAAACGGTGAGATAAGCCTATTTTTGCAACTTTGGTTAAAATCTTCATTTTTTCATCACAGATATGCCCAAGGTGCACAAAAGTGCTGGAAACGGTGAGATAAGCCTAATTTTGCAACAATGTTTAAGGTTTGGAGGTTTCATAGACTAAAGTTGAAAATCAGTGGTTTGACTGCCATAATGAAATAGGGTCACTAATCAACGTGTTTTCTCAAAAGGCCTTCAGTCAAATTCCTTGATACTTAAAATGCATACAGTGGATTATAATAATGAAAAAGGATAATTTGAAATCTTGGTTTCAACTCTAAAGGAACTCTTTAAAAAAAAGATTTTAAGTTTTGGAAACCCCAATGAAAAAGTAGCAACTGCACGGTTTCTACTGTCAGATTGGCTCTAAGTGCCAAAAAGTGCTGGAAACGGTGAGATAAGCCTATTTTTGCAACTTTGGTTAAAATCTTAAATTTTTCATCACAGATGTGCCCAAGATGCCCAAAAGCGCTGGAAACGGTGAGATAAGCCTATTTTTGCAACTTTGGTTAAAATCTTCAATTTTTCATCACAGATGTGCCCAAGATGCACAAAAGCGCTGGAAACGGTGAGATAAGCCTATTTTTGCAACTTTGGTTAAAATCTTCAATTTTTCATCACAGATGTGCCCAAGATGCGCAAAAGCGCTGGAAACGGTGAGATAAGCCTATTTTTGCAACTTTGGTTAAAATCTTAAATTTTTCATCACAGATGTGCCCAAGGTGCGCAAAAGTGCTGGAAACGGTGAGATAAGCCTAATTTTGCAACAATGTTTAAGGTTTGGAGGTTTCATAGACTAAAGTTGAAAATTAGTGGTTTGACTGCCATAATGAAATAGGGTCACTAATCAACGTGTTTTCTCAAAAGGCCTTCACTCAATTTCCTTGATACTTAAAATGCATACAGTGGATTATAATAATGAAAAAGGATAATTTGAAATCTTGGTTTCAACTCTAAAGGAACTCTTTAAAAAAAAGATTTTAAGTTTTGGAAACCCCAATGAAAAAGTAGCAACTGCACGGATTCTACTGTCAGATTCGCTCTAAGTGCCAAAAAGTGCTGGAAACGGTGAGATAAGCCTATTTTTGCAACAATGGTTAAAATCTTCAATTTTTCATCACAGATGTGCCCAAGATGCACAAAAGCGCTGGAAACGGTGAGATAAGCCTATTTTTGCAACTTTGGTTAAAATCTTCAATTTTTCATCACAGATGTGCCCAAGATGCACAAAAGCGCTGGAAACGGTGAGATAAGCCTATTTTTGCAACTTTGGTTAAAATCTTCAATTTTTCATCACAGATGTGCCCAAGATGCCCAAAAGCGCTGGTAACGGTGAGATAAGCCTATTTTTGCAACTTTGGTTAAAATCTTAAATTTTTCATCACAGATGTGCCCAAGATGCCCAAAAGCGCTGGAAACGGTGAGATAAGCCTATTTTTGCAACTTTGGTTAAAATCTTCATTTTTTCATCACAGATATGCCCAAGGTGCACAAAAGTGCTGGAAACGGTGAGATAAGCCTAATTTTGCAACAATGTTTAAGGTTTGGAGGTTTCATAGACTAAAGTTGAAAATCAGTGGTTTGACTGCCATAATGAAATAGGGTCACTAATCAACGTGTTTTCTCAAAAGGCCTTCAGTCAAATTCCTTGATACTTAAAATGCATACAGTGGATTATAATAATGAAAAAGGATAATTTGAAATCTTGGTTTCAACTCTAAAGGAACTCTTTAAAAAAAGATTTTAAGTTTTGGAAACCCCAATGAAAAAGTAGCAACTGCACGGTTTCTACTGTCAGATTGGCTCTAAGTGCCAAAAAGTGCTGGAAACGGGGAGATAAGCCTATTTTTGCAACTTTGGTTAAAATCTTCAATTTTTCATCACAGATGTGCCCAAGATGCACAAAAGCGCTGGAAACGGTGAGATAAGCCTATTTTTGCAACTTTGGTTAAAATCTTCAATTTTTCATCACAGATGTGCCCAAGATGCGCAAAAGCTCTGGAAACGGTGAGATAAGCCTATTTTTGCAACTTTGGTTAAAATCTTCAATTTTTCATCACAGATGTGCCCAAGGTGCGCAAAAGTGCTGGAAACGGTGAGATAAGCCTAATTTTGCAACAATGTTTAAGGTTTGGAGGTTTCAAAGACTAAAGTTGAAAATCAGTGGTTTGACTGCCATAATGAAATAGGGTCACTAATCAACGTGTTTTCTCAAAAGGCCTTCAGTCAAATTCCTTGATACTTAAAATGCATACAGTGGATTATAATAATGAAAAAGGATAATTTGAAATCTTGGTTTCAACTCTAAAGGAACTCTTTAAAAAAAAGATTTTAAGTTTTGGAAACCCCAATGAAAAAGTAGCAACTGCACGGTTTCTACTGTCAGATTGGCTCTAAGTGCCAAAAAGTGCTGGAAACGGGGAGATAAGCCTATTTTTGCAACAATGGTTAAAATCTTCAATTTTTCATCACAGATGTGTCCAAGATGCACAAAAGCACTGGAAACGGTGAGATAAGCCTATTTTTGCAACTTTGGTTAAAATCTTCAATTTTTCATCACAGATGTGCCCAAGATGCACAAAAGCGCTGGAAACGGTGGGATAAGCCTATTTTTGCAACTTTGGTTAAAATCTTAAATTTTTCATCACAGATGTGCCCAAGATGCCCAAAAGCGCTGGAAACGGTGAGATAAGCCTATTTTTGCAACTTTGGTTAAAATCTTCAATTTTTCATCACAGATGTGCCCAAGATGCGCAAAAGCGCTGGAAACGGTGAGATAAGCCTATTTTTGCAACTTTGGTTAAAATCTTCAATTTTTCATCACAGATGTGCCCAAGATGCACAAAAGCGCTGGAAACGGTGAGATAAGCCTATTTTTGCAACTTTGGTTAAAATCTTCATTTTTTCATCACAGATATGCCCAAGGTGCACAAAAGTGCTGGAAACGGTGAGATAAGCCTAATTTTGCAACAATGTTTAAGGTTTGGAGGTTTCATAGACTAAAGTTGAAAATCAGTGGTTTGACTGCCATAATGAAATAGGGTCACTAATCAACGTGTTTTCTCAAAAGGCCTTCAGTCAAATTCCTTGATACTTAAAATGCATACAGTGGATTATAATAATGAAAAAGGATAATTTGAAATCTTGGTTTCAACTCTAAAGGAACTCTTTAAAAAAAAGATTTTAAGTTTTGGAAACCCCAATGAAAAAGTAGCAACTGCACGGTTTCTACTGTCAGATTGGCTCTAAGTGCCAAAAAGTGCTGGAAACGGTGAGATAAGCCTATTTTTGCAACTTTGGTTAAAATCTTAAATTTTTCATCACAGATGTGCCCAAGATGCCCAAAAGCGCTGGAAACGGTGAGATAAGCCTATTTTTGCAACTTTGGTTAAAATCTTCAATTTTTCATCACAGATGTGCCCAAGATGCACAAAAGCGCTGGAAACGGTGAGATAAGCCTATTTTTGCAACTTTGGTTAAAATCTTCAATTTTTCATCACAGATGTGCCCAAGATGCGCAAAAGCGCTGGAAACGGTGAGATAAGCCTATTTTTGCAACTTTGGTTAAAATCTTAAATTTTTCATCACAGATGTGCCCAAGGTGCGCAAAAGTGCTGGAAACGGTGAGATAAGCCTAATTTTGCAACAATGTTTAAGGTTTGGAGGTTTCATAGACTAAAGTTGAAAATCAGTGGTTTGACTGCCATAATGAAATAGGGTCACTAATCAACGTGTTTTCTCAAAAGGCCTTCACTCAATTTCCTTGATACTTAAAATGCATACAGTGGATTATAATAATGAAAAAGGATAATTTGAAATCTTGGTTTCAACTCTAAAGGAACTCTTTAAAAAAAAGATTTTAAGTTTTGGAAACCCCAATGAAAAAGTAGCAACTGCACGGATTCTACTGTCAGATTCGCTCTAAGTGCCAAAAAGTGCTGGAAACGGTGAGATAAGCCTATTTTTGCAACTTTGGTTAAAATCTTCAATTTTTCATCACAGATGTGCCCAAGATGCCCAAAAGCGCTGGTAACGGTGAGATAAGCCTATTTTTGCAACTTTGGTTAAAATCTTAAATTTTTCATCACAGATGTGCCCAAGATGCCCAAAAGCGCTGGAAACGGTGAGATAAGCCTATTTTTGCAACTTTGGTTAAAATCTTCATTTTTTCATCACAGATATGCCCAAGGTGCACAAAAGTGCTGGAAACGGTGAGATAAGCCTAATTTTGCAACAATGTTTAAGGTTTGGAGGTTTCATAGACTAAAGTTGAAAATCAGTGGTTTGACTGCCATAATGAAATAGGGTCACTAATCAACGTGTTTTCTCAAAAGGCCTTCAGTCAAATTCCTTGATACTTAAAATGCATACAGTGGATTATAATAATGAAAAAGGATAATTTGAAATCTTGGTTTCAACTCTAAAGGAACTCTTTAAAAAAAGATTTTAAGTTTTGGAAACCCCAATGAAAAAGTAGCAACTGCACGGTTTCTACTGTCAGATTGGCTCTAAGTGCCAAAAAGTGCTGGAAACGGGGAGATAAGCCTATTTTTGCAACAATGGTTAAAATCTTCAATTTTTCATCACAGATGTGTCCAAGATGCACAAAAGCACTGGAAACGGTGAGATAAGCCTATTTTTGCAACTTTGGTTAAAATCTTCAATTTTTCATCACAGATGTGCCCAAGATGCACAAAAGCGCTGGAAACGGTGGGATAAGCCTATTTTTGCAACTTTGGTTAAAATCTTAAATTTTTCATCACAGATGTGCCCAAGATGCCCAAAAGCGCTGGAAACGGTGAGATAAGCCTATTTTTGCAACTTTGGTTAAAATCTTCAATTTTTCATCACAGATGTGCCCAAGATGCACAAAAGCGCTGGAAACGGTGAGATAAGCCTATTTTTGCAACTTTGGTTAAAATCTTCAATTTTTCATCACAGATGTGCCCAAGATGCACAAAAGCGCTGGAAACGGTGAGATAAGCCTATTTTTGCAACTTTGGTTAAAATCTTCAATTTTTCATCACAGATGTGCCCAAGATGCGCAAAAGCGCTGGAAACGGTGAGATAAGCCTATTTTTGCAACTTTGGTTAAAATCTTCAATTTTTCATCACAGATGTGCCCAAGATGCGCAAAAGCGCTTGAAACGGTGAGATAAGCCTATTTTTGCAACTTTGGTTAAAATCTTCATTTTTTCATCACAGATATGCCCAAGGTGCACAAAAGTGCTGGAAACGGTGAGATAAGCCTAATTTTGCAACAATGTTTAAGGTTTGGAGGTTTCATAGACTAAAGTTGAAAATCAGTGGTTTGACTGCCATAATGAAATAGGGTCACTAATCAACGTGTTTTCTCAAAAGGCCTTCAGTCAAATTCCTTGATACTTAAAATGCATACAGTGGATTATAATAATGAAAAAGGATAATTTGAAATCTTGGTTTCAACTCTAAAGGAACTCTTTAAAAAAAAGATTTTAAGTTTTGGAAACCCCAATGAAAAAGTAGCAACTGCACGGTTTCTACTGTCAGATTGGCTCTAAGTGCCAAAAAGTGCTGGAAACGGTGAGATAAGCCTATTTTTGCAACTTTGGTTAAAATCTTAAATTTTTCATCACAGATGTGCCCAAGATGCCCAAAAGCGCTGGAAACGGTGAGATAAGCCTATTTTTGCAACTTTGGTTAAAATCTTCAATTTTTCATCACAGATGTGCCCAAGATGCACAAAAGCGCTGGAAACGGTGAGATAAGCCTATTTTTGCAACTTTGGTTAAAATCTTAAATTTTTCATCACAGATGTGGCCAAGATGCACAAAAGCGCTGGAAACGGTGAGATAAGCCTATTTTTGCAACTTTGGTTAAAATCTTCAATTTTTCATCACAGATGTGCCCAAGATGCGCAAAAGCGCTGGAAACGGTGAGATAAGCCTATTTTTGCAACTTTGGTTAAAATCTTAAATTTTTCATCACAGATGTGCCCAAGATGCCCAAAAGCGCTGGAAACGGTGAGATAAGCCTATATTTGCAACTTTGGTTAAAATCTTCAATTTTTCATCACAGATGTGCCCAAGATGCACAAAAGCGCTGGAAACGGTGAGATAAGCCTATTTTTGCAACTTTGGTTAAAATCTTCAATTTTTCATCACAGATGTGCCCAAGATGCACAAAAGCGCTGGAAACGGTGAGATAAGCCTATTTTTGCAACTTTGGTTAAAATCTTCAATTTTTCATCACAGATGTGCCCAAGATGCGCAAAAGCGCTGGAAACGGTGAGATAAGCCTATTTTTGCAACTTTGGTTAAAATCTTCAATTTTTCATCACAGATGTGCCAAAGATGCGCAAAAGCGCTTGAAACGGTGAGATAAGCCTATTTTTGCAACTTTGGTTAAAATCTTCATTTTTTCATCACAGATATGCCCAAGGTGCACAAAAGTGCTGGAAACGGTGAGATAAGCCTAATTTTGCAACAATGTTTAAGGTTTGGAGGTTTCATAGACTAAAGTTGAAAATCAGTGGTTTGACTGCCATAATGAAATAGGGTCACTAATCAACGTGTTTTCTCAAAAGGCCTTCAGTCAAATTCCTTGATACTTAAAATGCATACAGTGGATTATAATAATGAAAAAGGATAATTTGAAATCTTGGTTTCAACTCTAAAGGAACTCTTTAAAAAAAAGATTTTAAGTTTTGGAAACCCCAATGAAAAAGTAGCAACTGCACGGTTTCTACTGTCAGATTGGCTCTAAGTGCCAAAAAGTGCTGGAAACGGTGAGATAAGCCTATTTTTGCAACTTTGGTTAAAATCTTAAATTTTTCATCACAGATGTGCCCAAGATGCCCAAAAGCGCTGGAAACGGTGAGATAAGCCTATTTTTGCAACTTTGGTTAAAATCTTCAATTTTTCATCACAGATGTGCCCAAGATGCACAAAAGCGCTGGAAACGGTGAGATAAGCCTATTTTTGCAACTTTGGTTAAAATCTTCAATTTTTCATCACAGATGTGCCCAAGATGCGCAAAAGCGCTGGAAACGGTGAGATAAGCCTATTTTTGCAACTTTGGTTAAAATCTTAAATTTTTCATCACAGATGTGCCCAAGGTGCGCAAAAGTGCTGGAAACGGTGAGATAAGCCTAATTTTGCAACAATGTTTAAGGTTTGGAGGTTTCATAGACTAAAGTTGAAAATCAGTGGTTTGACTGCCATAATGAAATAGGGTCACTAATCAACGTGTTTTCTCAAAAGGCCTTCACTCAATTTCCTTGATACTTAAAATGCATACAGTGGATTATAATAATGAAAAAGGATAATTTGAAATCTTGGTTTCAACTCTAAAGGAACTCTTTAAAAAAAAGATTTTAAGTTTTGGAAACCCCAATGAAAAAGTAGCAACTGCACGGATTCTACTGTCAGATTCGCTCTAAGTGCCAAAAAGTGCTGGAAACGGTGAGATAAGCCTATTTTTGCAACAATGGTTAAAATCTTCAATTTTTCATCACAGATGTGCCCAAGATGCACAAAAGCGCTGGAAACGGTGAGATAAGCCTATTTTTGCAACTTTGGTTAAAATCTTCAATTTTTCATCACAGATGTGCCCAAGATGCACAAAAGCGCTGGAAACGGTGAGATAAGCCTATTTTTGCAACTTTGGTTAAAATCTTCAATTTTTCATCACAGATGTGCCCAAGATGCCCAAAAGCGCTGGTAACGGTGAGATAAGCCTATTTTTGCAACTTTGGTTAAAATCTTAAATTTTTCATCACAGATGTGCCCAAGATGCCCAAAAGCGCTGGAAACGGTGAGATAAGCCTATTTTTGCAACTTTGGTTAAAATCTTCATTTTTTCATCACAGATATGCCCAAGGTGCACAAAAGTGCTGGAAACGGTGAGATAAGCCTAATTTTGCAACAATGTTTAAGGTTTGGAGGTTTCATAGACTAAAGTTGAAAATCAGTGGTTTGACTGCCATAATGAAATAGGGTCACTAATCAACGTGTTTTCTCAAAAGGCCTTCAGTCAAATTCCTTGATACTTAAAATGCATACAGTGGATTATAATAATGAAAAAGGATAATTTGAAATCTTGGTTTCAACTCTAAAGGAACTCTTTAAAAAAAGATTTTAAGTTTTGGAAACCCCAATGAAAAAGTAGCAACTGCACGGTTTCTACTGTCAGATTGGCTCTAAGTGCCAAAAAGTGCTGGAAACGGGGAGATAAGCCTATTTTTGCAACTTTGGTTAAAATCTTCAATTTTTCATCACAGATGTGCCCAAGATGCACAAAAGCGCTGGAAACGGTGAGATAAGCCTATTTTTGCAACTTTGGTTAAAATCTTCAATTTTTCATCACAGATGTGCCCAAGATGCACAAAAGCGCTGGAAACGGTGAGATAAGCCTATTTTTGCAACTTTGGTTAAAATCTTCAATTTTTCATCACAGATGTGCCCAAGGTGCGCAAAAGTGCTGGAAACGGTGAGATAAGCCTAATTTTGCAACAATGTTTAAGGTTTGGAGGTTTCAAAGACTAAAGTTGAAAATCAGTGGTTTGACTGCCATAATGAAATAGGGTCACTAATCAACGTGTTTTCTCAAAAGGCCTTCAGTCAAATTCCTTGATACTTAAAATGCATACAGTGGATTATAATAATGAAAAAGGATAATTTGAAATCTTGGTTTCAACTCTAAAGGAACTCTTTAAAAAAAAGATTTTAAGTTTTGGAAACCCCAATGAAAAAGTAGCAACTGCACGGTTTCTACTGTCAGATTGGCTCTAAGTGCCAAAAAGTGCTGGAAACGGGGAGATAAGCCTATTTTTGCAACAATGGTTAAAATCTTCAATTTTTCATCACAGATGTGTCCAAGATGCACAAAAGCACTGGAAACGGTGAGATAAGCCTATTTTTGCAACTTTGGTTAAAATCTTCAATTTTTCATCACAGATGTGCCCAAGATGCACAAAAGCGCTGGAAACGGTGGGATAAGCCTATTTTTGCAACTTTGGTTAAAATCTTAAATTTTTCATCACAGATGTGCCCAAGATGCCCAAAAGCGCTGGAAACGGTGAGATAAGCCTATTTTTGCAACTTTGGTTAAAATCTTCAATTTTTCATCACAGATGTGCCCAAGATGCACAAAAGCGCTGGAAACGGTGAGATAAGCCTATTTTTGCAACTTTGGTTAAAATCTTCAATTTTTCATCACAGATGTGCCCAAGATGCACAAAAGCGCTGGAAACGGTGAGATAAGCCTATTTTTGCAACTTTGGTTAAAATCTTCAATTTTTCATCACAGATGTGCCCAAGATGCGCAAAAGCGCTGGAAACGGTGAGATAAGCCTATTTTTGCAACTTTGGTTAAAATCTTCAATTTTTCATCACAGATGTGCCCAAGATGCACAAAAGCGCTGGAAACGGTGAGATAAGCCTATTTTTGCAACTTTGGTTAAAATCTTCATTTTTTCATCACAGATATGCCCAAGGTGCACAAAAGTGCTGGAAACGGTGAGATAAGCCTAATTTTGCAACAATGTTTAAGGTTTGGAGGTTTCATAGACTAAAGTTGAAAATCAGTGGTTTGACTGCCATAATGAAATAGGGTCACTAATCAACGTGTTTTCTCAAAAGGCCTTCAGTCAAATTCCTTGATACTTAAAATGCATACAGTGGATTATAATAATGAAAAAGGATAATTTGAAATCTTGGTTTCAACTCTAAAGGAACTCTTTAAAAAAAAGATTTTAAGTTTTGGAAACCCCAATGAAAAAGTAGCAACTGCACGGTTTCTACTGTCAGATTGGCTCTAAGTGCCAAAAAGTGCTGGAAACGGTGAGATAAGCCTATTTTTGCAACTTTGGTTAAAATCTTAAATTTTTCATCACAGATGTGCCCAAGATGCCCAAAAGCGCTGGAAACGGTGAGATAAGCCTATTTTTGCAACTTTGGTTAAAATCTTCAATTTTTCATCACAGATGTGCCCAAGATGCACAAAAGCGCTGGAAACGGTGAGATAAGCCTATTTTTGCAACTTTGGTTAAAATCTTCAATTTTTCATCACAGATGTGCCCAAGATGC